>NC_135801.1:124746338-125050089 GCF_964213995.1 Mustelus asterias | reverse complement strand
CCTACTACAGGTGTTAAGCCAATTGACCCGTAATCACCTGGATTAGTTCTGGCTCCCTTTGTGAAGAAGGGTATCACATTGGCCAGTCCACAGTCCTTGGGTACATATCTATGCTGAATTGTACAGTAAAATATAATGGGTGAATTATTATAGAGATTCTCCTATAACTTCAGAAGAAATGGCACCAACACCCTGGCTGCCATCTCCTCAGGGTTTCCGTGATTCTTTCACAGGAGATGGAGCGGAAGCCGCCCCTAAAAAAAAATCACTTTGTAATTTCTTGCTCACCTTTTGTTTGCCCCCTCCTATTTCCCAAGCCAGCCAGACTTAGTTCTGACTGCAATCCCTGGATGTACCATCACTCTCATCGCTATCCAGAGCAGAATACCGGGATGCACTCAGGGGACTCCTGCCTGTTTTCTTCTTGATTGTGTGGTGTTCAACAGTTCCCTCTCTTCCTGTGTAGTCTCAGGTTGCAGGGTGACCCATCTGTAGACGTGCTCTCCATGAAGCTCTCAACCTCATGGATGTGCTGCAGCGATGCCAGCTTCTAAATGCAGAGCTCCAGCTGCATTTTGAAATAATTCATGGGATATGGGCAAGGCCAACATTCATTGCCCATTCCTGATTTCCTTTGAAGTCAGTCAACCATTTTAAAGTCAGACATGTAAGCCAAACCAGGTAAGGATGGCAGATTTCTTTCCCTACATCAGTGAATCAGATGGGTTTTTATGATAATCAACAATGGTTTTATGGCCATTATTAGACTTTTAATTCCAGACTTTTTTATTGGAATTCAAACTGCACCAAATTGATGCTGGATCCCCAGGGCATTATCCTGAGTCTTTGGATTACTAGCTCAGTGACATTACCACTACACCATTGCCTCTCCTACAACCGCAATTGATGATATTACATCCAACATGTTATCCAAATCATGCTATTGCCTCTGACCACTATTCTGGCTTTTGAACTATTGTCTCTGACCACAGATTTGCGATAAACAGCATTAGTCTAAGGTGGTAAAAAGCAATTGTAAAATATTAATATATTCAGTCTTATTCTTCAGTTGCGACTTCTGATCCTTGTTAGAGAGAACATATGAAATAAAGTTACTGTGTCATTTTTAAATATGTCTTTTTGCTCTGGCTTACTTTAGTTACTTACGCTGGACTGTCACAGTGCCTCAGAGATGAGGAGACTCCTCCCCCACATGTTCTACTGCATTCTCCCCATAAGGACCATGGTCCCCAGCCTCCATCTACACTCTGAGGCCAAGTACCGAAAGATACACATTCACCTTGATAACACCACTGTAAGAGACCAGAATACACAGAATTAGTTATTCAACCGGCAGAGTGTGAATAGGCTAACAGATTAAGCAATAATGAATTGTAGCAATTAGCAATCCTTACCCTGACAAAATGTATACTTAAAAGGTTAAACACTAAACACTTTTGCTCAAGTATTAGGGTTGGATTTTTACGACCAAGGCAGGTAGCTTGAGAAGGGAAATATCCTAATTTTAGAGGACCCTGTTAGACTCAATTTTCAGGGAGGCAAGGGCAAGATGGATTCAGGTGTCTCAAAACAGATCATAGTTGGCTATGGGGGCAGGCGAGTGCCAAGATGGGCTGGCTAGAAGGCTCATCTTGTCTTGGTTCTTCATACCAGTCGTTTTGGAAGCCGTTAGACCCAGCAGACCTCATGCACACCCCGCCATTATCACTGAACCCCCCCCCCCATGCCCCCTCATACCCCCATTTCACCTCCATGCCAACTCAAGGCCCAATCCACCCTCCATGCCCCCTCACACTCCCCCCATATCACTTCCCTAGCCACTTACACAGCGCCCACCATGGGAAGATCTTATGAGCCATTTGGGGATGAAAATAAAATAAACTTCTAATAACCTAATACACCTTTAACTCCTACGCACTCAATAGTGGATACAACTTCCATTCATGAAATCCATTCAAAGTTTTACATCTCCTTGTATGCTTTAATGGTTAAGTAGTCATATTGTAGATAGCTCACCATTTAAACTCAAAAACTCAGAATCCCCTGCTGAGACAAATGCTTTTGTAGCTTTTGAAGCTTTGCCAAGCATTCTAACTGGCATAATATTAGTCCTTGAGATATGTCGACAAAGAACTCTATTGAAATTATGGAACAGGTGTTCATGTCTTTTTCTAACTTACACCAGATGGCCTGTCAATCAAAGCAGTCAACCAGGCACTGTTTATTTTAACTCTCATTGACAGCTTAAACTAGTTTTCTTCACATCTCAAGAGCAGGGGGCTTAAAAACTTCAGGTCATGATACTTAAACATATCTGCCCAAACATTTGCTCCATCAATTTGTGACTCTCACAATGTGGAATAAGGCCTATTGATTAAACAAAAATGTATCGATTTGAACTTAGCACAATGTTCAAATGGGTTTGCTGACTTTGAATTTCCTTCCAGCAAAACTTGGGTGAGTCAGCAATGAGGGTGGGATTTCTGTATCTACATCCTACCCGCCATTTTAAAGCACTGCAGAGTCTTCCTGACTCTGTGAAGAGTCCCTTCCTTAGACTCTTGGTGATAGAGTTATTAGAAGTAGGATGCTTCTGATCCTGCTCACAAATGTTGTGACATTCCATAGAATCATAAAATGGATATAGTACAGAAGGGGGCCTTTTGGCCCATGGTGCCTATGCTGGTCCTCTGCGGGAGCAATTAACCTAATGCTCTCCATTGCCTTTTTCCCAGAACCCTGTAATTTTCTTCTTTTAAGTTAATGATCTAATTCCTCCTTGAAATCTTCCATTGACCCTGCCTCCCCCACATACTCAGGTAGTGTATTCCAGATCCTATCCATTCGCTGAATGAAAAAAACTTTCCTCATGTAGCTAGTGCTTCTTTTTCCAACTGCTTTAACTCTGTGTCCTCTTGTTCTCAATCCTTCCTTCAGTGGGAACAGATTCTCTCTACTTATTCCACCCAGGTACCTCATGGTATTGAATATTTCTGTCAATTCTCCTCCCAACAGTTTTAACGTCTCCAATCTATCTGAACAGAATAAAGTTCCTCATGTCTGGAACTATCCTCAAGATGCTTTTCTGCACTCTCTCTGATACCTTCGCAACCGTGGGAATTGTCTGGGAAGTTTGAACTTCCAATGGGCAATTTCCCCATTCCACAGGGCCCTCTTTAAAGTCTTCAACTCAGTGTCAAAGTTGAAGACTTTGGACAGCTCCGACATGCTTATTTGAATGGTCACACAGGAAATGTGGAGACAGAAAAATCTGAGTCTAACTCTTGGGTTACGAAACAACTGACTTTGCACAATGAACCCCGCCCCCCCCCCAAATTCCTTGCTGTGACCTCCCGACTAACCCCCTCACGCTCCGACAACTCCCCATCATTCCCCAATCTGACCACCCGATTACCTCCTTGAGCCCCTGACACAAACCAATAGCCCCTCCTCCCAATGATGCGAACAGACCATCCACCTGCTCCTCACTACCTGACTACCCCAAGATGTGACCACCTACTCACTCACCCACCTATCCACCCCACCCATCTGCCACCCTACCATCATACCCACCTGCTACCCAACCCATCGACATCACCCATCTACTCATCCTATCACCCTACCCACTTACTCATTCATCCACTTACCCGTTCACTAACATTCACATTAGCTAGCCATTAAAAATAGGGCATGTCCAGTCTTTCCCAGATTCTACAGTGTTGCAATGGAGTTTTTTGAAACTGAGCTAGAGAGACATGGCCAGAAATGCGGAGCAGTGTCGGGATGGAGAAAAGTAGGAATGGAGCAGCAATAGAACAAAGAACAGTACAGCACAGGAACAGACCCTTGAGCCCACCAAGCCTGCATTGATCACGTTATTCTATCTAGACCAACCACCTGTAACTCTCTATTCTCCGCCTGTTCATGTATCTATCCAGATAAGTCTTAAATGTCACTAACATGTCTGCCTCACTTGGCAGTGCAGGCCCCCACCACCCTCTGTGTAAAAAACTTCCCCCGCACATCTCTACTGAACCTTTCCCCCCTTACCTTGAACTTGTGCCCCTTGTAATTGTCATTTCTGCCCTGGGAAAAAACGTCCAACTGTTCACCTTGTCTATACCCCTCATAATTTTATAAACTTCTAGCAGTCGCCCCTCAGCCTCCGTCTTTCCAGGGAGAACAATTCCAGTTTATTCAATCTCTCCTCATAGGTAATACGCTGGCAACGTCCTGCTAAACCTTTCTGTGCTCCTTCCAAAGTCTCCACATTCTTCTGGTAGTGTGGTAACCAGAATTGGATACAGCATTCCAAATGTGGCCTAACCAACTTTTTATATAACTGTAACATAATTTGCCAACTTTTACACTCGATGCCCTGGGCGATGAAGGCAAGCATGCCATATGTTTTCTTCGCCACCTTTTCCAACTGTGCTGCCACTTCTAAGGATCTGTGAATCTGTACTCCCAGATCTCTCTGTGTTTCTATGCTCCTGATAGTTCTGCCATTTATTTTATAGCTCCCACCTGAATTGGATCTACCAAAATGCATCAGCTTGCATTTGTCCAGATTAAATTGCATCTGCCATTTTCCACCCAATTTTTCAGCCTATCTATATCCTGCTGTATTCTCTGACAATCTTTATCACTATCCGTAACTCCAGCAATCTTCATATCATCCACAAACTTGCTAATCAAACCAGCTATGTTTTCTTCCAAGTCATTTATATGTATTATAAACTAGTGCAACACCACTAGTTACAGACCTCCATTCAGAAAGACACCCTTTCACCGCTACCCTCTGTCTTCTATGGCCAAGCCAGTTCTGAATCCATTTAGCCAGTTCACCCTTGATCCCATGTGATTTAACCTTTTGCACCAGCCTGCCATGAGGGACCTTGTCAAATGTTTTATCAAAGTCCATGGAGACAACATCCAAGGCCCTTCCCTCGTCAATCATTTTTGTCACCTTCTCAAAAAATTCAATCAAATTACTGAGACATGATCTTCCTCGTACAAAATCATGCTGTCTGTCGTTAATAAGGCCATTCAGTTCCAAATGTGTACAGATCCTATCCCTAAGAATCTTCTCCAACAATTTCACTATTACTGACGTCAAGCTCACTGGCCTATAATTATCTGGGTTATCCTAGCTACTCTTCTTAAATAACAGGACAACATTGGCTATCCCGCACTCCTCTGGGACCTCACCTGTGGCCAATGAGGAAACAAAGATTTCTGTTAGAGGCCCAGCAATTTCCTCTTTTGTCTCCCTCAGTCATCTCGGATACGTGCCACCTGGCCCTGGGGATTTGTCTAGCTTAATGCTTTTTAATACACCAAACACTCTCTCCTCGTAATGATGACATGCTCTGAAGGGTTTGCTTACCCCTCCGAGACACCATCAATCAACATGTCCCTCTCCTTTGTGAATACCGATGCAAAGTACTCATTAAGGATCTCACCCACTTCTTTTGGTTCTACGCATAATTTCCCTCCTTTGTCTTTGAGTGGACCAACTCTTTCTCTAGCCACCCTCTTGTTCCTAATATATGTATAAAATGCCTTGGGATTCTCCTTAATCCTGTCTGCCAAGGACATTTCATGATCCCTTTTTGCCCTCCTAACTCCCTGTTTGAGTTCTTTTCTACATTCCCTGTATTCTTCAAGTGCTTCATCTGTTTTTAGTTGCCTGGACCTTACGCCTGCATCCTTTTTCTTTTGACTGGACGCACAATTTCCCTGGTCATCCACCATTCCTGAATCCTGCCTTTCCTGTCCTTCCTTTTCACAGGCACATGCCTGTCCTGCACTCCGATCAACTGCTCATTAAAAGATTCCCACATGCCAGATGTGGATTTACCCTCAAACAGCCTCTCCCAAACAACAGCCTCCAAATCCTGCCTAATCCGGTTGTAGTTAGCCTTCCCCCAGTTTAGCACCTTAATCCTAGGACAACACTTGTCCTTTTCCATCAGTATCCAAAAACCTATGGAATTGTATTCACTGTTTGCCACATGTCACCCCACTGCAACTTTGATGACCTGGCCGGGCTCATCCCCTAGTACTAGGTCCAGTGTACTATTTACATATTGTTCCTGGACACACTAATCAAATTCCTCACCATCTGAGCTCCTCAGGGATTTCCAATCAATATGAGGAAAATTGAAGTCTCCCACTACAACAACCCTATTATTTCTACATCAGTCCAGAATCTGCTTACATATCTGTTCTTCAACTTCCTGTGGGCTGTTGGGAGGCTTGTAGTACACCCCCATCATAGTGACTGCCCCCTTCCTGTCTCTGAGCTCTACCCACAGTATCTCATTACATGATTCTTCCATGGTGTCCTCCCTCTGTACAGCTGTAATATGTTCCCTAACCAGTATTGCAACTCCCCCACCTCTTTTGCCTTCCACTCTGTCTCGCCTAAAACACCCATATCCCAGAACATTGAGCTGCCAGTCCTGTCCCTCTTTTAACCAAGCCTTTGTTACCGCAATCACATCCAAGTTCTGTGCATGAATCAAGGTTGTAAATTCATCTGTCTCACCTGTTATAATGTGGAGATGCCGGCATTGGATTGGGGGGGAGCACAGTAAGAAGTCTCACAACACCAGGCGATGAAGTCAGGTGATGAAGTAGCAGTGCTCCGAAAGCTCATGATTCCAAATAAACCTGTTGGACTTTAACCTGGTGATGTGAGACCTGTTATACTCCTTGCATTGAAACAGATGCACTCCAGACCTCCAGGCCCATTGAGTTCGGCTCATCATCAATCTGATGATGATCGTCTCCTCTTGAAAATCTGGGCCAATGCTTTATACAGGTTTAAAATAACTTCTTGCTGTTGTACCCTATGCCTCTGTTGATAAAGCCTAGAATGTCATATGCTTTATTAACCACTCTCGCAACCTGTCCTTCCACCTTTAATGATTTATGCACATATACACCCAGCTCTCTCTGCTCCTGCACTCCCTTTAGAATTCTATCCTTTTTAAATATTGTCTCTCTTCATTCTTCCTACCAAAATACAATCTGCGTTAAATTTCATCTGCCAATCGTCCATGATTTCCATCAAACTGCTCATGTCCTTTTGAAGTTCTCCATTATCCTTTTCATGCTTCACAATATTTCCAAGTTCCATTTCATCTGCAAATTTTCAAATTGTGCCCTGTACACCAGGGTTTAGATCATTAATATAAAACAGGAAGAGCAGTGCTCCTAAAACCAATCCCTGGGGATCTCCACTGTAAACCTTCTCCAGTCTGAAAAAAAGAGTGGAGGACCACTACTCTCTATTTCCTGTCACTCAACCAATTTTGCATCCATGTTTCTACTGTCCCTTTTATTCCATGAGCTCTAACTTTTCTCACAAGTCTATATGTGGAATTTTTAGAAAAGCATGTACACACCACATCAGCAGCATTACTTTCATCAGCCTTCCCTCTTACCACTTTAAAAAACTCCACAAGTTAGTTAAACATCATTTTCCCTTAACAAATTCATGATAACTTTCCTTAATTAAGCCACATTTGCCCAAGTGACTGTTAATTCTATCCCAAATAGTTGTTTCTAAAAGCTTCTGCAATACTGGGGTTAAACTGACTGGCCTGTGGTCGCTGGGTTTATCTTCACACCTTTTTTAAATGAGAGTTTAACATTTGCAATTCTTCAGTCCTCTGGCATCACCTCTGAGTTTAAGAAAGAGTGAAAGATTATGGCAAGTTCCTCTGCAATTTCCATTCTCATTTCATTCAGCATCCTCGGATACTGGTCCTTGTGTCTTATCAATTTTAAGTACAGCCTGTCAATCTGATAGCTCCTCCTAATCAATTCTAAACTCTGCATGGTGCTAAACTGACTTCATTCCGCCTTTTACCACCATTTTTCTATTTATATACATATGGACGGCTTTGATTCCCTTTTATGTTAGCTGCCAGTTTCTTCTCATATTCTCTCTTTGCTTCTTTTATTTTTTAATTCCCTTTTGGATCTTCTATGCTCAGCCTGTTTCTCAATTGTATTATCCACCTGACATCTGAGGTAAGCACACACTTACTGCTTCATCTTAATCTCTGGCTCTTTCATCATCCAGGCACCTCTGGATTTATTTGCCCTTGCCTCTTCCTTAAAAGCAGTCCATTGTTCAGTTACTATTTTTCCTGCCAACCTTTGATCCCAATTTATCTGGCCCTGATCCATTCTTATCCCATTGAAGTTGGCTTTCCCCAGTTAATCATTCTTACTCTGGATTGTTCCTTGTCCATTTCCATAGCCAGCAGAAATACAATGATTACTGTCCTCTAAAATGTTCTCCCACTGACACTCGATCCACTTGGCCCACCTTATTCCCAAGAACCAGGTCGAGCAGCACCTCCTTTCCCATTGGATTGGACACATTTACTGCTCTAAAGAATTCTCCTGAACACACTCTTAAAACTCTTATCCCGCTCTGCCCTTTACAATAGTACTATCCCAGTTTATATTGGGATAATTAAAGCTCCCCATTATAACCACTCTATAATTCTTGAAATTCTCTTTAATTTCCTTGCAAATGTGTTCCTTTACATATTTCCCAATAGTTGGTGACTAAAACGAGCAATGTAATTACACCTTTTTTGTTCCTTAGCTTGAGCCAAATAGATTCTGTCCTTTGACCGTCTGGGACATCCACTCTGTCCATCACTGCAATGCTCTCCTTAATCAGTACCATCACCCCTCCTCCTTTCCTATCTTTCCTGAACACTGTCTCCAGGAACATTTAACACAGTTCTGCCCACTGAGCCAGGTCTTTGTTAACACCACAACATCATATTTCCACATGACTATCCTTCAGCAGCCCTGGCAGAGGATCATCCAGACTTGAAATGTTGGCTCTATTCTCTCTCCACAGATGCTGTCAGACCTGCTGAGATTTTCCAGCATTTTCTGTTTTTATTTCAGATTCCAGCATCCGCAATATTTTATCTTAGCTCGTATCAAGTCTGAACTGATTTCACACAACTGAACATATATTAATACTGAATCAACATATCTCTTCCTTATGTGCTGAATCCAAACAATGCATTCATTAAAATGTACCACGTTTGCTTTAAAAATATTCTGGAAAAGGTAACAACTTTCATTTATATTCTGTTTAAAACTATATAACTAAAAATCACCCAGCATTCTTTTCAAATGGATGCTACTTACTCTGCAACAACTACTAACTTGAGAGAGAAAATGACAAATGTCCATTTTCGCAACATTTGTTCAAGATTTTCTACCACTGTTTATTCTGCAGTATCAATGTGGATTTTTTTGAACTCATTATATCATCAAATGTAGCAAAAAAATGTCAACATATTAATTTAAAATTCCTGTAAAGAAATGCCAATCTCATTGGAATTTGGAAATAAAACAGAAACATCTGTAGTTTTTAAATATAACTTTGTATGATTACCTTTAAGCATAATTAATCAACTAGCAATGTGAAAAGTAAGAACGTTCTTCAAATATAGAATTTTTACTAGTTCCTGAATACGTACATGAGATGTATTGAATATCTAGGACTTAGTTTTAAATAAACAAATTATGCTGATTTTCGTGCAATCTTTTAGAGGTAAATAGGGAATTCAGGCAGAGCCGTTTCACAGGAAAGATAATGGACATATGGAACAAATTACTAGGGAAAGCCCTTTAAATAATAGCAATAGTTGTTCAACTCACTATGTTCCTACGAAAGGCAATTAATGCATATGGGGAGAAGACACTTTGGTGGGATTAAGATGAATCAAAAAGGGGCAAATTGCTTACAACAACACATGTTTATTTGGCATTTTTCCCCAGTGATAGCCAACATTAAGGTGCGCACAACTAAAGGGGGAAAATACCAAACAAATAAGTGGGAAATTTAAACATTTTGGTCCAATAAAATACATGTGCTTTTTCCTAGACGGCTGCTTTCAGAAGGGCCCCAGTGAACACTTTAAAATAAAAAGAGAGCACCAGCACTGAAGCAGAAGATCACCAAAGATCTGTCAGGGTGGAAAGTAGACTTCACCACAAATTACCTAAAGGTAATCTGCAATGAGGCGATGCTTTAAAATCTCGAGGATAACACAAACCTGCAGTGCAACCCGGTAAGATTAAAGGGGGATGGATGACCAAAGATAGAGGCAAGCCTTCATTGGGAGTTATTAGTGTGGGGCAAGCTGAAGAAACAGCCATGGTGAGCTCAGACCGCCTGGTGCGGTGCTTCAGAAAGTGCTGTCAAAACCAAAAGGGTTGACAAAGAGCTAAAGGTTTCTAACTTAAATAAATCTAAACAGCAGCACCTAGGCAGAGGTGAATTTATTTTTAAAAAAAACATCTATATGAATGTAAAGACATAAAGGACAGCTATTAACAGTAAGAAGTCTCACAACACCAGTTTAAAGTCCAACTGGTTTACTCACCTGATGAAGGAGCAGCGCTCCGAAAGCTTGTGATTCCAAATAAACTGGTTGGACTTTAACCTGGGGTTGTGAGACTTCTTACTGTGTCCGCCCCAGTCCAACACCGGCATCTCCACATCATCAGTAAAAAGAAAACATCCAAGCCAAGCAAAAGAGCACATCAAAAAATCAAAAGGGAAAACCTGAAATAAAATATTAAAACTAACAGCAGATAAATAAAAGATACATAAAAATGGCAAGCAACATTCAACAGGAGAATAACGAAGATTACACGATACTTTTGGACATTAATACTGTACATCCATTCAGCCCCAACTCTCCCATTGTTGGGCGGGATTTTACAACCTCGTTCAGGCGAGGCTCGTAAAAACCTGCCCGAGATCAACAGAGAATTCCGTTCTGTGAGCCTCGCCTGTCCCGATTCCGGGGCGGGTGAGGCGGTAAAATTCCGGCCTTTGTTTCTAATAATACCTTAAATTATTTTAGGATTTTGCTTCCACCATTCTACCAGTAAATAAATTCAAAGCATAAAATTTCTGGCCCAAGTCTTACCTTCTAACTCACACCTATGACACTAGGGAGCAGAGTATCTGGGTGACCACCAGGAAAGGCAAAGGGAGTAGGCAGAGTGTCGGAGCCCCCTGTGGCCCTTCGCCTCGTAAACAAGTTTTGGATACTGTTGGGGTGGGTGAGCGTTCAGGTGAAAGCAGCAGTAATCAAATCTGTGGCACTACGACTGGCTCTGGGGCACAGCGGGAAAGGGTAAAGGTAAACAGGACTGTAGTGATAGGAGACTTGACAGTTAGGGGGACAGACAAGAGATTCTGTGGCCACAAACGGGAGTCCAGGATGGTGTGTTGCCTCCCGAGTATCAGGGTCAAGAATATCTTGGAGCGGATGCAGAATATTCTCAAGGTGGAGGGTGAGCAGCCAGAAATCGAGTGATTACAGAGAGCTAGGAAAAAGATTAAGAAGCAGGACATCGAGGATGGTAATTTCTGGATTACTTCCAGTGCCATGTGCTGGTGAGGGTAAGAACAGGAGAATATAGCAGATGAATGTGTGGCTAAAGAATTGGTGCAGGGGGCAGGGATCCAGATTCTTAGATCATTGGAATCTTTTCTGGGGCAGAGGTGACCTGTTTAAGAGGGACAGATTGCATCTGAACTGGAGGGGGACCAATATCCTGGGGGGCAGATTTGCTGGTGCTACAAGGGAGGGTTTAAACTAGATTGGCAGGGGGGTGGGATCCTCACCAGCAGGGAAGCAAATGAGAGGCTGAAAGGAGAGGCAGTACTCAGCAATGGCAAGCTGAATAGACATGCTAGGCAGGAGCACGGCAGCAAGTGGGGAAACCTGCTAGATTAAATTGCATCTATTTCAATGCAAGAGGGCTGACGGGTAAGGCTGATGAACTCAGGGCATGGATAAGTCCGTGGGACTGGGATACTATAGCCATAACTGAAACAGGGCTAAGGGAGGGACAGGACTGGCAGCTCCATGTTTCAGCATACGGGTGCTTTAGGCGGGACAGAGGTGGAGGAAAGAGTGAAGAGGGAGTTGCATTTTTGATTAAGGGGACCATCATGGCAGTAATCAGAGATTAAATAACCGAGGGATCATCCAGCGAGGCTTTGTGGGTGGAAGTAAGAAATAAGAAGGGGATGGTGACCTCATTGAGGTTGGACTATAGGCCCCCAAATAGTAAACGGGAATTAGGAGAACAAATATGCAGGGAGATTGGGGAGATTTGCAGGAGTAATAGGGTTGTCATAGTAAGGGATTTTAATTTTCCTAACATAGACTGGGACTGCCATAGTGTAAAGGGCTTAGATGGGGTGGAATTTGTTAAGTGTGTTCAGGAAAGTTTCCTCAGGCAGTATGTGGAGAGTCCTACTCGGGAAGGGGCAGAACCTGACCTACTCCTGGGAAATAGGGCAGGACAAGTGACAGGTAACGGTGGGGGACCACTTTGGACCAGTGACCATAGTTCTATTAATTTTAAAATAGTTATGGAAAGGGACAAAACTGGTCCACAATTACAAGTTCTAAATTGGGGCAAGGTGAATTTTGATAAAATTAGACAGGAGCTTGCAAGGGTTGATTGGAGTAGCTTGTTTGAGGGCAAAGGGACCTCTGGCAAATGAGAGACCTTTAAAAGTGAAATAGCTAGAGTTCAATGTCTATACGTTCCTGTGAGGGTGAAGGGCAAGGCTGGCAGGAGCAGGGAACCCTCGATGACAAAACATATTGAGGTTTTGGCCAGGAAAAAGGAGGCATGGCTCAAGTACAAGCAGCTGGAATCAAGGGACTCCCTGGAGGTGTACAGGGGATACAGGAGTATACTCAAGAAGGAAATTAGGAGAGCACAAAGGGGGCAAGAGGTAGCTTTGGCTGAGAGGATTAAGGTGAATACGAAGGGATTCTTTAAGTATATTAAAAGAAAAAGAATAACTAGAGAGAGAATAGGACCCCTCAAGGACCAAAGTAGACACAGAAAATGTTGTGCCCTCATTTAAGAAGGGTTGCAAAGAAAAATCTGGGAATTACAGACCAGTAAGCCTGACTCTGTGGTGGGTAAGTTACTAGAGAGGATTCTGAGGATAAGATATACAGACATTTGGAAAGACAGGTCTTGATTAGAAGTAGTCAGCACGGCTTTGTGCATGGGAGATCATACCTTACAAATTTGTTAGAGTTCTTTGATGAAGTGACCAGGAAGGTTGATAAGGACAGGGCAGTATGGACTTCAGTAAGGCCTTTGATAAAGTTCCACATGGTAGGCTGCTCTGCAAGATTAGATCACACAGAATCCAGAGAGAGCTGGCAAATTGGATATACAATTGGCTTGATGGTAGGAAACAGAGGGTAATTGTGGAAGGAAGCTTGTCGGACTGGAGGCCGGTGACTCATGGTGTGCCTCAGGACTGGGCCCGTGGCTGTTTGTTATCTATATTAACAATCTGGATAAGACTGTACAAGGCATGAACAGTAAGTTTGCAGATGACACTAAAATAGGTGGTATTATCGGCAGTGAGGAAGGTTATCAAAAATTGCAGCGGGATCTTGATCAGCTGGGGAAGTGGGCCGAGAAATGGCAAATGGAGTTCAATACAGATAAGTGTGAGATGTTGCATTTTGGAAAGTCTTCCACGGTGAATGGTAGGACGTTAGGGAGTATCATGGAACAGAGGAACCTTGGAGTTCAGGTACATGATTCTCCAAAGGTGGAGTCACAGGTAGGTAGGGCAGTGAAGAAGGCTTTTGGCATGCTGGCCTTCATCAGTCAGGGCATTGAGTATAGAAATTGGGAAGTTATGTTGCAGTTGTACAGGACTTTGGTGAGGCCGCACCTCGAGTATTGTGTTCAGTTTTGGTCGCCTTGCTATAAGAAAGATGTTATGAAACTAGAGAGAGTGGAGAAGAGATTTACAAAGATGTTGCCAGGGCTCAAATGACTGAATTATAGGGAGAGATTGGACAGGCTAGGACTTTTTTCTTTGGAGTGTAGGAGACTGAGGGGTGGTCTTATAGAGGTTTTCTAAGATCATGAGAAGCATGGATAGGGTGAATGCACTCAGTCTTTTTCCCAGGATTGGGGAATTGAGAACTAGATGGCATAGGTTTAAGTTAAGAGGGGAAAGAATTAATAGGAATCTGAGGAGCAGCTTTTTTACACAGAGGGTGGTACATGTGTGGAATGAGTTGCCAGAGGAAGTGGTTGAGGCAGGGACATTGACAACATTTAAAAGGCATTTGGACAGACACATGGATAGGAAAGGTTTAGAGGGATATGGGCCAAATGCAGGCAAATGGGGTTAGCTTAGATGGGCATTTTAGTCAGCATGGACCTGTTGGGCCAAAGGGCCTGTGTCCATGCTGTAGATTTTATGATTCTATGTGGCCTGGCCAAATAACTATATAGTTTGAACATGACTTCCTGTAACTTGTATTTGACTGTTTTGTTAATGTACTTCAACATCCTCTTAGCTTTGTTTTGTTTTACTAAACTGTATTACTTGGCTACATTGAATATTGAGTCTATTACACCTCCTACATTAATTTCATCCTTAAGTATTTAAACACAATTCCGCAAGTACACATGTTGCCAATTTTTTACTTTTATACACAGCCCCAGGTACAGGGCACAGAATGTACTCAAGGTGGGGGGGCTTCAACGTCCATCACAAAAATGAACTTACTAACACCACTCTTGTGCCATACATACTAAACAGCAGAAGCAACATACAATAGATGGAGAAAAGGCGATCCTACAACCAGAACAAAGCTTGGGCAGTGTTCCATTAAACAACTTACCAAGAAGGAGGCTCTACAAATATCCCCATCCTTCGTGATGAAGCCCAGAACATCAGTGCAAAAGATAAGGCTGAAGCATTTGCAACAATCTTCAGCCAGAAGTACCGAGTGGATGATCTGTCTCGGACCCCTTCTGAGGTCCACAGCCTCACAGATGTCAGTCTCCAGCCAATTCGATTCGCTCCATATTAAAAACAGCTGAAGGCACTGGATATTGCAAAGGCTTTGGGCCCTAATAATATTCCAGCAATAGTGCTGAAGACCTGTGCTCTAAAACTTGCTTTTGATTTGATTTATTATTGTCACATGTAGGAGTATACAGTGAAAAGTATTGTTTCTTGCATGCTATATAGACAAAGCATACCATTCATAGAGAATGAAAGGAGAGAGTGCAGAATGTTGCTGCACTCATAGCCAAGCTGTTCCAGTACAGCTACAACACAGGCACCTACCCAACAATGCAGCAGACTGCCCAAGTATGTCCTGCCCACAAAATAAGAAGTCTCACAACACCAGGTTAAAGTCCAACCGTTTTATTTGGTAGCAAAAGCCACTAGCTTTCGGAGCGCTTGCTGGTCCTTCGTCAGGTAAGTGGGAGTTCTGTTCACAAACAGGGCATCTAAAGACGCAAACTCAATTTACAAAATAATGGTTGGAATGCGAGTCTTTACAGGTAGTCAAGTCTTAAAGGTACAGACAATGTGAGTGGAGAGAGGGTTAAGCACAGGTTAAAGAGATGTGTATTGTCTCCAGCCAGGACAGTTAGTGAGATTTTGCAAGCCCAGGCAAGTCATGGGGTTACAGATAGTCTGACATGAACCCAAGATCCCGGTTGAGGCAGTCCTCATGTGTGCGGAACTTGGCTATCAGTCTCTGCTCAGCGACTCTGCGTTGTGGGTTTCGTGAAGGCCGCCTTGGAGAACGCTTACCCGAAGATCAGAGGCCGAATGCCCGTGACCGCTGAAGTGTTCCCCAACTGGAAGAGAACACTCTTGCCTGGTGATTGTCGAGCAGTGTTCATTCATCCGTTGTAGCGTCTGCATGGTCTCCCCAATGTACCATGCTTCAGGACATCCTTTCTGCAGCGTATCAGGTAGACAACGTTGGCCGAGTTGCAAGAGTATCTACCGTGTACCTGGTGGTGTTCTCACGTGAGATGATGGCATCCGTGTCGATGATCTGGCACGTCTTGCAAAGGTTGCTGCGGCAGGGTTGTGTGGTGTCGTGGTCACTGTTTTCCTGAAGGCTGGGTAGTTTGCTGCGGACAATAGTCTGTTTGAGGTTGTGCGGTTGTTTGAAGGCAAGAAGTGGGGGGTGTGGGGATGGCCTTGGCGAGATGTTCGTCTTCATCAATGACATGTTGAAGACTACGGAGAAGATGTCGTAGCTTCTCCGCTCCAGGGAAGTACCTGTGCTTAATGCTCTCTCCACTCACATTGTCTGTGCCTTTAAGACTTGATTACCTGTAAAGACTCGCATTCCAACCATTATTTTGTAAATTGAGTTTGTGTCTTTATATGCCCTGTTTGTGAACAGAATTCCCACTTACCTGACGAAGGAGCAGCGCTCTGAAAGCTAGTGGCTTTTGCTACCAAATAAACCTGTTGAACTTTAACCTGGTGTTATGAGACTTCTTACTGTGTTTACCCCAGTCCAATGCCGGCATCTCCACATCCTGCCCACAAAACACAGGACAAATCCAATCAGGCTAATTATTGCCCCATCAGTCTACTCTGAAACATCAGCAAGTGATGAAATATGGCAAGTAACTCATCTCCTGATTCCCCAAAGCCTGGCCATGATCTACAAGGCACAAATCAGGATGGAATACTCTCCACTTGCCTGCAAATATATCTAAACATTATAGGATTGGTTTGAGTGGCCACCTTTGTCCTTGTGGAGACCACGTCCTGTCCTCACATTGAGGATACCCTCCATCATGTTGTGTTACACTACCACCATGCTCAATGGGATAATTTCAGAACAGATTTAGCAGCTAAAAATTGTCATCCATGAGGTGTTGTGGGCCATCAGCAGCAGTAAAATTGTATTCAACCACAATCAGTAATCTCACGGCATGTCCCCCACATGACCATTACCATCAAGCCGGGGGATCAAAACTGGTTCAATGAAGAGTGCAGGAGGGCATGCCAGGAGCAGCACCAGGCATACCTAAAAATGAGGTGCCAACCTGTTGAAGCCACGGCACTAATACGGAGTATGATGGAATACTCTCGACTTGTCTGGAAGAGAGCAGCTCCAACAACACTCACGAAGCTCAACACCATCCAGGACAAAGCAGAAACTTGATTGGCACTCCCCCATTTACCACCTTAAACATTCACTCCCTCCACCATCTGAGCTCAGTGGCAGCAGTGTATTCCATTTCTTTCAACAGCATCTTCCAAACCCTACCATGTAGGAGCACAAGCGCAATAGACACAAGGGAACATAATTATCGGCATAGGAAAGTTATAGAAGGTCACTGAGAAACGGTTGAATGCTACAATGGACTATAACGGGGAGGGACATTCCGGATTTTTCTGGATGGATAAATTAAGATGGGTAAAATGGCTATTCTTATCTGTAATTCTCTGGTGATATGTATGCTGGCAAAACAAGATGGCAAAGAAACATCATGACATTTTCAGTCATCAGTAAAATAACGCCACCTCTCAAATTTATTTCACTGCAAGTTTTTTACTTTACTATTTATTTTTTTCTGTATTACAATTCAGAAACATTCTTCTTTGATGTTTATATCGCTCAATGTCCTTTCACTTTGTAATCGGCAGAATCTCAGGTGCAGTCTTCTACCAGCATACAGTCCATGTCTCGGGAAGCAACCAGGAAACGTCGCCAACCCCTCATGGCCTTCTTCATTAAATGATGAATTCGTATCACCACGCACTTCCCAATGTGTTGGAAAATGGTATTGTGCCATGAAGAGGGATTACCTGCACCTGTAGAAGAAACAAGTCAGGGCCTGATGAACATAAAATAGGCATTTGGAACAGTTCATAACAAAATAAAGATAAATGAGAATTCAAAGGGTGAACAGATAGTTAAAAGTAAAAGATTGCGCAATGATAGATGATAGTGGAGTCAGACACTTTAGGAACATTTAAGCGGTTATTGGATAGGCACATGGAGCACACCAGGATGATAGGGAGTGGGATAGCTTGATCTTGGTTTCAGATAAAGCTCGGCACAACATCGTGGGCCAAAGGGCCTGTTCTGTGCTGTACTGTTCTATGTTCTAATCCACAGAGAAACTAGACAGTTTACCTTAGGGAGATAAGAAAAAGCACTGTGGAAAGCTGCAATGCAAAGTAGCAGAGGAGAAGTCTCACAACAGCAGATTAAGTAGTTAACACCAGGAAAAGTAGCAGAATGAAGCAAGGGACAGTATATGGAGTGACAGAGTTAAGCCAGTGGCGTCAGTTTAGGGGCCACACTCACTGGCTTCCTTCAGTCATATGTCTACAATTACCTTTTGGAAATTTGGTGCTGGTGTTCCTAATTAAGCCACCAAACAATGGAATAGGGAGAAAGAGAATGGCCACCAAATGGGCATCCACCTGTGTCAAAGGAAAAAGACGTTTAAATAATGTAGCAAGTTATTTTTAAAATCTTATTTTTTGAAATTATGGAAAACTAATATATTTTCAAAATCATCGAAGTATGTATCACTAATAACAAAAGTGCCATACCTTTTTACTTTGTGAAATACATAAATTCAACTTCTTTTTCTGAATGGTGTTCCTCTGTTTACTCCTTGCAAAAAGTGGTCGTTTTATGCAGTTGTCCTCTTAAATAATGAATTCAATCCCCTTCCACACCGTCGTTGTACTCGAAGATAACATTTGTTTCATGAGGGGTTAAACCAAAATGGGACCGTATTGATGCTTACTCAGCACTCAGCACACTGACCTGTTAGATGTAGCGTGTGCATGTGTGTGTGCGTGTGTGTATGTGTGTGCGCGCCACACCTAATGAGCTTTGCAAAGAGCGAGTATAACTAATGGCACTGCACAAGTCACTGTGTGGCGTTATATTATTCCTGTGTAACCTGCTTAGTTCAATACCTCCCTCATTCACTGTCATTTCTGCTCTCCAGCAATTGTTTGTAGTGATGCCATGTTGTATAGCGTAAATTGGAAAGCCATTTGCAGATGTGACGTCACTTTAGTATCAAACCACCTTGTAACGTAAATATAATTTTAGAAGTGTTAAGATTCATTAAGTACCAACTAAACATGATGGGGTTGCATTTTATTAGGACTGTGCAAATTGAAGGGCTGGCAATGCCTCAATCCCAACAGTGCCACAGCAGCAGTGGCCCCTGATGGAACTACACCCCGCTGAATCATCAGTGGACGCTTGCCTCGCAGCAGGGTGAGTGGGGTTGGAGGCAGGCCTGGTGAGGGGTTGGTTGGTGAATGGTGTGACGGCAGTTCTATCCTGACTGTAGTTCCAGCAGGGCCATCGCCCTTGTGGCACTGCTGGGACTGAAAAGCTGCCAGCCCTCCAATTTACGCAGTCCCAACAAAGTCCAACCGACCATGCTGCTGTGGAGGTGACCATTATCTTCAGGGGCCCCTCCATGGTCTGATCAGGATGGCCTCTGGGCGGGAGAGCCTTCCTCCACGCTCCTTGCTGCTGCTGGTAAAACGCCGTGGCAGCAGGAAGGTGATGGATACGCTACAGGCCTGCCCTTCCTGCTGATCTTTTACACAGTCCCACCACCACTGCCTCCCATCCTGGTTCTGCAGGGCCCAGAAACTTCAGCCTGATATGTGTCAATTCTCTCTGCCTTTTGGGAAGGTCTGAATATCTGTGTATAAGGTGGCTCAAATTTAACTTCAGTTGACTGTTAACAACCACACATAGAAACAGAGAAGATAGGAGCAGGAGGAGGCCACACGCCAGAAGCTTGCCAGCAAAATGGAGGTGGAAAGGGCTTGCGAGTCAGAAGAAGCAGAAGTGCCACCACATTTACCTCCATGCAATAAAACTCTTGTGATTGGCTCATCCCACCCACCCCCACTTGTGATATTTATTTTGCCCCCCACCTCCCCCACAATATCCAACATCAATGCCCTGCGATATCCGAACCTTCCCCTCTTCCCTTACGTCATGATAACATACTCACCCCTCCCTCAGGGTCAGGCTTATATCCGCTCAGCTCTCCTGTTGTCACCCCACCCAGCAGTCAGCAGGTCAATCTGGCTGGCTGCAGCTGGGGAATCTGTTGGTAAATTCAGCAGGGCCTGTGGCCACAAATCCCACCCACCCCCTCCCCCCCCAACAAAAACCTAGCTCTCTTCTATTCCACCTCAAGAGTTATTATTGGCACCAATATCTCTCAGCTTCTAGTAGCTGCTTCTCATTTTGCAATCCAAATATGCCCTGAAAATCATTTTGTTCTGCGTGGGACTATTATGCAGAGAACATCAGTGAACAATCACAGAAGATAAAATGGACGTCAAACAATGGAAAATAGCATTTCTGTGTTGTGCACTTTGGCACAAATCATAGTTTATCTATTTTTTGGAATAATGTTTTATCATTTGATAGAATAGAAAGTGATAATATTCTAATTACATAGTTCCTAACTGCATTTGCTCCGTATTATACAAGAAGATAGCGCCAAATGTACCAAAAAGCTCTCTTTTGTTTAGAAGAGGGCAGTCAGAAATAAAACAAATCCCAAACCCACAACTCTAACATCTAGAAGGACAAGGGCAGCAGATACATGGGAACATCACCTGGAATTTCCCCTGCAAATCACTCACCATCCTGACATGGAAATAATATCATCGTTCCTTCACTGTTGCTGCATCAAAATCCTGGACCTCCCACCCTAACAGTACTGTGGGCATACCTACACCACATGGACTACAGCGGTTCAAGAGGCAGCTCACCTTCACCTCCTCAACTAGGAATGGACAATAAATGTGGGTGCTGCAGCGAGTTATTTTGGGAAGCTTTCTTCACAAGGCCGAAGCCTATGAGAACAGATAGGTGTACTGGGGAAGAGTGCAGGGGTGTCCAAACTGTGGGTGTGGATCCAACGTTGGGCAGGGAGGAGCAGTCTGACTGCTGGGTGGGTGGGGGTGGTTTACTCAGTAGCTTGTTGGGCCTGGAGGAAACATTCCTGCTCTTCCTGGCTTAGAAGCAGTTCCGTGCACTGGAAGGCACCGGAGCACCCGGAGGAAACCCACGCAGACACGAGGAGAATGTGCAAACTCCACACGGGTCACTGTCTGTGTGGAGTTTGCACATTCTCCTCGTGTCTGCGTGGGTTTCCTCCGGGTGCTCCGGTTTCCTCCCACAGTCCAAAGATGTGCGGGTTAGGTTGATTGGCCAGGTTAAAAATTGCCCCTTAGTGTTCTGAGATGCATAGGTTAGAGGGATTAGCGGGTAAAATATGTGGGGGTAGGGCCTGGGTGGGATTGTGGTCGGTGCAGACTCGATGGGCCGAATGGCCTCCTTCTGCACTGTAGGGATTCTATGATTCTATGAAGGCAGCTATTCAAGAAAGGTGGGAGAAGGAAAATAAAGAACTACAGCCGGTTAGCCTGACATCAATCATCAGGAAAATATTAGAATATTAGAATCTATTTTTAAGGAAGTAATAACAGGACACTTCAAAAACATAATCGGCAACATGTATCCATGGAAGAAAAACTTTATTTGCCAAATTTGTTAGCATTTTTTAAAGTTGTAACTAGCAAGGAATCAGTGGATGTATTGTATTGGGATTTTCAAAGAAACATTGGGTGGAATTCTCCCCAAAGATTTCCAAGTGTCATAGCGGCAAGACAACAGGAGTGATCCAGGCCTGTCTCAGGCGTAAACATGCCGATGAGCCCAGCTTCAGAGTGCGTGAGCACCGTTTCATAAGGGCGCCCCGATCTCACAAGTCCTCTCCCTTCCCCCCCCGATATGTTCCCCCTCCCCGACACAGGTTGCCGAAATCGGGGCATTGGGGGCCCTCTCGATGGGTTCCGCTGCCTGGCCTCCGACATGCCCCCCCCATCAAGAACTCCAACATGCACCCTCCCAACCCTTGATATAATCCACCCCTTTAAGACCCCAACCCTCATTATAGCCCCCACTCAAGCCCACCCCCTTGGCACTGCCCCAGCATACTGACAGTGCCCAACTGGCACTACCGGGTACCCAGTGATTCTCGTAGACTCGCACCGCGCTCGAAGGCTGGTGAATTCCATGCGCTGGAATTCAAGTGGGCTATGCATATTGAAATGCTACTTTAAACATGCTAACCGGCCTCATGCCATCCGGTTCATGCCATTGGAAAGGGGCCGGGAGGGTCGCAAAGTTGGCGCCGGTCACAAAGCCGATATTTAGGCCCTCGCGCTACTCTCTGGGATTGTGTGATCTGCGCGAGGCGTGCCTAGGTTGGAGAATTGCCTCCATTTGATAAGGTGCCTTACAAGGGGGAATTACACAAAATTAACATTTGCTGGATTGAGAATTAGCTAATGGACACAGAAGAAAAAACAGGAATAAATGGATTATTTTCAGGTTGGCAGGTTGTATTGCAAGGGTCAATGCTTGATATTTGCAATCAATGTCCATAACTTTGATAAGGAAACAAGAATAATGCAATTTGCTGATGATACAAAGTTAGGTGGAAAATTAAGCTATGTGAATGCAAAGAGGCTGCAAAATGATTTAGACAGGATAAATGAATGGCTAACAAGGTGGCAGATAGGATATTATATGGAAAAATGTAAATTGCTCCACTTTGGTAGGAAAAAATAGAAAAGCAGAGTATTTTTTAAACAGTAAGAAACTGAGAGATGTTTGCATTCTGAGGGACCTGGGTGTCCTTGTAAACATAAGGTTGAGGTCTCTTACCCATGTAGCTGAGTGGAAATCCCAGTCAAAGTGGGAACGGCACCTTAATGGCTCTAGAATTGGGCTAACTGTCCTCAATTGATTGCCCAGTGCTTGGCAATGGGCAGCCAATCCAACTCCAACCTGGCAGCCATATGAACGGAGTGGGAATGGAGGGATACAAAAGAATGGTCTAGTTTGGACCAGGGAGCAGCGTGGGCTTGGAGGGCCGAAGGGCCTGTTCCTGTGCTGTATTGTTCTTTGTTTCCAAAAATGTCTCGTGGCACCAAACGGCCAGCATGAACACATCCCGTTCCTGCTTCTACAATCCAGCCCTGGTTTTCCAACCGTTTCAGGCCTGCAAGTGGGCCTAAGAAATTTTCTAGGCCAAACTGTTTAGTTTCCCTGCACTTCTGAGGTTCCATCAGACACATGACACCTCTTTCAGTCACCTTGCTATATCCCTCAATGCCAAAATCCATTCATTTACTTACATTGACATTTTATTCACATTTGTCACTGAATTGGTTTGGAAAAAGGTTAATACATTTCTTGTACTTCTTCAATAAATTTTCCAGTCTTTGATAAGCTTTCCAAGTTTTATATATCTCACCACCTGACATTTCTCAACGTTTGCCAGCAGTAATGTTTTCCCATGTTCTCCTCGCGAAAAGGTAAATAAAACTTGAGTTGCTGCTTCCAAAAACATTAAAATGTAACAGAAAATATGACTAATGTGCAAAGTTGAAGAACAAGATTGGAAGGGAAAGCACTTTCTCCAGTTTGTTTATACACTTGGTATGAAGATATCTTCAGTACTGGTGAAGTGACCTCAATCATTTTCAAAAAGACAGCTGCCAGCCAGGTAGAGCTCAAGTATTCTGACAGCGATTAAATTTACAATAACACTATATACCCACTGAAACACAACACTGCACCTTAGAGAGGCCCTTATAGCTCAGAGAAGCAAGCAGGAACTGTAGTGACAGAATCGGGATAAATATAGACATTGAGATTGTTGGCTTGGCTTGATTCAGTTAAAACTTGGCCTGATCTGGTATTGCTTTTGTCTCCTCCTAATTTTCACCTTTCTACATTGTTACTGAAGGAGAAAGGGAACAATCCAAACTTCTCCATCTCCAAATAAGGGAAAATTCAGTTTTAACACGGACAGCTTTTAATGTTAAGAGATGGGCTTGACCTGGTGTCTTGATTCTGTTTTCACATCAAGATACGTCAAAACTTTAAAACTATTACTTTTCTTCCAGCTTTGTTCATGATTGAATCTAGTGCGTTGTTAAAGTTGGCATGTGGAGACTGTCATATCACATGTTTATCTCTTCAATTGTGCGTATGAAGACCAATGGAAAATGTTGGCCCGAGGTCGATCCTTATCCTACCAGTTTTTAAAATGCATCGGTCATGTCATAGGTTGATTAATTGATTTCTATTTCTTAACATGTTTGCGGAGCTTATTAAATGTGAGAGAAATGCTTTACTATGAGCAGTTCAAACATATCAGTACTCCAGCTGAGACCAGCAACATCGTGTTGGGTGAAAATCTTAGCAGAGCTCCGTTGCAAATACATTTACAGCCATGTGAATCAGTCCACTGCTTATCGTTAGGGCAAAGTGGTTTAATGAACTCTGGCAACATTTGTGTGAAAGTTCTGAGCAAACAGTTTGAAAGGGTACTTACCCCTTTTTCAATGGTTCCCGTCTGGCACAGGGTACCTTCAGCAGCAGGAATGCTGTTTGTTACACATCGATTGCTCTTGCTGAGGCACCAGAGCTCTCTGCACACTTCCTAGGAAAGAATGCAGTGGCAAGTTGATCAGAATAAAGTGTTTGGCACCAGCAGTGGCATTTTTATTGCACTGGTGCCACCAGCTGTAGACACGCCTGGTCTGGTGTAACTGGTGATACCACCAATGTAAATCTGTCAGATTAAATTCAGCAGCCAGCAAGACATGGTATTGCCCTGACTGTCATCAGTCTTCAATGTTCAGTAGAATGTTTAACAAAAGTCCTGGTCAAAGTTTAACATGCAATCTGACAGCACAGCGCACTAACATGAAATCACCACAAGATGCACTCATAATCTGGATACAAACCAATTACATGGTTTAACATATTGTGGAAATTTGGACATACGTGAGTTACTCCAAAACATAATTGTCACCTCAACCTTTTACATCCATCTACTAAACATTCTATCTGAACAAGTTGCTCTGCCAAAAACTAGCCACCCTCTCAGTTCTCAGATGTGAGTATGACCACAATTGTGCTTGTTTGGGGATGGGTGTGTCAACATTGTCCAAACTTTATTTCACTCACAGCAGGAACAAAATGAGTATTCTGCTCTTATAGTTGCAGTTTTTAAAATGTATTTTCATCAAATGTATCCTCACTGAGATTTACAACTGAGGCTTATTTGTTGCTTTTATGGTAAAATATTCGTCACTTTAAAACCCACATACCTTTTCTGTATGTGGGTTCTTCCTGGGGTCGAATTTCGTCCAGGGCAGTCACACAAAATCGGTGATATCAAATCGGTTGCCGGTTCTACGCAGCTCTCGATATTTAATTTCATTGACTGCAGAGGAGCTGAGTATCAGGTGCTGTGTATGGGTGGTTGATGCTGAGTGCTGGGAGAGGTGTTAAGAGATAGTGGATGCATTGGTAGTTTACATTCAAAATTTTATCAATTCTGGAAAGCTTCCCGCAGACTGGAAAGTAGCAAGTGTTTAAGAAGGAAGAGAGAAAACAGAACTACAGACCTGTTAGCTTTGCATCAATCTATTAGCTTTGTTACATTATTAGAGAGTATGTCGTAACTTGACATTCGAAAGAAATGGTAAAATTGGACAGAGTCAACGCAGATTTAAGTTTAATGTTTAGAGTGTCCCAAGTAGGTTTACATTAACACTGCAATGAAGTTACTGTGAAAATCCCCTAGTCGCCACACTTCGGCACCTGTTCGGGTACACTGAGGAAGAATTTAGTATGGAAATTCTATTATTCACATGTCTTTCGGACTGTGAGAGGAAACCGGAGCACACGGAGGAAACCCACGCAGACACGGGGAGAACATGCAGACTCCACACAGACTGTGACCCAAGCCGGGAATCGAACCTGGGTCCCTGGCGCTATGAGGCAGCAGTGCTAACTACTTAGCTACTATTTACGAAAGGGAAATCATATTGAGAGTTTTGAGCATGTTAGATGTAGCATTGATAAATGAGAACTAGCGGATGAAGTGTATTTGTATCTTCAGAAGGTGTTTGCTAAGGCCCACACAGAAGGTTAATGAATAAAATTGGGGTGCATGGGATGGGGGAAATGTACTAGTGTGGATTGAGAATTGGTTAACAGATAAAGAAGAGCGGAGGAATAAACAGGCCATTCACTTGATGACAGATGTTTCTGGTGGGATTCCTCAAGGATGATTGCTTAGGGACATAGCTGTTCACAATCTATATAAATGGTTTGGATGTGGGGACAAATTGTAATATTTGCAAATTTGCTAATGACACAAAATTAGGTGGGGATGTAAGTTGTGAGGAGGATGCAAGGAGGCTTCAGGTGGACTTGAGGTAAAAAGGTAAAGTAGCCAAAGTCCCAGATGACCACTGGACTTGAAAAGGCTAAGTGAATAGGCAAGAATATGGCAGGTAGAATACCTATGTGTGAAGTTATCCACTTTGGTAGAAAAAACAGAAAAACAGAATATTTCTTAAATGGTGAGAGATTGGGAAGTGTTGGTGTCCAAAGGAACCTGGATGTCCTTGTTCACGAGTCATTAAAAGATAGAATGCAGGTGCAGTAGACAATAAGGAAGGCAAATGGTATGTCAACCTTCATCATAAGGTTTGAGTACAGGAGTAAAGATGTCTGTATAGAGCCTTGAAGAACCACAGTGCAGTTTTGATCTCCTTATCTAAGAAAGGATATACTTGCCACAGAGAGAGTTTCACTAGATTAATCCCTGGGCTGGTGGAATTATAAGGGGAGAATGAGAAATTGAGCCAATATTCTCTAGCATTTCAAAGAATTAGAGGTGATTGCATTGAAACTTATATAACTCTTACAGGGCCTGATAGGTTGGATGTAGATGGGATGTCTCTCCTGGCTGCTGAGTGTAGAACCAGGGGACATAATCTCAGGATAAGGGGTAAGCCATTTAACACTGAGTTGAGAAGGAATTTCTTTACTCAGAGGATGGTGAATCTTTGGAATTCTCTACTTTACTCAGAGGATGTAGGAAGCTCAATCATTGAGCATGTTCAAGACAGAAAACAATAGATTTATGGAGACTAATGATATGAAAGGATATGGAGATAGTGCAAGAATGTGGCATTGAGGTAGATGATCGGCCATGATCTAATTGAATGGTGGAGCAGGCTCGAAGGGCTGAATGGCCTACTCTTGCTCCTATGTTTCTTTGATTCAATACCATTTGTTTTGTGCCACCGTCCAAGACAAATTTCTGCCCCACTTCATCTGATGGAGAATTAAATTGAAATTTTTGATTTTAAAGCTTGAAGAAATGTACTGATGTAGGTTTGGCATTTCCTTGGGTCTTAATCTTTTACACTGATTTCTGTCCATATATGCTTATTTTATGTTTGGGCCTGTCCTAATTAGATCGGTTGAATAATTGGGCGCAACGCAGAATACAATTATGCTGCAACCTCCAGACTGCACCCAAGGAGGAAATTGCAGGCATTCTGCTTTCTGATGTCGCTACTCTACCATTGATTTCAAATGATCTAAATCTTTCACTGGTTGCAGGCATGGAGTGTCTCACTAACTTGTGAGACACTCCATGCCTGCAACCAGAATCCAATCAAAAGGGCTACAGAATGAGTCCCTGGTTGTTTGAGACAACACAACTCCACTTGTTTCTGATGGCACGCTGCAGACATGGCAGTATGTCAATAGCAACTACGAGTCCAAAGATTACTTTGAAAGTTAAGATTGAGATTGCAACCAATGTTTAATGTGGTGACCACATGCTATTAAAACTGCTAAAAATAGTGAGAATTCCACATCACTTTTTCAAGAATTGTGCATATTTTACCCTCCTTTTCTAAAATAGAGCATTATGGCAACAGAGTATTTGTTAATGAAGCAAAAACAATACAATTCACTGAAAGCCTTCCATCAATAGCTTATATTTTTATAGTGCCTTTAACAATAAAATATTCCAAGGTGGTGCACAGTGGCATTATGAAACAACGCACTTATTGAACCATGGTTAAACAATACTCAAAAGAATACTGCGTGCAGTTTGGATATAGATGCACTGGAGAGGATGCAAGGATGATACCGGACATGCATCAGCATACATATCAGGAAAGGATTGACAGGCTGGGTTTCTGCTGAGGGCTGGCCCAATAGAGGTCTTTAAAATTATGAAAGGTTTTGACAGAGTGGATGCAGAGAGAATATTTCCTCTTCTGATGAAGAGCATAACTAGAGGCCATCAATATAAGATAGCCGTCAAGAAATCCAATAGGCAATTCAGAAAAAACTTCTTTACCCAAAGAGTGGCGAGAATGTGGAACTCATTGACACAGGCAGTGGTTGAAGCAAATAGTATACATGAATTTAAGGGGAAGCTAGACAAACGTATGAGGAAGAAGGGAATAGATGACTATGATGACAAATTTAAGAGGAGAAAAGACAGGAGGATCATAGAATCATTGAATGCCTTCAGTGCAGAAGAAGGCCATTCAGTCCATCATGCCTACACCGACAACAATCCCACCCAGGTCCTATCCCGTAACACCATGTATTTACTCTGCTAGCCCCCCTGATACTAGGGCAATTTTGCCAATCAACCTAACTGACACATCTTTGGAGTGTGGGAAGGAACTGGATCACCCGGAGGAAACCCACGCAGAGATAGGGAGAACATGGAAACTCCATACAGACAGTGACCCAAGGCCGGAATTGAACCTGGGTCTCTGGTGCTCTGAGACAGCAGTGCTAACCACTGTGCCACCATGCCATCCAAGGAGTGGAGTGAAACACTGGCATGAACTGATTGGGGCTGAATGGCCTGTATCTGTGCCATGCATCCTACTTAATCCTCGTAAAACATAAGATCAAGCAACATAACGGGATATTAGAGCAAATAATCAAAAGCTTGGTCAAGGATGCAGTTTTATATAGTGACTTAAAGGAGGAAACAGGTAGAGTGAGATTTAGGGAGGGAATTCCAGAACTTAGGTCTTGGCGGCTGAATGTACAGCCACCAATGGTGGAACAACCAAAATCGGGGATTCGCAAGAGGTGAGAACTGAGGAGGACCATCTCAGAGGAATGGAGAAGGTGACATAGACGGAAAGGAACAAGGCCATAGAGGGATTTGAAATTGTAGGTATGAATTTTAATATCACTTAATCAGGAACCAATGTGAGCTGGCGAACACAGGGTGATTGGGACTTAATACGAGTTAGGATACAGGTAACATAGTTTAGATTACCTTAAGCTTATGGAGGGTGGAAGATGGGAGGCCAGCCAGAAGTGCATTGGAATAGTCAAGTCTAGAAGTAACAGAGGTAACAAAGACAAAAGAGATTCAGCAGATGAGCTGAGGTGAGACGGAATCAAGTGCTGTTACAGAGATGGAAATTATCCCATCATATACAACAGAAACGTAGCAAATGAATAAGCTAAAGTATCAAAAGTATGAAAAAAATTAATAACCTAATGCCACCAAACTAATTAGCAAAATACCATTGTTTTCGACTTTGTTTAAAGTGGTGTACAATGGGAGTCTGAAAAAGTCACACATTCCTTATAGCCCTGCAGAAAACACCTCCTGGGAAAGTGTCCATCTTTACATCTTCCTTATAAGTAATAGTTCAGTATGGAGAGCTGGAGAGGCCTGCATTTTTGTCCTTTTTTGTTCATGCTGTTTCTGTCTCACAAAGTAAAAAAGCTTTAAAAATATTCCATTTACAGCAACAAGTTTTATTCTATGTTAAATGCGCGCCAAGCTGTTTTTTTCAAGAAAAATTTAATTACAGCACTAAGTAGGACATCGTAGTATTTGTCCACTGCACCTGAAAATTTACATTTATATTTATGGTTGTCCTGGCAGCCATCACTGAACTTTCAGTTAATTCTGGTGGGCCAAGCCTGTAAAGCTGCATTGACTTCAACACATAGATCAAAGAACTCTGATCTTCCCTACAGACTCACAACTTTAATTGCTGTAAAAATAAACAAATGCAGTATAATCGTTAATTTTCAATCCACTGTCATTTTTTTCCTCTCTTTATTGGTTTCACTGACTCATGCAGCATTCCCTGACCAAAAGGGGAGGCAATTTCTTTTCAAGCATCTACGAGGACACCTATAACAGCAGCAGCCATTGATTTATCCTCTGACTTTGTCTCGTTCACAAAGGAGATGGGTCTTTGTGCTTCTCTGGCATCTCAGAAGAATGATTGAGATGTCCCTGGACAGGAAAACACTGAAACCAAAATCCTACAACTCAGTCACGCAGTACATTTGAATGGGGGGAGGGGTGTTTCAACCTTTTTTGCTCCTGAGCTCTCCCCCTACAAATCCCCCACCACTCCAAGGGCAAATTTCTCAAGCCCTGCCCGCCAATAGGATGTTGCAGTCTGACCGAAGTCGATCCCCGCCATGGGTTCCCCAACAGCGGCACAGAGGAGGAATGTAAATCACCATCAACTTCGGTGGGACTGGAAGATCCTACTGGTGGCCAATAGCGAGTCACCTCTGTTAGAATGTAACCAGTGACAACTTTGTATTGGATGTAATGTGACCAATGGGAACAAGATGTAAGGGTCAGCTGACCCAGTAAACCATGAAACCAATTACAGAGTGATGTAATAGTCAGCTGACCAGCTGATTCACTATAAATAAGGAACTACGGTAGAATTGTGGGTGGCTTGGAGTGGCCCAGGGCGAGGCCCCAAGTTTGGAATAATGATGTTTCTTTATTAAACCCTTCCTTTGATTTATAAGTTGGAGTAAGTTTTGTTGTATTTTCATTTTGAAGAATTCCTTCTGAAGAAACAACCTCTGCTGCAAGGGGACTGGATAATTCCATCCCATCTCCCCCCTCCACACCCCTGTCCTGTGTTATAAAGATTCCTCAGCCTCGCTGCAATACAAGTACTGTTTCTGTAGAAAAATTAATTATACAACTAAAGATACATTTGGCATTATTTTTTGTTTCGCTTCGTTAATATGAAACTTGTTGCAGATGTGATGCAACAATTCTGTCAAGATATAGAATTGGATTTAAAGATTATCTGTATCTAGTATTTGTTGTGTGCACTTGCAATGATTTTTCCAGTCTTTTGTAATTTATCTTGCTTCCAATGATTTGACATTTAGTGTTACTGAAGTAACATGGGGATCGGGGTGTTTTATCAACCCCATTTATCACATTTTGGTTTGAGTTTCCTTAAAGAGGGAAGGAGGTGCATGCTTCCTAGGTGCACAGCTGGTGAAGAGCAGCCAACTTGCAGCTCCAAACTTCCATCCTCCCAAGTGAATGGTCACGGATGACAAGAGATCATCTGGTTAGTCTTTTTATGCTGTCACAGCAATGGCCTCTCTCTATAGAATCCGAAAGCTAGTGGAGACAAGCTGACTGGTATTAGAGGGTGGCTTCTTGCACATGGCTTTCAGCAACTTTGTAAAAGAGCAGTATCTCCATGTACAACCTGTATGAGTGGGAGGAATGCCCATCTATGTTCCTTCAGGATATCCTTCATCTGGAAGGAGTGTGGTGGGGATGCCTTGTCTAGACCGAGGCCAGGCAAAGAGCTTCACACTGGCCTGCTGGCTTTAAGATGGAGGAAAACATGTAAAGGATGCGCCAACTAAATTTATCACTTCAATTCATTCACAGATCCACTGAGGCGTCAATGATGCAGACTTCAAGCAACCCTGCCTTAGTAATGGTTCTCACCCAGATGACAAGGAGGAGAGCCCATTGCAGGTTGGCAAGGGACAGGAGGGGCAAGGACCTGAGCAGCAAGAGGCAGTGGGGCCTCAAAGTCATGATGCTGGCGAACAGGGTCCACTGCATTGACCCGACCATGAGTGCGTCGCAGGCGATATTCCTATCTACAAATGTGTGAAAGGCAAAGCCAGAGGCACCTTCAGATGTCCCAGGATATTGTTTCTCGCATCTGTTACCTTTTCATTAGGAGCTGCAGCTGCAAGGACTCTGGAACAGTAAGGCAGAGGTCCTGGCCTGCACTGAGTAAATGGTTGTCTGGGTGCCATTTAAATATGGCGTCAGGACCTTTGACCCCATGAGGTAACAACGTAGCAGGTGACATTTTGCCTGCCTCACCATAAGATTGGCTGATCTCCTGATGCCTAATTAATGAGTTGAAGAGTGAAAGATCACACGTGTTCAGCTGTCCTGCCACCCAGTGGGAAGCACACCAACTTGCCCACCTGCCACCGGCCTAGATTCCAGAACGGAAGATTCCTTTGTGATTGAAGATGTATCTGTGTTCTGTAATCCATGATTAAAATGTAGTACAGAAAACATGTGTTGATTTAATCTGTGGCAATAACATGCCTTTACATGCCATCTTCAACATAGAATAAAATGTCATATTTTGTTGTCCACAGGGAAACGAGAGGAAAGAATGTCGAAGCAAGTGGAGAGAGATTATGAATGATGACCAAAAGCTTAGTTGTAAAGCTTGTTGATCAAACCATTCAACCAACAAGATCATCAAGTTGATTAAATCATTAGTTCCATTACCTATTTAATCAGTGTAATGCCTAACATGAACAGGAGAAAACATAACAATGTATTAGGTAATATAATATGAATGATCCAATACATTGTAAAGTTTATTCCATCTTAGTGTGTAAGACAGGCATCAAGTGTACAGAAAGGATCCGCTCTGTGAAAGTCTTATTAACTCTCAGGACTCCCTCTTCCATTCACAGGGGGAAAGATGCTAGCTTTTCCGATCAATGTTGTTTTAACACTTCCTTTGTAAAATTGAGACTCAGTAGATACAATCTACTAACAAAAAACAAACGTTAACATGTAAGCACATGCTGGTCTGTGTAGCCTCAACTGTTCAGCCACCTTCATAGTGTTGAAAAAACAAATCTTCAGTATTTGGTGAGAATCGGATACGAGTTGGTGTTTGATATCCCATTTGGTATATTCCCAGTCTTGACCATGCCGCGTGTGAAGATATCAAGAAGAGGTCAGGAGTTTCTTCTCCACATCAGGGGTGGGAAATAGATGAGATCTGGTCCAAGAGGCACTCAGGTACCTGTCAACAACTGACTCAAGAACAGCATTGACAGAAATGTGTCAGCAAGTCAGCTACACCATCTTATCTCAGGGATGGTGCATGGCCTGTGTTGAGGGCAAGTCTATTCCACAGAACTGTTAGGGCACAGAAGGAGGCCTTTGGCCCATCATATCTGCACCGGCAAATTTACCTTGTGCATGCTTCGTGAAGTTATTCTTCTCGTACATTAACAATACAGTTAATGAAAAAGTCAAGACATGTGCATCATAATTATTTACATAAAACCACAAAAGTGCAAGGGAAATTGGGTTTGACCATTTATATGGCACATAAAGTGGGGGGAGGCAGGGAGTGTTCATAAGTGTTCGAAGATTGCTGAAATGCATAATTAACTGCAATGGAGCAAAGTTAGGAATCAGATGTCTTACCCCATATTTACACTGGCGTGACGTGGTACCATACTGGAACCGGCATTGTTCATCAGCGTCATACACCTGGCCTGGTGCTATTGTTGGATAAAGAAAATCACGTTTTGGTGGTTCGTTATCCAGGCAAGTTCCACGCCCAGAACTGTTGGAAAATGAAAAAAATTACAGAGTGAAAAAATTACCTACTCAAAAAAAATTAATTATCCGTCTAGCAAATTTCTAAAAGAATACACATTGGCATTTGAAGGATATTTTTTATCATCCTATTGGTATTTATTGCCATAGATATAATCAACACCATAATATAAACATACACTTGTAAGGCAAAAGGAATACTACTGAGATAAACCATTATTGCAGTGATGACGTCACAAAGTTGGCACTCTTGTTTGCCACAACACAAACCAATATGAAACAAGCATTATTTTAAGATTGTAACAGAAATTTCAATTCACAACATTAAAAACAAATAAAAGGCCCACACATAAAATACTAGGTCAGCTATCTGGGAGTGCTCTCACCTGGTTCCATTTTTATATATCTAATCGTAGCCAGACAATCACCTACAATGGCTTCTCTTCCAGTTCCCACAAGTTACCACTGGTGTCCCCCAAAGATCTTTCTTTGGCCCCTTCTGTTTCTCATCTATAAGTTGCCCTTTGGTGACATCATTCAAAAAATGGCGTTAACTTCCACATAGATGCAGATGAGTTCTGCTCAATCTCACCATCACCAGTCTCGATTCCTTCACTGTCTCTAAATTGTCAGACTGCTTTTTCGACATCCAGTATTGGATAAGCAGAAATTTCCTCTCTCTAAATTCTGGGAAGATCAGATCCATTATATTGGCCTCATGAGGTTGCCCAATTACACTGGGCGCTCATTCCCACACCCCAGGCAGTGGACCCACAGAGGGGAACACCAGCCTCCATGTAAAACTTTAATGACCAATTCATTGTTAATAGGTTGGAAGCGGGTTTTTCATCCCTCAGGGTCAAGAAGTCCCATCTCAGAGAGATGCCAGTCAATCAGAGGCCACAGCTCTCCCCAATGCCGATATGGTAGGGATGGTGGCCACTGCTGGTACTGCACTTCAGCAATGAGGAGACAAGCTGTGATGGATTGGAACTTTAAGTGCTTGGAGATTGGGATGGGGTGTTTAGGCCAGGGTTTGAGAGGCCCACTTAAGGGTCTCTACTGGGCCACAGGTGGGTGAACCACCCGGCATCTCCCTCACTACCTGTAAAATCATGGTGGGATGGCAGGCACACTGCTTTGACACCACACCCTAAGAGTCCATCTGTCTGCTTTCCTGCCCACAGGTGGCCTGTATCATTCATCCCATTGTCTCTGTCCCTACCACAAACCTCTCTCCTTGGCGACTGACTCCATCCCTCTCCCTGTTAAACATCTGAGATTGAATCAAACTGATCACAACCTTGGCGTCATCGTTGACCCTAACACATACTTCAGACGATGTATCCCCAACATTGCTAAGAACACCTAATTTCACAATTAATATTGTCCAATATCATCATGTAATATTGCGTGACTCAACTTTGACTCAGCTCATCTGTTGCTGAAACCTCGTCACGTCTTTTGTCACCTCCAGCCTTGACCTTTGCAATGAACTTCTGTTGGCCTCCCATTTTCCACCTCTGGAAACTTGCATTTATCCACAACTTGTCTGTCTGTGCCTAAACTTGCAGCAAGTCCCATTCAACCATCACCTGTCCGTATGCTCACTGCCCTACAGTGGCTCACAGGTAGGCAATGCCTCAATTTTAAAATTCTCATCCTTGGTTTCAAATCTCTCTATGGTCTTGTTCCTCCCTACCTCTGTAAGTTTCTCCAGCTCTACAACCCTCCAAGATATTTGCAATCCATTGGCCTCTTGCTCATTCCTGATTTTAACTGCTTCACCACTGGCACTCTTCCCTCAGCTCTGGGTATCCCTCACTAACCTCTGTGCCGCTCTATCCTAGTTTTAGACATTCCCTAAATCTTATCTCCTTGACCAAACGTTTTGCATCAAAAAAATAATGGAAGTTTTCACCCTATATACTTCAATTCACCCAATAAGCATTATTATGTTACACTTAAATGTTTATTTCTTTTATCAATTTATTAAGATGGGCTAAAGTAAAATCAAGGTGCGCTAACATTTTTTAAAAATATGATTCTCTATTACCTTATGACAATGGTACTGAATTTCATTAATTTGTGTGGTTTGGAAATAATATACCACAGAAGACTCTATCCACTAACTTCCGCATAATCTCCAGATGTGATAGATAGGGTCAGAAACAAGGAACATGTGGAACAATTTTCCAGACTATATAGAACATAATCTTAATTTGGTCAAAAAGGTTCCTTTATTTGTTTTCAATCTAAACATACCTACATCTGCTTGTATGATTAAAAGTGAGACGAAAGGTAAAACAGACAGCTGCACAATGAAAAACTACACCATTCAGGGCAACCTTTCTACAGATCCTGAACCCTCCCTCCAGCTCCCACACACTATGTAACAGGTATGACTAATGTTACCAAAGGCCAGAACTCCACAAAAGATCTATGAAGGTACTTTATCTGGCTCAAAATCCTAACAGCAACATGTGGGACAGGCTATTCTGTGCAGGGACTTCATCTGAAGTGCAAATTATGAACTTTCGAGGCCGCAGTCATCATATGGAGGGACCCAAGAATTAACTCCATCTGTTATTTAAGTTTATGGCGTTTATTATAGATAAACTGCAAGCAGGGGGCAGTTGCTAAAGTGACACACATCTTTAAGTTGGGACATTTCTTGGACTTAGCGAGCTTTAAGAAGCTTTTTTGGGCCTATTGTTATCAGACCAAGCAGCAAATGATTATCTCCAACATCATGGAGAAATTTACTGCATTAATGGCATTTCCCTTTCAGAGAGTTCAGCCGAACAAGAGGATCCTTAAAAAGCAGCTATTTTAAGTGTTTCCTAAGGTTGCATCAATGTTGCGACCTCTGAATGTGGTAGATAATTAAGTTGCAAAATCCAATGCTGTTTGGCAAGTCCATAGAAATAGAAATGCTCTGGCTTCCTTTGCAAGTTTTTCATAACAATATTTCCTCCTTTCAGTGAGTGTACAGCATGAAAGGTGCTGCTGCATGCATTTACGAGGATGAAAATGTGCCTCGCTGCGTCACTAGAAGGGAAATGATGTATGTATTGTGTGTTCCAGTTTTAGTTTCACTCTTACTTGAAGCAGTTGAGCAGAAAGCACCTAGTACTCTGACAATGACTGTTCTCATGTGCTTAGTCTTAATAAATGAACCCACAAAGTGTTTACCCAATCCCTCATGAGCGATTGGTGCCTTATGTCTTATACAGCACAAATAAGCTCAATAACTTATATCACTGTAAGAACAAGCGGTGGTTCCTCCTAAGTCACAGGAGTGGTAGCTAATCGACATCTTTAATGGAAGCCTCAACATGATAGCAAGGATGGAAAATGAGTAAGTATAGATATGACATTGTGAACAGTGTTAGTTTGTGCTACACAGCATGCGAAGATCCTTGTTTTGGCCAGACCACAGCAATACATCTGAGTGTTTTGAAAATGCAGTGTGGTGACTGTGAAGAAAAGCTTTGGAGACACGGTGTCGAGCAAATGCTCAAACATGGAGCTGGTAAGCAGACAGAGATTGCTGAGATTGCAGCACACAGCCTGTCAGTTCTGAAAGTGGGGCAGTGGGAATCAAAAACAATAAAAAACCATCATAAAAATCAGCCCAGAGAAGGTTGTGGCTATAACGGGGTGGCAATGGGAGTTGCTGAAAAATAAATTGAATATAAAACAACACTATTACTCTGTGGTGCATTCTTGCCACAACTTGTCTAGATGGGCTACACTGACACTCCGCTCAGGTACAACAGCAGAAGGAAGATCAAAAGTGATATTGTCACAATGTCTACAAAATTTTTGTTTGAACTGGGATGCAGCTGACCTAGTATCCAAATTCTAAATGTTTAAACAACGTACATAACTATGACTTCTTGATTCAGGTGTGTCGAAACCAAACAAGCAAGCTACAAAGATTCACCTAGCGATAGGACATTACGTTTTACACTGGCTGAACACATTAGAATTAACAGAAGAGTTTAAAAATCCTCAAAAGATATGGACAACATTGAAAGGCCAATTCACAATCAGATCAAACTTCCACATTGATCCCTTACAGTTCGCGTCATGTTGCCAACAGCCTAAAGAATCCATCAGCAGTGGATGCAAAGAAAAGGCTGTTTCTTGTGATTTTTCAGACACAGATAGCAGACAGAATTGTTGAGTTAGTGATCATATCCGCTCTTACAATCCCCACAATGCAAAAGGAGGTCTTTTGGCCCATCAAGCCTGCACCTACAACCATCTCACCCAGGTCCTATCCCCATAACCCCATGTATTTACTCTAGACCCCTGACACTAAAGGGCAATTTACCAGGGCCAATCATCTTTGGACTGTGGGAGGAAACTGGAGCACCCAGAGGAAACCCACACAGATACAAGGAGAACGTGCAAACTCCACACATATGTAAGTATTCCCAAAAGATCTGCTGTACAAGCCCCTTCACTCTCTTCACCACCAGCATACACTAGCAATCATGTTTATCATACACAAGATGCACTGCAGCAACTCCCCAGCAGCTTTCGGGAAATTGTTTATTGTGCATGCATTGTTACTAACAAGGAGGATAGGATAAACTCCGGAGGTTTGCATTAGAATCCGGAGGGATTAGGACAGGAACATAGCCCAAAGCCGTACCCACAGTCCGATCAACTTCTACCCCTTGTCGTTGAATATAGAATGGCAGGAAACAGCACAGAGACAGAGAAGTGTCCCATATGGGAAACAAAAATCAGAGAATACATTAAGAAGAAGGGGTGGCCCCTATGAGCAGAATCTTGTGCCAATACTGAGACAGGACCGGGATCCCTAGGGCAGAAGTATTGGGCTGACCTAAGGAAAGTTCAGGGAAAACAGGCAGACAAATGTGAGAAAGAAATTGCGATTGTGAGCTGCTTAGGACAGCTGCTAGGAACAGAAAAAGAATTAAACACAGTTCGTAAGGAACTGGAGGAATCGAAGCGGGCACAGGAGGAAAAGGAGGAGGAGATTAAGAAACTAAAAGGAACAGCAGCAGGAGAGGATAGAGCAGATAAGAGCCGAAAAGGACAGAGAGGCAGATGAATTAAAGAGAACCAACCAGGCAAATTTATTACATCTGGGCAATTTTCAAACCCAGTACGAGAGAGCCTACCAAGATGCCCAGCGCGCTGTCTTGGCCAAAGGTGAAGCTGAGCGGGCAGTAGCACGATTGGAAGCTAAGTGCACTGATCTGCAGGCAGCAATAAAGGTGCTACATCAAGTCAGTAAAGAACAGAGACAGGCAACCGCTGACCACTCCAAATGCCAGCGAGAAATTTCACTGCTGGAATCCCTATTATCAGTTCAAAACGGATTTATGTGAACCTTCGGGACAGTAAAGGAAGAGGAGATAGAGAATGTGGATTGGGGAGAGTTAAAGGAGAATGCTAGACTTTACGTTACGCAAACCGAGGATTGGGGTCCACCACCATCTTTCCCAGGGGAAGCCATACCCACCGTGCCCCCAGATTCACCTCCAGTACCGATGCACTCAGTGACGACTGAACGTCGGGTAGGAGAGTCTCAGGGCCCAGCTGTTACATACACGACCACATTTACAGTGGCACAGTTGGCCGAAATCACAAATAAAATCACAATTTTGAGCCTTCGGCTGATCCACACAGTTTCTTTGAGAATGTTAGGCAGCAGAAGATAATGCATGGGTTAGATGAAAGGGAAGAAGTGAAGCTGATAGTCATGTGCTTAAGCAAGTCTGTACAGTCTGCCCTGCCAACCCCTCAAAACGTCGGGGAAGGAACCTTAAACAAAATTAAGGAAGCGATATTGACCGTGGTAGGGTTTACTGAAGGGGATCCTGTAGTTGGGTTAAATACATGTAGACAGAGGAAAGGGGAACATCCGACTGCCTTTGCCGGTCGTTTGTGGATCCACTTCACGGGAGTATATGGGGAATTAGATCGGGCTAGATTAAATGAAGCTGATTCATCCAAATGGGCTCGGACATTAGTCTCGCACACCACAGAGGAAGGCAAGAAAGCCTGCGCTAATTTTGACCCCGCAGAGACCACACACAATGAATCATGGGTTCTCCGACGGTTAGCTCGAGTCTGGGAACAGGAAGTTCAGGGAGCCCCAACGTCACAGTCAGAAAGGGAGGCGAGAATGCTTCCGATGAGGGCTAGCCAGGGTCCAGCATGGAGAAACGAGGGGAGAGGGGATCACCAATACCAGAGCGGTACAGCTCCACCTTACACAGCAGCCCCAGGGAGAGATAGAGGGACATGTTTTAATTGCGGGCAGCCAGGACATTTTGCCCGAGATTGTAGGAGACCCCCGCCACCATATACACGGTCCCTGAGACTACCAGGACCACTGTATCCACCAGTTAGGGCAGCTCCTAGGTACGGGAGAGAGCCCCGCCCATCACCGATAGAAGGTCCTGGTCACCCTATGCATACCGTAAGCACGAGCCCACCACTGTATCCAACTGTCCCCGCCTATGGAACCCTAGATTGACGGTGCCCGGCCTCCCCAACCTGGATCTGTAGCATCAGGTGGGATAGCGTAGGGAGGCCCCTAGTTAACGGTGAGGTAAGAGGCCACCTCGTAGAATTCCTTTGGGATACCGGGGGCTCCCGAATTACCCCGAATATATCAAAATTAAAAACAGACATCCCTTGGCCAACTATCGGCACAATTACACTCAGTGGTTTCACAGGACACATGCAGGAGGGATGCATTACAGTCCCTGTACAGATCCGTCTAGGTAACATGGTGTGTGACCATCCGGTGGTGTTAGTTGAACACATCCTTGGGTCCGATTATTTGAATAAATGTAATCTTTCATTTGATCCAGCTAATCGATGCATTTGTCAGATGGCTACGATTAGCAGAGCGCCATCAATCATTCCAGTCGGGACATATGCTAATAGGGTTAGCACAATAGGGGAATTCTGGTTTGATCCCTTAACGATTAGTAGTGATCCAGCCATCAGGGAGGAGCTTCAAAGGAACAATGGGGTGTTTGCGCAGCACAAACATGATTGTGGTGTTAATTGAAGGGCCGGACCCGAAACCACAGAGACAATACGGTTTCCCCAGACAGGCAGAGGGGGAGGTGGCCAAAGTAATTGATAGTCTATTACAGCAGGGGGTGCTGAGACAAGTGGCATCCACAAAATGCGCCGATATGGCCTGTGAAGAAGGTAGATGGATCATGGGGATTAACAATCGATTATCGGGAATTAAATAAGGTTACCCCACTCACGGCCCCCACGGTGGCCACAAGCCCCGTTACCATGATGAGACAGGGAGCCCAGGCAAAGTTTTTCACGGTACTAGATATTAGTAACGGCTTCTGGTCCATCCCTTTAAATCGGTCTTGCCAGTACAAGTTTGCCTTTACCTTGCAGGGACAGCAATACACTTGGACTTGCCTACCACAGGGTTTCCATAATTCCCCGTCCATCTTCCACAGGCGACTAGCTACCAGACTAGAAAAGTTTTCCCGACCCGGTCCAATATGTAGATGATTTATTGTTACAGACTAACACCAAAGAGGAGCATATAACATTGCTGGATGAATTACTTGCATTGCTCCACTCATTAGGCCGCAAAGTCAACCTGAAAAAGACCCAAATTTTGCAACCCAAGGTTATATACCCAGGTACAGTGATTACCCATGGGAAGAGGGAGATTGAACAGAAAAGGATAGACTCCCTAGTGCACCTCCCACTGCCCCGAGATGTGAGTGCCCTCCGATCTTTCCTCGGTCTAGTAGGGTACTGTCGGAACCAGAGACGGCTTCGCCACCAAGGCAGCCCCACTTTCCGAATTGCTGAAGAAAAACGTGACCTGGAAGTGGACTGAGCAGCACACAGCTGCAGTAACCGATTTAAAGCTCACCCTCGCCACAGCGCCAGCCTTACTAGTCCCTGACCCAGATCTACCATACGCCTTAGAAGCTGCTGCCACTGACCACACACTTTCAGCAGTATTATTACAAGAAAGACATGCTAGACCAGGCCCAGTAGCCTATGCCTCACGAGTATTGGACCCAGTCGAACAGGGCTTCTCCGGGTGTGAACGACACCTGCTCGCGGTATTTTGGGCTGTGCAGCATTTCGCCGATATCACCGGACTGAACCCAATAACCGTCCTCACTGAACACACCCCAACCCAGCTTCTGCTGGATGGCCGCCTTAAAGATGGCTCAGTAAGCCAGGTCCGCGCTGCCCGTTGGACACGACTACTGCAGGGTCGGGACATCATTGTAAAGCGAACCAAAGTGCCCATGTCCCTGGCAGATAATTTAAATTATGGGGGAGATCTGCATGAGTGTTAGGTTATAGCCGCAAAGGACCCCACAGGTCCGTTTATCCCGAAACAACAGGAGAGACGATCAGGGACAAAACAGACAACCACCCAACAGACAGACTCAGCCATGAGAATTTATGTTGACGGTTCATCCACCAGAGAGGATGGGACCAGAATCACAGGATGTGGCATTTATGTGGAAAATCAACAGGGACAGCCACTAATAGAACTCGCCCGCAAACCACCCAGTCATTTGAGTGCTGAAGCTGCCCAACTAGCAGCAGTCGCATACGTAGTGAGTCATCCAGACCTATTCCCAACCCCCGCCAACATACACTCCGATAGCATGTACGTGTGCAACAGCCTGACCGAGTTCCTACCGTTATGGGAAGCCAGAGGCTTCATATCTGCAGACGGAAAGCCCCTACCATCAGCCCCCTTATTAAAATACGTTCTGCAGGCCACTGAAGGGCGCACTATGGGATTATTAAGGTTAGAAGCCACCATAGGACCTCCCACCTGGTGACTGTAAGGCTGATGCACTAGCCAAGGTTGGTGCTCGTACAGGACAGTTTTGGCAGCCACCTGTAGGACAGCGAGTCAATGCTGTGACCATTTGCCAAACTAATATAGCCGACCTGGTCCAGGCGCAGCGCACTGACAGTTCCCTAAAATAAATTTTAGAAGAAGTCTACCCAGTCCCATATGGGAAATGGAAGGACAAAATACAGATTCAGGAGGGTTTGATATTAAAGGCAGGCACATACATGGTCCTTACCCAGGACAGAAATCAGCTCATCTACCAGTACCATGACGGGCATGGCAATCGGGGCATAGAGACAACAATTGAATGATTAAAAGAATTATGTTGGTGGCCCGAACTGCACGATGACATTGCCCATTATATCGACAATTGTTTAATTTGTGCCTAGAACAACCCTGATAGGTATGCCAGAAAAGCGGAGCTAAGACACACACGCCCAGTAGAAGGCCCCTGGACAAATCTCCAAACTGATTATATCGACCCACTAACGCCATGTAGGAATGGATTTAAATACGTCCCAGTAATAATAGACACTTTCACCAAATGGGTCGAGGCATTCCCCACTAGATCCAACACAGCAAAGGCCACCACAAAGATATTAGCCCAGCAGGTGTTTATACGATGGGGTCTTCCCCGCAGCATAGAGTCCGACCAAGAGACACATTTCACTGGGCGGGTGATGCAGAACGTTATGGCTGTGTTTGGCATCAAGCAGAAATTCCATATCGCCGACCATCCACAATCCAAAGGAATCATAGAGCGCATGAACCGAACGCTAAAAGGGATCATTAGAAAGACAGTGCAGCAAAACAACACAACATGGGATACAGTACTTCCTTTTGCCCTCATGAAGGTACGCAACACCGTTTCCAGTTCTACTGGATTCACCCCCCGCACATTAATGACTGGCTGACCTATGAGGGGAGCTGAATATTTATTGGGGTTTGACTTAACTGAGCTGCTATCACAGCGCTCACCCACGGGATAGCCGTCCAGCAGAGAACCAAAAACATTAAAGCAGCCCAGTTAGCCGCGGCTGTCCGATTCGGAGTTAAAAAGAAACAGAGCAAGACATATTTCGATAAAAGGATACACCTGGTAGTATATACGGTTGGCCAGCAGGTGATGATTTCCCTCTACAACCCCAGTTCTTTCTTGTCCCCGAGATATGCAGGTCCGCACACCATCACCGACAAAATAAGCCCCTCAGTGTAGAAGGTCCTGATCGCCAACGGGAAAACTGGTTGGTTCCACGTCAATCAACTGAAAGCTTACGGGACTCAGAATAATCACTTCCACCATCTCTCATTAGAGATAGGGGAGGATGACACTAGGCGACCGGAATGGCCTCACCCAGGAAATGTATTTCCTCGGCCACTTTCTCATCCACTTTCAGGTTCAGACCAGACCCTTACCCCTACTACACTACAGTCCTGAGCCTCGTCCACACCTGAAGTGCCCCTAGGGGTACTGATCGACCCAGACATCACAGGAGACTTGCGCACCCTAGAGGACTGGCGCGATTCGTCAGATATCGGCCCTCGCAGCGTTATGGATTCTCCCATAAACATAAACCTTAACAGCCCCAGACCCAACAGTGAGGCCCTGACTAAACGACATCGGGCTATTTTGATGGGGACACCCGGTGCTGCATCCCCCACATGGATAAGGGACCAGACACATAGACTAATTAGACTGGGACACGAGGATGAAGGACTCCTGAACCCTGATTCAAACGCAGACCTCACAGTGCAGTCCAACGAACAGACACGGGTATGGAAACCAGGTGAGGAGATAATGATGGAGCCCCATGAGATGAATGATTCAGAAGATGACTCTCTGTTGGGCAATTGGTTAACGGAAATGCTGAATGAAGGAATCTAAGGTGCTCCAAATGATGAAATTCAGCCTACAGTACAGACCAGTGCAAGGTACAAGAATCTCTGATGGAAGCACCCACTTAAAAGCAGTTGTATACTGCTGGTACGATTAACCAGGTTATTTATACAATCCAATGCCTGCTCTTTTGCCACTTTTCTCTAGTTAAGACAGCATTAAGCCAACTATACAAATCTTTGAGGCAGCTATGCTGAATTTTAACGTCATTGAGGCGGCTGTGCTAAATTTAAAATCTTCAAGGCGACATTTTTAACAGGAAATAAAACAAACAAAACTCTTACAGTGCAAAAGCCTGGTACAATATGCAGCTGCTCTTAACCCGGCTCCTTAGCGTTCCAAGTGACACTAAGAATTTTATTTTTAGTGTTCTAATGATAGAAGGGCCGTCTCTTTGCCCCTAATGTTAAATGGACACATTTTTAACTCTTAGAGGCACTTGTGCTAAATTTTACATGCGGCCCGCTTTCAAACTCCAACACACTTATAGAACAGACACTTCTTCAGGTCATTACAGACCGACTCCAGTGCTGTTTGAATTCCTATAGTTAATGGTGACTGCTGCTAGACTAAAACTGGCCGCCTTGATTTTGCTGGCTTATTAAATAAGCTCTTTTCTGACAACCCCACGACTCGTCTATTTAACAATCTGAACAAAATTGCTCCGTACTGCTCCACAAAAAAAACGACATGCAAGCGACACTTGATATACCCGGGTCCTCCTGACCACACCACTCTCAAATAAGTGTTCAAAAAAAAAGGGGGGGGGACATGGACAGTTTAAATATATGTATATACATCAAATATTAGATGCAATAACAGTAGAAATTACATTGATCTCCTCAAGACAGCGACAGACGATGACAGAGATGCAACCTACAATCTACCTCATCGGACTCATCATCAGGATAAGCACACAGGACACTCCAAGCAAGATTAACTTGTGGTATCCCGGTTATTTATGGTTTGCCCCACCTGATGCAGGGGAATGTGAGGAGGGTGTGTTATGGGTGCACCCCTAGAAGAGCATCATGTTTGGGTGTAACAATCAGCGGCTGGTATATAAAAACGAAATGGCAGTTCAACTGAATGTTATCTGAGTGTCACCATAGCAGGGGAGTGGTGGGGATTTTCAATTAATGGGTGCCCTGAAATTGGATGTCTGGCCAACAGCCCAGAAAAAGGATTGGAGCTCGGTGTGGTGGACCTCAGTTGTGCCTTTGTCCTATATGGACCACCGTTGTGTGTGTTTGTCATACCTGGACACATCCCCTTCCAGTTTGGTTCCTCCCCTCAGCACCTAGTATAAAGGTGGCTGTCTCCTCCCCCTTGTTCAGTCCAGGTACGTTAGTTGTTGGGATCTGCTCCTGATTCTGTTGTGAATAAAAGCCTACACTTATATTGGCATATCGGTAGTCTTTCGCCTTATTGATAGCGCATCACTCGGGCAGCGGTGCCCCAGGATGCTCAGAGGGGAACTTTGCCTTGTATGAAATAAGAACTGGGCCGAAGCCAACCCCAAACCCATCCCACTCCCTTTGTCCTGAAGTCACCCCCGGACCACAGAATGGATTGATACAAAAACACACAGGGAAAACCCTGTATAACAGCATCCACCACGAATTGGTACCTGTGGTGGTGGATGTAGCTGGGACCCAACTCCAGAGTGGTGCTCTCCCCAATTTAAGAGATTATATCTCCACTTGACTCGCAGACTGTTAGGACGGAAGGTAGGAATGGATGAAAGACAGGAAAGATCCAGGAGGGAGTTAGTCAATGACATGGCCACAGCATACGGGGCAGGGGTAGCAACCATCAACGCCCTTGATTTAGCCGACCTGGACAATAAACTTAGGATTCTGACCCAACGGGTTAAACAGACACTAAGTTCCATCAATGAGGACAATCAGCAAGATGCTGAAGGGGAACTGACTGGGAACGCAGCCAGCAGCCACATGGTAGCTGTATTGGAAGGACACACTTTGAATAAACTGAAGGTCGATAAGTCCCCTGGGCCTGATGAAATGTATCCTAGGATTCTTTGGGAGGCAAGGGATGAGATTGCAGAGCCTTTGGCGTTGATCTTTGGGTCCTCGCTGTCCACGGGGATGGTGCCAGAGGACTGGAGAATGGCGAATGTTGTTCCTCTGTTTAAGAAAGGGAATAGAAATGACCCTGGTAATTATAGACCGGTTAGTCTTACTTCGGTGGTTGGTAAATTGATGGAAAGGGTCCTTAGGGATGGGATTTACGACCATTTAGAAAGATGCGGATTAATCCGAGATAGTCAGCACGGATTCGTGAAGGGCAAGTCGTGCCTCACAAATTTGATAGAATTTTTTGAGGAGGTAACTAAGTGTGTTGATGAAGGTAGGGCAGTTGATGTCATATACATGGATTTTAGTAAGGCGTTTGATAAGGTCCCCCATGGTCGGCTTATGATGAAAGTGAGGAGGTGTGGGATAGAGGGAAAGTTGGCCGATTGGATAGGCAACTGGCTGTCTGACCGAAGACAGAGGGTGGTGGTCGATGGAAAATTTTCGGATTGGAGGCAGGTTGCTAGCGGTGTGCCGCAGGGATCAGTGCTTGGTCCTCTGCTCTTTGTGATTTTTATTAATGACTTAGAGGAGGGGGCTGAAGGGTGGATCAGTAAATTTGCTGATGACACCAAGATTGGTGGAGTAGTGGATGAGGTGGAGGGCTGTTGTAGGCTGCAAAGAGACATAGATAGGATGCAAAGCTGGGCTGAAAAATGGCAAATGGAGTTTAACCCTGATAAATGTGAGGTGATTCATTTTGGTAGGACTAATTTAAATGTGGATTACAGGGTCAAAGGTAGGGTTCTGAAGACTGTGGAGGAACAGAGAGATCTTGGGGTCCATATCCACAGATCTCTAAAGGTTGCCACTCAAGTGGATAGAGCTGTGAAGAAGGCCTGTAGTGTGTTAGCTTTTATTAACAGGGGGTTGGAGTTTAAGAGCCGTGGGGTTATGCTGCAACTGTACAGGACCTTGGTGAGACCACATTTGGAATATTGTGTGCAGTTCTGGTCACCTCACTATAGGAAGGATGTGGAAGCGCTGGAAGGAGTGCAGAGGAGATTTACCAGGATGCTGCCTGGTTTGGAGGGTAGGTCATATGAGGAAAGGTTGAGGGAGCTAGGGCTATTCTCTCTGGAGCGGAGGAGGCTGAGGGGAGACTTGATAGAGGTGTATAAAATGATGAAGGGGATAGATAGAGTGAACGTTCAAAGACTATTTCCTCGGGTGGATGGAGCTATTACAAGGGGGCATAACTATAGGGTTCGTGGTGGGAGATACAGGACGGATATCAGAGGTAGGTTCTTTACGCAGAGAGTGGTTGGGGTGTGGAATGGACTGCCTGCAGTGATAGTGGAGTCAGACACTTTAGAAACATTTAAGCGGTTATTGGATAGGCACATGGAGCACACCAGGATGATAGGGAGTGGGATAGCTTGATCTTGGTTTCAGATAAAGCTCGGCACAACATCGTGGGCCGAAGGGCCTGTTCTGTGCTGTACTGTTCTATGTTCTACACCAAGACAATCAATCAAATTATCAGGGAAGAATTAGAGGATGATGACCGACAACAGAACCGGACTTTCTGTAGTGCATATGGACAGTGGATGATAGAACAGTTAAAGGAAAACCTAGAGCAGGTACACAATGGACAGGTTCCATCTTGGATTAGTGACGAACAGATGGAACACCTATTTACGGGTAAGAAACACCCCGAGTTATCTGGCTGCCAGATGCGACAGTTGACCAAAGTCTGGTTCAATGACGACTGCAAAGGGACTCCAGGGAAAGCCCTGGGAATGATATTAGGGCTCCCCATAATCACTGACGACCGGGTCGGACTGAGGGTCTTTGAAGTGGAGAATATAGGGACTATCCATGAGGATATCTGGATAGGGCACGACGGTACTTTACCATACGCAGTGGAGAAAGAAGAGAGGCTCATAGGCTCTGGACAAATGTCAGCAAACTGACAAAATAATCGCATGCCCATACCCAGTTTATTTAAATGAGTATGCACTATGTGGCTTCAGAACAAACACTAGCCGAAATTGCTCAGTAGAAGCTCGTAGCCTGGACACAGACATAACTCGGAAAACTCACAAGGGAGCAGGGAGATACTGTCTCACCACCTCCCTGAAACAATATCAGTATGGCGCAACACATTGTAACATTACTAACACTACATTCTGCATCAAACCAGACATACCAGCCAGGGTGGGCCTCATTCAACTAATAGACATCCATAAGAGGGAGAGGGTAGATTTGAACGCCACTGACGAGCTCCGACAGACTCTAAGGGAGTACAATGAGAAATATGACACAAGCCTAAAACTCCTGCCAGAGGAATTGAACCTGATTCGGGCAAAACTGGCTACAGTTCACAGAACCTTCACCAAAGTAATACAGCAGACCCAAGAGGTGAAAAGGGGAATTAAAGAAATTAAAGTCACCTCTTGGTGGGATGACCTTTGGAACTGGGGCTCAAACATCCAAATCCATCCATTTGTTCGCATTGTGTCACACCTGGCGGTATTACTGATTTTGTTCACCCTGGTATATCTAATCATCCTCACAGTCCAATTCAGTCGATGGAAAAAGAGGATCACCCAGAGGCAGGATGTAGGGTCCGCCCTTGAACCATGGTCCCCTCTAATTCAGTAGAGCAATGTTTACAGGAAGCCTGCCATTTTGCGATTTGTACTAATGAGCCGTTGGAAATCCTACTACCAAAATGAGCCTCAGATCTGCGAATACTTTATTGTAATGTTTGTTTGAATGTTGGTTTATAATTAGCTTATTGTAATAATGGTGTTTAGAACATATGGCTGTTTGTATTTGTAGAGTGTTGTTGTCTATAGCTTCTGGAATATGTTGTAGGGATGTATTATTACTGTGCATGCCAATACCTGGGCCTTGCTTGACTGTTGAGTGACTGGGGAATTCCTGACAGATACAGGTCCTGAGTTTGTGATCCATCACGCTTCGCGTTCAGGATCAAACGGGGGACTGTGGCCAAACGGGCCATCTAAAATGGCGATTTGTAAAGCATTCTGGGACAATTGGGCAAGAACTAAAACGACAGGCTGCAGCCTAAAAGACAGAGATAAACAGGCTGCAACCCAGACGACTGAATACACAGGATATGGGCCATCTCCAGGACAAAGGGAACTTTCTGGTCAAACTGGGTTGTTTCCAGACATAGGGGTGCCGTAACCCCTTATTTGGGAGGGAGATGTGTGTTGTACGTGCCCCCAGCATCTACAGACATGGCCGTTGGGGACACACCCAGAGATTGTTGTGGCAGCATCCGATTGAACTTTATTGATCAGGGTGATCAAGTCCTGATCGATTGATTGGCAATGGCCAAAAGGGGCGTGAAACCCAACGGGGCATAAACGGTGTTGCACAACCAAGAATCTCTCTCTCTCTCTGACCCCACGAGCGAGCTACAACACCGGTGACCGTCGCCAGCGACGACCAGCACGAGGAGAGCCACCACACCCGAGAAGGAAGGAAGACCAGAGCCAGAGTGCCAGACCAGACCAAAGGACCAGACGACGCAGAGGACGACCGAGACCAGCGCACAGATAAAGGCCAATATCTGCTTGGGTACTTGCCAGTCACACAAAGTTAAGTCAAGGTCTTGTATTGGACTTGAACTCTAGTATTTTCTGTAAGATAACTTATTGTTGGTTGGGTGGGTGATTATTGATTGTGTGTCTTAAATAAATATTGATTGAACTAACAAGATGTCTACTCGCAGTTATCTGTCCACTGTATAAGGGTTAAAACAGACTGTGCGGCAGGCACAACAACCAGCAATGGAAGCTCCCCTACAAGTCACACGCCATCCTGTCCTGGAACTATATTGCTGATCTTTCACTGACATTGTGTAAAAATCCTGGAACTTCCTTCCTAACAACATTGTTCACCACATGGGCTGCAACAGTTCAAGAAGGCAGCTTACCACTACTGTCTGAAGGACAATTAGGGATGGACAATAGATGCAGACATTGGCAATGATGCCGATATCTCACAAATAAATAAAATAAAATATGCTTTCCAGCTACTTGGCAATAATGTAATAATCTGTGACTTTATCTTCGCTGATTCTGTCACTTCTGAAAATGATTGATATTTATAACCAGTTCCTTTGGTTGATGTATATTGGAATGGAGTGCTACCTTCTCCCAGTCACTGGGAACTACTGCCCCAAGAGAAGGGGGAGAGGCCAATATTCCTGGCTCTCAATTCTAACATAATCAGCGCTAAGGAGTCAGCCAACCTTGCCTTTCCACCAGTGTCAAACCTCGGGTTCTGGGATAGAATAGAGACACATGTTTGAATCAAAGTTACATTTCCTTATGAAAAGATGCTGTAAACACCTGCAACAGTATCTAACATCCTCTAAACACCTGCAGCAGTATCTAACATCCTCTAAACACCTGCAACAGTATCTAACATCCTCTAAACACCTGCAACAGTATCTAACATCCTCTAAACACCTGCAACAGTATCTAACATCCTCTAAACACCTGCAACAGTATCTAACATCCTCTAAACACCTGCAACAGTATCTAACATCCTCTAAACACCTGCAACAGTATCTAACATCCTCTAAACACCTGCAACAGTATCCAACATCTTCCAACACCTGCTACAGTATCTAACATCCTCTAAACACCTGCAACAGTATCTAACATCCTCCAACACCTGCAACAGTATCTAACATCCTCCAACACCTGCAAAAGTATCTAACATCCTCCAACACCTGCAACAGTATCTAACATCCTCTAAACACCTGCAACAGTATCTAACATCCTCTAAACACCTGCAACAGTATCTAACATCCTCTAAACACCTGCAACAGTATCTAACATCCTCTAAACACCTGCAGCAGTATCTAACATCCTCCAACACCTGCAACAGTATCTAACATCCTCTAAACACCTGCAACAGTATCTAACATCCTCTAAACACCTGCAACAATATCTAACATCCTCTAAACACCTGCAACAGTATCTAACATCCTCTAAACACCTGCAACAGTACCTAACATCCTCTAAACACCTGCAACAATATCTAACATCCTCTAAACACCTGCAACAGTATCTAACATCCTCTAAACACCTGCAACAGTATCTAACATCCTCTAAACACCTGCAACAGTATCTAACATCCTCTAAACACCTGCAACAGTACCTAACATCCTCTAAACACCTGCAACAGTATCTAACATCCTCGAAACACCTGCAACAGTATCTAACATCCTCTAAACACCTGCAACAATATCTAACATCCTCTAAACACCTGCAACAGTATCTAACATCCTCGAAACACCTGCAACAGTATCTAACATCCTCTAAACACCTGCAACAGTATCTAACATCCTCGAAACACCTGCAACAATATCTAACATCCTCTAAACACCTGCAACAGTATCTAACATCCTCTAAACACCTGCAACAGTACCTAACATCCTCTAAACACCTGCAGCAATATCTAACATCCTCTAAACACCTGCAACAGTATCTAACATCCTCGAAACACCTGCAACAGTATCTAACATCCTCTAAACACCTGCAACAGTATCTAACATCCTCTAAACACCTGCAACAGTATCTAACATCCTCTAAACACCTGCAACAATATCTAACATCCTCTAAACACCTGCAACAGTATCTAACATCCTCTAAACACCTGCAACAGTACCTAACATCCTCTAAACACCTGCAGCAATATCCAACATCCTCTAAACGCCTGCAACAGTATCTAACATCCTCTAAACACCTGCAACAGTACCTAACATCCTCTAAACACCTGCAGCAATATCTAACATCCTCTAAACACCTGCAACAGTATCTAACATCCTCGAAACACCTGCAACAGTATCTAACATCCTCTAAACACCTGCAACAGTATCTAACATCCTCTAAACACCTGCAACAGTATCTAACATCCTCTAAACACCTGCAACAATATCTAACATCCTCTAAACACCTGCAACAGTATCTAACATCCTCTAAACACCTGCAACAGTACCTAACATCCTCGAAACACCTGCAGCAATATCCAACATCCTCTAAACACCTGCAACAGTATCTAACATCCTCTAAACACCTGCAACAGTATCTAACATCCTCTAAACACCTGCAATAGTATCTAACATCCTCTAAACACCTGCAACAGTATCTAACATCCTCTGAACACCTGCAACAGTATCTAACATCCTCCAAACACCTGCTACAGTATCTAACATCCTCTGAACACCTGCTACAGTATCTAACATCCTCTAAACACCTGCAGCAGTATCTAACATCCTCTAAACACCTGCAGCAGTATCTAACATCCTCGAAACACCTGCAACAGTATCTAACATCCTCGAAACACCTGCAACAGTATCTAACATCCTCCAACACCTGCAACAGTATCTAACATCCTCTAAACACCTGCAACAGTATCTAACATCCTCCAAACACCTGCAACAGTATCCAACATCCTCTAAATACCTGCAACAATATCTAACATCCTCTAAACACCTGCTACAGTATCTAACATCCTTTAAACACCTGCAACAGTATCTAACATCCTCCAAACACCTGCTACAGTATCTAACATCCTCTGAACACCTGCTACAGTATCTAACATCCTCTAAACACCTGCAACAGTATCTAACATCCTCCAAACACCTGCAGCAGTATCTAACACCCTCTGAACACCTGCACCAGTATCTAACATCCTCTAAACACCTGCAACAGTATCTAACATCCTCGAAACACCTGCAGCAATATCCAACATCCTCTAAACACCTGCAGCAATATCCAACATCCTGTAAACACCTGCAGCAGTATCTAACATCCTCCAAACACCTGCAACAATATCTAACATCCTGTAAACACCTGCAGCAATATCTAACATCCTGTAAACACCTGCAGCAGTATCTAACATCCTCCAAACACCTGCAACAATATCTAACATCCTGTAAACACCTGCAACAATATCTAACATCCTGTAAACACCTGCAGCAATATCTAACATCCTGTAAACACCTGCAGCAATATCTAACATCCTCTAAACACCTGCAACAGTATCTAACATCCTCGAAACACCTGCAACAGTATCTAACATCCTCTAAACACCTGCAGCAATATCCAACATCCTGTAAACACCTGCAGCAATATCCAACATCCTGTAAACACCTGCAACAGTATCTAACATCCTGTAAACACCTGCAGCAGTATCTAACATCCTCTAAACACCTGCAACAATATCTAACATCCTGTAAACACCTGCAACAGTATCTAACATCCTCTAAACACCTGCTACAGTATCTAACATCCTCGAAACACCTGCAACAGTATCTAACATCCTCTAAACACCTGCAACAGTATCTAACATCCTCTAAACACCTGCAACAGTATCTAACATCCTCTAAACACCTGCAACAATATCTAACATCCTCTAAACACCTGCAACAGTATCTAACATCCTCTAAACACCTGCAACAGTACCTAACATCATCTAAACACCTGCAGCAATATCCAACATCCTCTAAACACCTGCAACAGTATCTAACATCCTCTAAACACCTGCAACAGTATCTAACATCCTCTAAACACCTGCAATAGTATCTAACATCCTCTAAACACCTGCAACAGTATCTAACATCCTCTGAACACCTGCAACAGTATCTAACATCCTCCAAACACCTGCTACAGTATCTAACATCCTCTGAACACCTGCTACAGTATCTAACATCCTCTAAACACCTGCAGCAGTATCTAACATCCTCTAAACACCTGCAGCAGTATCTAACATCCTCGAAACACCTGCAACAGTATCTAACATCCTCGAAACACCTGCAACAGTATCTAACATCCTCCAACACCTGCAACAGTATCTAACATCCTCTAAACACCTGCAACAGTATCTAACATCCTCCAAACACCTGCAACAGTATCCAACATCCTCTAAATACCTGCAACAATATCTAACATCCTCTAAACACCTGCTACAGTATCTAACATCCTTTAAACACCTGCAACAGTATCTAACATCCTCCAAACACCTGCTACAGTATCTAACATCCTCTGAACACCTGCTACAGTATCTAACATCCTCTAAACACCTGCAACAGTATCTAACATCCTCCAAACACCTGCAGCAGTATCTAACACCCTCTGAACACCTGCACCAGTATCTAACATCCTCTAAACACCTGCAACAGTATCTAACATCCTCGAAACACCTGCAGCAATATCCAACATCCTCTAAACACCTGCAGCAATATCCAACATCCTGTAAACACCTGCAGCAGTATCTAACATCCTCCAAACACCTGCAACAATATCTAACATCCTGTAAACACCTGCAGCAATATCTAACATCCTGTAAACACCTGCAGCAGTATCTAACATCCTCCAAACACCTGCAACAATATCTAACATCCTGTAAACACCTGCAACAATATCTAACATCCTGTAAACACCTGCAGCAATATCTAACATCCTGTAAACACCTGCAGCAATATCTAACATCCTCTAAACACCTGCAACAGTATCTAACATCCTCGAAACACCTGCAACAGTATCTAACATCCTCTAAACACCTGCAGCAATATCCAACATCCTGTAAACACCTGCAGCAATATCCAACATCCTGTAAACACCTGCAACAGTATCTAACATCCTGTAAACACCTGCAGCAGTATCTAACATCCTCTAAACACCTGCAACAATATCTAACATCCTGTAAACACCTGCAACAGTATCTAACATCCTCTAAACACCTGCTACAGTATCTAACATCCTCTAAACAGCTGCAACAATATCTAACATCCTGTAAACACCTGCAACAATATCTAACAAGCTCTAAACACCTGCAACGTTATCACATCATCTTACTGTGTAGCAGCAAAAACAATCGCTTGCAGACTGTATCTTGCGAGTGAGCTTGGTCAGTGTAATGAGGAAGAATCTTTGGATGGGCCGTACCAGACTTCGGCAGACATAACACTGATGCTGTAATGTTTCTGGTACGCACATGGTCAGATCAGGAAATTAGCCTTATAAACCTTGAACTTAAACCGATGGATTCTATTTTTAAGTGGACATTAAGATAGCCTTTCTGGCTACGGAAAAAAGATCTGTCCTGACTAATTTCTGCATTTACCTCTTTGTTTAAAACATTTAAATTCGATGCTGGTAGGGCTCAGACTGTGTTGATATAAGACAGGGTAAGTTTTGGGCCAAATGGTTTGTTCCGGAAAAAAATATGAAATACGGCCCCTGCCTGCAGGGGTTGTACACAGCTGTTGTTTTATTAAGGACAGCTCTCTAGCATTCTGTAGGCTTTTCCACGTTGAGGAAAAGAAAGTACTTGAGCATGTGGACAAGTGTTAAAGACAGATCGGAGTATTTCTCAAAACCACACTTCTTTCTGGGTTAGAAGCTTCAGTGATTACCCCCCACTTTGTTTCCAAATTGCATAAAACCCCCACTGGACCAGTAAGCTATTATTTATACAGGGTGGAATATCAGTTCCACATGTCAGCAGTTCGGAATAAGCCGTTATAACTCATCACTGCTCAGGCTGCTGCTGGCTGATAATGGAAACTAACTTTTTTGGTGCCTTTTACTGGTTTGACAATACGTATTTTCCCCACTGATCAGCACCAATCCGAGTGTGCGTGCAAGAGTCAGGGCCTGTTTGTCTTGGATAGACAGAATTCTTTTACAAATGCCCTGCTGTCAATAATGAAGTAGCAAAAGACCAAAAATGAACTTCATGTCACTCATCTTCCACAAAATACACAGCAGCAGATATAATAAACAACAGGGATTGAGTTTTAGTGCACTGAACACGTGCCACGATCTTTTCCCAGCCCCAGAACCAATTAATTAGTTCTCTTTAGACATGGTGTAGCATTGTGAAGGATAAATCAAAACCAACATGCTCAAAACAGTTCAAACTCCCGTGGACACATTTTCTCAACACGGGAATAAATAACCACTTTTTAAATGGTTAAATATCACAACCTTTAATTGAAAAGGCTAATGCAACAAAAGGAGGAAAAACTAAAAGGAGAAAAATTAATGAATCATCAGCTGGTTTTCACATTTACAAATTTGTGCTTACTTTAAACTTGTATCAACAAACGTCAAAGGGAGCATTTACTTTAAAATCAAGCGCACTTACCCATTGCATTACAGAAAACCTACATAGGATCAATTATAGTTCCACATAAACCTTTCATTGAGCTGCAAGCCCAATTTTATCAATTAATTTTATATTTATTCTTAGCAACAAATAGCGATTACTTTTTGAATCAACTGGGTAATCGAATTTGCTGTGCTACTGGGCACTTACTCCAGAAAGCTGGTGATATAATCTCTGCTGCACGTAGACCAGGAAAACGGATTGGTGTTGGCAGTAATATGAGCTGCCATGAGCTTTGCTGCTTCATGACCTTTCGTCCCACAGGAGTTTCCAATTCCATCATGGTTCATGCCGAAACTGTCAAGAAAGAAGTACTGTATTAGCCGAGTGTGCAGCCAGACAACTATCTATCATGACCACCATCTAACATTCAAAGCACTGAGTGTCTTGATGCACAGCATCCGTCTCGGTACAGGGAGGCTTTCAACACCCCCGTACGTGTTCAGAGAAATGACTCCTCATGATTAAGTATGTTGATGTACATCTATTCTCAAAACAATTTCTATTCCAGTCTTCCTTCATATTGAAGCATTCAGTGGATGTGGTGTTTAACAGACTCTCTTGGGGATTTTTAACACATTCACAACTTTGCATGGCTAGAGCATAAGCTCTAAAATACATAATGATATGCAACGGTCAGCAGAAAAATGCCTCACTCCATGAATAGGAACAAAACAAATGACAAGATTATGATTAATGATTGTCCACATGTCCTTCATATCGAGCATTTAACAAAAATTACGTGACTGCTATGTTTTTACCTCCGACCCAACCTGAGAGTGCCGCATTCGCTATGCAGCTGAGACATTAGAAAGAAAACCTTTGCAGGCATAATGCAAAAGGTTAGAAATTGGCGTACTCACACTTGTTTTCTGATAAAAAGGGACACATTGCAATCAAATGTAGCGTCAGAAAGCCTGTACCAATTTGTTAAATTCCTAAGACACCTAAATGGCCGCATATATTAATGGTTAGGTTTCTCTCATTGTAAATGAGAGGTTTAACGTGCATTGGAAGTATGTCTTGTTGAAATCCATTCACGAGTCTTGCAGCAACTGATGTTCCTGCCTTGCCCCATTCTTTCAGATCATTAAAAAGAATCCTTCCTTTGGTCAGTTGGAATAGGACTGCTTCCTCAACTTCGCCCTCATTGCACACCTGGGTTTTTTCCAGGGGTTGTCTCGGGAAACCCCTCTCAGGATTTACCTGTGCTTCATTGCCAGTGAAGCGGGAGGCTCAGAACTGAATTTTCCCATGTGGCAAGTTGCCTTTAGAATCATGATAGGCTGTAGTGGCCACCCCACAATATGTAGATGAACTCTGAAGAAATTCCTGGCAACCCTGGGCCTTTCAGTTTAGGTGCACATTTCCTCTGAAAGCCCAGACAAAAGTTGAGTCAAATAGTATACATTAACCTTCTTCTGAGCAGCAAATAAGAGAGCTTACTCAACCCTGCTGCGGCACTCTAACGAAAGCTTTACAATTAAAAGATCTGGCCATTAAAACCATAGAAAAATCTTGAGTGAAACAACTGCATAGGTACTTGAGAGAGGCGTTGCCCATCAGACTAGGAAGCCTGACAGTGACTTAATGATCTAGATATCTAGAGCTATGGAATCTTCACATTTAAGAAAACTGTGAACGATGCCTTAAATCGCCAGGGACCCGGGTTCAATTCCAGTCTCGGGTCACTGTCTGTGTGGAGTTTGCACGTTCTCCCTGTGTCTGCATGAGTTTCCTCCGGTTGCTCCAGTTTCCTCCCACAGTCCAAAGATGTGCGGGTTAGGTTGTTTGGCCATGCTAAATTGCTCCTTAGTGGCAGGGGGCCAGGGTAATTACTGAGGGGATGAGGGGGATTGTTATCTGTGCAGGCTCAATGGGCTGCAAGGCCTCCTTCTGCACTGTAGGGATTCTATGATTTTGCACCATAAAGTTTTAATGAGATTGAAGTGGCTGCTGTCATTAATCTGGAATTCGCTGCCGTGGTGACACTGGTATCAAATGCCAGCAATTGGATGATGATGATGCTACCCGATCCTCAAGTGACAAATGCATGTCAACATTGACTGGACAATTCATTTGGATACATTGCAGTGTGGTCACTGTTCAAATGGTGGGGATCATGTCCCCATGTGTGAATCATCATTTAGGGAAGTTGCCATTTAAAATACTTACAATGTTTATTCCCCTATACACATACAATGAAATATTACAATGTACCTTGAACATTAACCATTTTACTGCTGAAAAATATTGTTAACGGATTTCTATTAAAGGTACTTAGATAATTCAATAAAACAAAAGCACAATACTGTGGATGCTGGAAATTAAAAGTAAAAACATAAACTCAGCAGAGTGAAACACATTTAATGTTTCAAGTCCATATCATCCTTCTCTCTCCACAGATGCTGCCAGACCTGCTGAGTTTATCCAATGTTATTAAATATGTGAATTCAATAGCATGTCCTCACATATAAATCCATTAATCCTATAAATTAAAATGGGCTGAAGAGATTAATTGATATTTGAGATGATTTTAAATTTAATAACAAGAGCACAAACCTCAATAGGAATCAATTCTGGTGGTAATATCATATTAGAGATACAGAAATCAATATACTTTTTATAAAGGGTACAGGAACATAAATGAAGGTAACGTAAAGTTTCATGTGGAACCAAGGGGACTTTCACATAATAAATTCTTAAGCTAATATACACACGGTGATTTAAACCTTGTTGCTGGTACAGTGTGACATTCTGGTGGCATAAAATCCATTTGCTTAATGAGACTTAAAATTTAACGAGAAAATGTTCAGTTGATTGACAGCAAGAACTTTAAAGTGCATTATAGAATTTAGCCCTTCCACAGACATAGGCAACTTACTAGCTAAGAGATGATTTACAGATAGTGTGCACACCAGTGCTATATTGCAACCCACCAGCACCGATGTGCAACACTCAGTATTCTCTGGCTGACCAGTGCCATTCTGTTACCTACCAACACCACTGTGTAATGGTCTAACAATCAACAATAATCGAACTAGATTCAATTCAACAAAACATGGATCATTGTTTATTTAGATGGTGTGGGGATGGTGGGGGTAGGTGCAGAGCTATTACTAACTTTCAGCAAAGTGACGTAAAAACCTCAAGAAATTACGGGTGACGCAAGTCATAGCACATCACTCATACCAATACCTCCCAGTACATCAGTGCCATAACAATGATGTATATCTTAGGTATGACATTGCTATTGCCCAAATTTTCAGGAAAGTTTTGCCACTGTTTAGTTCCACTGAAATCTCTCTGACTTCCCGTTGTTCTTGGCCAGAGTTTCCCAGCTCTGCTGCGGTGGGACCCGCCACGGGGGATGAAATCACCCAGTGCGACTGGACAATCTCAGTGGGGGTGGGGGCCAGTAAATCTTGCACCTTAGAATCGTAGAATCCCTACAGTGCAGAAGGAGGCCATTTGGTCCATCAAGTTTGCACCAACCACAATTCCACCCAAGTCCTTTCCCTGTACCCCACATATTACCCTGCAAGTCCCCTGACACTAAGGGATAATTTGGCATGGCCAATCAACCTAATCCATACATCTTTGGAGTGTGGGAGAAAACGGGAGCACCCAGAGGAAACCCACACAGACACGGGGGGAATATGCAAATTCCACACAGACAGTGACCCGAGGCCGGAATTGAACCTGGGGGGTCCCTGGCGCTGGGAGGCAGCAGTGCCAACCACTGTACCACCCTTGTCTCTATCTCCTCCTTATTTTATAGTGGGTGTGATAATATTTTGAGTACCTTAACACATCAAATAATTTCAGGAGGCTCAATTAAGTCACGGGCATGACAATCATGGAACACACTTCACATTTTGATCATCACTGGGTTTGAGAACATACAAACAAGGAGCAGCAGTAGGCCATTCAGCCCCTCCAGCCTGCTCTGCCATTTAATAAGATCATTGTTGATCTGATAGCATTCTCAAATCCCACCTACCCCCGATAACATTTCACCTCCTTGTTTCCCAAGAATCTATCCACCACTGTCTCAAAAATATTCAAGGACTCTGCATCACCACCTTTTAAAGAGAGTTCCACAGACGCACAAACCTCTGAGTGAAAAAATTCACCTCATCTCCATTTTAAATGGGTGACCCCTTATTTTTAAAAATGATCCCCTAATTCTAGATTCTCCTACAGAAGTCTCCACATCCACCCTGTCAAAACCTCGCAGAATCTTACATGTTTCAGTCAAGTTACCTCTTACTTTTCTAAACTCCAGCAGATACAAGCCCAGCCTGTTCAACCTTTCCTCATAAGACAACCTCCCACTCCTGATGTTAGTCTGATAAACCTTCTCTGAACTGCTTCCAGTGCACTTACATCCTTCCTTAAATAAGATGACCAAAACACTATACCAGATGAGGTCTGTATCACTGAAGCATCACCTTCCTCCTTTTGTATTCATTTTCCCTTGCAATAAATGATAACATTCCATTAGCTTTTCTAATGACTTGCTGTACCTGCTTACTAGCCTTTTTTGATTTGTGCACTAAGACACTCAGATCCTTCTGCACCTCAAAGCTCTGAAATCTCTCACCATTTCGATAATATGCTTTTTTTTATTCTTCTTGTCAAAATGGGCAATTTCACATTTTCTCAAATTGTACTCAGGTTAACTTTAATCACTCAAAGTTAACCTGAGTGGTTGACTTTGCTCACTCAGTTAACCTATCTATATATTTTTATAGCCTCTTTATGTCCTCTTCACAACTTACTTTCCTACTGATCTTCGTGTCATCATCAAATTTGGCAACTATCCCATCCATCTCATCATCCATGTTATTTACATAAATTGTGAACAAAAGGGATCCCAGCACTGATCCCTGCAGCACACCACATCTTACCAACCTGAAAAACACCCATTTATGCCTATTCTCTGTTTTCTGTTAGCATGCCAATCATCTATCCATGCTTCCTGTTAGCCAGCTAATCATCTATCCGTGCCAGTATATCACCCTCCAATAGCATGAGCTTTTAATTTCTGCAATAACCTTTCATGTGGAATTTTATCAAATGCCCTCTAGAAATCTAAGTACAGTACATCCACTGGTTCCCCTTTATCACAGCATCTGATACTTCCTCAAAAAACTCCAATAAGTCAGTTAAATATGACTTCCCTGTCACAAAACCACATTGACCCTGCCTGGTTAACTTAAACTTATCCAAGTGCCCTGCTATAACGTCTTTACTAATAGCTTCTAACATTTTTCCTCTGACATATTAAGCTAACTGGCTGGTAGTTTTCCACTTTGTCTCCTTCCCTTTTTGAATAATGGAGTACCATTTACCCAATCTCTCTTCATAAGACAGTCCCACCATCCTCAGAACATGTCTGGTAAGCCTTTGTTGTATTCTATCGATGGTAATAATATCCTTTCTGAGGTAAGGAGATAAAAACTGCACATAGTACTCCAGGTACGGTCTAGCCAAGCTTCCATACAGTTAAAGCAAGATCTCACTACTTCTATACTCAAATTCCCTTGCAATAAAGGCTAACATTCCATTAGCCTTCCTAATAGCTTGCCGCACTTGCATATTAGCCTTCAGTAACTAATAGACAAGGACACTCAGGTCCTTTTGTACATCTAAACGTTCTAATTTCTTACCATTTAGGAAATACTCTGTACATCTGTTCCTTCTACTAAAATGGATTACCTCACATTTTTTCACATTATATTCCATCTGCAACACTTTTGCCCATTCACTAAGTCTGTCCAAATCCTCTTGTAGCTGCTTTGCATTTGTATCATCTGCAAACTTAGAAAGATTACATTTGGTTCCCACATCCAAATCATTGCTGTATATCATGAACAGCTGGGGCCCAAGTACTGATTTTTGCGGTACTCCACTAACCACAGTCCGCCAATGCAAGAATGACCCATTATTGCTACTCTCTGTTTTCTGCCTTTGAGCCAAACCTTAATCCATGACAGTATGTTGCCTCCTATCACATGAGCTTTTATATTGCTAATTAACCTCCTGTGGTTAATTAACCTCCTGTCACGGACTTCTCCCAGCAATGAGCCTACCTGTCCTGAACAAACTCAAGGAACATAAGATAGCATGGACTAAGCAAAGAACTCTTCTGGTGAACAAGCACCCTCTCTCCACAGACATTCAAACAGAGAGAAAATACTGTGGATGTTGTAAATCTGAAATAAAAACAGAGAGTTCTGGAAACAATCATTTGGACAGACAGCATCTGTGGAAACAGAAACAGAGCTAGTATTTCAGGTTGATGACCTATCAACGGAACTGGAAGAAGTTAGAGATCTAACAGTTAATAAGTAAGTTCAGAGCCAAGGGTTCTGCTTGACCTGCTTAGTGTTTCCAGAATTTTCTGTTCCACCCTAGCACAGACCTTTCCCTTTGTTCTTTCCTCCCGCCCCATTGCCTGGTTCAAAGATACTGCCTGATCTGCTGAGTGTTTGCAGCATTCTCTATTTTTATTCGCTTCACCCAATCTGTCATGGATTCTACCCAGTTCATCTCCTTTGATAAGTTTCTGCAAATTTGTTAGTTGCTAATCGTGATTAACACAACAAACGTCAAACTTTCTAGCTATAAATTACCGAAGCATTATCAAACATAAGTGGCTCAGCTGGCAGTCCACTCTGCGCATTCACAGTTCTGGGGAAAAAAACTTAAAATCCTCTGGGAAAGGGAGGAAAAACTGGCAGTCCACGTGAGAATGCCTCCTCCTGGTGACTCAACCAAGGCGTGGCATGATGGGAAGATGGAAAACTGCGCAGGAGGCCTGGGACCTTTCCATATGGTTTAACAGCAGCTTACACTGCTGAGTGAACCAGAAGTCTTGGGACATCTGCAGACTGAACAGTTTTCTGATCTATGGAGCAAACCGTGGGAAAGAAATTACAAAAATAAGTGAATCAGAGTAATGGGAAAGTAAACTGGACTGGTATATAGGGAGTGGCTGAGAAAGTAAAGAAGTTATATCTTGAACTTGTGAAAATATTTGAAGTGTGTGTGCGAATATGTAGTACTTCTTTTAAAAAAACTAGTCTTTTGATGATTCAATTACTCCAAAATGATCAGAAGGAAATTCAGTTTTAGTTTTGTGATGAGGGTCATGGCAAAGACCCATGCCAAACTTACAGCTGAAAGTCACCCAACTCAGTACTGGGTCAGACCTTTTCCGCACGTTCCCAGTGGCCATTTAAGACATTAGAAGTCAACTGTGGTGGGGTAAGTAAGTGTAAAAATGTCATTGCTATGGAGCCAGGAAGGTGTGTACCTCCAATTCCACAGTGTCCGGATCAGCATTCCCACTCCACCACACAATATGCTTTTGGGCTATTAGCTGGTGAGGTCAGTGGGCTGACGTTCAGTTCCTTAAAATGGACAAGCTGTCTGTGGAGGTGTGACTAACACTGGCAGCGTACCCAAATTATAATATGTATGAGACCCATTCATAACCTGGCCTCAGGCCAACCAGTCGCAGTGCCCGCTCTGTACATGATGTTCATTTCAGGCTTGAAAATGGACTTGTATATGCTGAAAATCCCACTACATGAAAGTTAATTCATTACTATGGAGCGACGATATTGATTTTTCTACATCTTGCACTTCCTAAATTGCAGAGGAAGGGAGCTTCCTGTGCATGACAGTACATTTTAGTGGCACCTTTGAGAATGGAGATTCCTGACTCTACGCTGTCCATTTTGCTGCAAGTCTGTCTAATCTCAGCAGCTCTCACACCCTGAACATCATCACCTGGAAAGCAGAAAGCAACAATTCATCTACGCACTGGCAGTGAAAAGCTAATATGAGTCAGAATGGAATAATGTATGATCAGACAGAAAATCTGAAGTTTTGCTCAATTGACTGTGGGTGTCAGGAAAAAGTTTTGCAGAATGATTCCCGGGGAGATTAAGTATGTGGAATAATGTCAGTAAGAGGACAGACTGTACATGATCTGTGCCTGGAATGAACCAGACAGGATGTGTGACATTTCATTAGTCTATGCTTTACGTTCATATTCTGCCTCCTTTCTTTTTGGTAGGATTCTTAGCTGAAGAGGAACACTCGGCTGTTTAAAGCACGTCCATCTTTTATACCCTCACATAACCAGGCAAGCAGGTGCAAATGCAACTCTCCTAAAATCAGTAAGGTGCAATAATTTATGTGGATGTTCACAAGCAACTTATTGTTGATTTAACTCAATGCTTCCAACCCAATTGAACTATATGAACCGAGTCCGGTGATAGGGGAGGTTTAGAAAATAACCCATGGTGGTGGTCCTCTGGAAGAAATCATCTTTCCCACATTATGCTCGGATTTGCTACTTTTGGGGAAGAAAATGTCCCAAGTGTTAGAGTCAAATATATTCACAATCTAGTCTGTGGATTCCAATGGACTGAATAGGAAATGTACAACATAAATTCTGAAAAGGTACTGGTTGCACTGAAAGCATTTATTAAGAAAGTGACTATGTTAAACAATTTTATTCATTAGTGCTGGTACGCAAGTGTTAATGATCTGCTTCAGATTGGGATAAACGGAATTATTAAGTGTGAAATTGATTACGTTGAGAAATTCAGCTGTCATTGACTCCCCTCTCATATGATAAATGTTAAACATCTGTAACAAATTCAGAGTACTGTTTAACATTCAAGGTGATATTGGAAAGTGAGAATATTATGTGGTAAGAGTTGCTTTACTTGATGAATCACACATGACAGATTATGGTCTCTATGGGTTTTACTTTTCAAACTGGAGAAGAAATTAACAGAGCTATAAACTTTGCTGGTGTGAGCAATCTGTTCTTTTCTAATGTGAGCCTACCTGCATGCAGGTAAGGGGTGAACTTAAATATTAGACATTGCAGTGAACTTGAAAAGTAACTTAAAATGTTCACTGAGCACTGAATCCCTCGGAGAGACTGGACTAGATCGGAAGAACAAGAAGAAAATTGCCTCTAGCGTAGCTTCTAAAAAGATCATCGCCTACTACACTCTAAACATTAGGAGCTGGATTTCCGCCATTGAGACAAGAGGCTGAAGTCAGAAAATATCTCAATTCAGCAGACCTGTCTCCTTTAAAAGGGCTCCCACCCTCCATATCCCCATCCATGCCCTCTCATACATCCAATGACACCTCCATGCTGCCATGCCAACTCCATAGCCATCAACCCAGTGTCCACTATGGGCAGACCTTAGAAGACATGTGGCGATGAGAGGAATTAAATTTCTAACAATTAAGAGAGCTCTCATTCATACACATTTGATGCTGAAATAAAATCTCTCATTGATGAAAAACATCCAAAAATGTTAATTCCCCTGAAAAGTGTTAAATTCCCTCAAGTGGTTAATCCATTGCAAAGAAACTTCTTTTCGCTAAGCACACTAAAGATGGCCAATGCTTTAACAGCATCTTGAAACTGTCAATCAAAATGTGAACTCAGCATCCTTGCTAAGTGGTTTTTGAGCTTTTGAAACTCAGGCAAGCATTCACAATGGGGAAACAATGTAAAAACAATCCTTGCGAAATGTCAATAATGAAGTCTATTTAAACAGCAGGAATTGATGGCTAACGGTTTTTTTTATAAGCCAGGCCAAATGCCCTGTCAATCAACTCACTCCAGCAGTGATGTCTTCTTTTGTATAAGCTGCAGCCTGTTTTGGTTCATTTTTAAAGGGTTGTAGATTTAAATAACTTTAAATCATAACACTTAAAACAGATTTTCAAGAGTGATTACACCTTCATAAATTTGTGTCTACCACACTGTGGGTTAAGTTCCTGGGAACAGGGAGAATAGGGATCTGTAGCTGTGGTAATTTGACAAAGGTAGACAAATGTGTTTTGATGTTTAATCTTCTTTACTTACAAAAATATAAAGAAACACTATAATGTGGACACAGAATCTGGTGGCAATTCTGCACAGGTCCCTCTTGGCTACAATGATAACTCATGTAAACCCGTGCTACTGATGACGTCATTTGCTCATGCTCACACTTACTAAAGACATCAATAAACATAATGAAATAGGAGATGCTTAGTACCTAATATTTCACTCTATAACAATTTGTCACCCTTAATTTTGATCCCCCTTAAGGAAAGAAACACAATGACATTTATGTCTCAACTATACGTCAAATCTTTCAGGAGCTTTGCAACTATGCTGTGATCTTTGCAGTACCACTGGTGGCTCAGTAGGCACTGGTGACGCTTGGAGCTGGACTTGTGGGCACAGAAGTAGGTTAGGTGTTTGTGAATGAATATCTCTTATCCTCTCCTGAAGCAGAGTCCACTGGATGTCCCTGAACATCGAGAACCTTTCCCTGTTGAGTTTCCACAGCAGCATTTCCTTTTGTCATGTAGTCTGGAAACTTGATTGCCTCAGAGTTGTGACCATCCTGCATCAGAGGAGACAGTATTGTCCCAACACTATCGGGCGAGGCATCACATGACAAAATGACTGTAGCAGCACTTTCACATCTTTGAAAGCTTCCTTTTGTGCTGCTGTATATTTCCATCGAGTCTCTTTGTGAAGCAGCATATAGAGTGGTGCCAAAGGTCTGGCAGAAACATCCCGTAGTAATTTATCATGCCCAGAAATGACCTGAGTCATAGAGGTTTACAGCATGGAAACAGGCCCTTCGCCCCAACTTGTTCATGCCGCCCTTTTTTTTTTAAACCCCTAAACTAATCCCAATTGCCCACATTTGGCCCATATCCCTCTATACCCATCGTACCCATGTAACAGTCTGTACGCTTTTTAAAAGATAAAATTGTACCCGCCTCTACTACTACCTCTGGCAGCTTGTTCCAGACACTCACCACCCTCTGTGTGAAAAAATTGCCCCTCTGGACACTTTTGTATCTCTCCCGTCTCGCCTTAAACCTATGCCCTCTAGTTTTAGACTCCCCTACCTTTGGGAAAAGATATTGACTATCTACCTTGTCTATGCCCCTCATTATTTTATAGACCTCTGTAAGGTCACCCCTCAGCCTCCTACGCTCCAAAGAAAAAAGTCCCAGTCTATTCAGACTCTCCTTATAACTCAATCCATCAAGTCCCAGTAGCATCCTAGTAAATCTTTTCTGCACTCTTTCTAGTTTAATAATATCCTTTCTATAATAGGGTGACCAGAATTGCACACAGTATTCCAAGTGTGGCCTTACCAATGTCTTGTACAACTTTAACAAGACGTCCCAACTCCTGTATTCAATAAAGGAGCTCGGACACACTTGTGGAATTTGTAACTTCCTTGACTTTGTCTTCCAGAGGCGACACACCCTGCACTGTGATTGTGTGACCCAAATATTCCACGCTCTGTGCCTGGAAAATGCATTTGCTGTGCTTCAGGTGCAGCCCTGCCTCTGAAAATTTCCTTAACGCTTGTTCCAGATTGCTGAGATACTCCTCCTTAGTTTTCCCTGTGATCAAAATGTCATCCAAGTAAACTGTTAGATGAGGAATCCCCTACAACAGAATGTCCATTGTCATCTGAAAAATTGCCAGACTGGAGGACACCCCAAAAACCAGACTGTTGCATTTGAACAAATACTTGGGAATGCTGATTGTGACATACTGTGCTGAGTCCTCCTCTAACAAAAGCTGCTAGTAGGCTTGGCTCATGTCAAGTTTTGAGAACGTCTTTCCTCCGGCAAGAGACCTTCCATTCATGGCAATGAGTAAGCATCCATCTTGGAAGCCTGATTAATGGTCAGTTTGTAATTCCCAAATATGCACACTGTACCATCACTTTTAAGATCAGGAACAATTGGAGCTGCCCAACATAAGAACTGAGTAGGCTCAATGATTCTACGCCTCGACAGTCACTCCAACACCTCCTCCATTTTGCCTTTTATGGCGTAGGGCATTGTCCTGGGCTTGAAAAAATGAGGAGTAGCCTGATGATCTATGAACTTAACAATGTACCCAGTTCGTCTTTAAAAATCTCAGCATGTTTCTGAATGACATATTCTGTCACCCATGTGTGCTTTATCTCATCCCAGTTTAGAATCATAGAAACCCTACAGTGCAGTAAGAGGCCATTTGGCCCATCGAGTCTGCACCGACCACAATCCCACCCAGGCCCTACCCCCATATCCCTACATATTTACCTGCTAACCCCTCTAACCTACGCATCTCAGGACACTAAGGGGCAATTTTAGCATGGCCAATCAACCTAGCCTGCACATCTTTGAACTGTGGGAGGAAACTGGAGCACCCAGAGGACACCCACGCAGACATGAGGAGAATGTGCAAACTCCACACAGACAGTGACCCAAGCCGGGAATCGAACCCAGGTCCCTGGAGCTGTGAAGCAGCAGTGCTAACCACTGTGCTACCGTGCCGCCGTTTAACAGAATTTTACTGAGCCAGTCATGCCCTAACCCTTTTAAACTAGGCCCTTTCCCTTTTACTAACAGGAGGTGTTCTTGCTTCATCCCTCTTCGTCCAAAGTTTGATCCCTGCACGCGTAAGGGCTGGCACCTGCACTGAGCCCCAGGTCTTCCTGTAGCTCTCCTCACTGATTACAGATTTAGAGGCTCCCATGTCAACCCTCATCTTAATTTTCTTTCCATCGACCTGTACTGTAGCACAGATGTTTGCCTCACTCACATTGAACATGTTGCAGGAACACTTCTCTTCCTGCTCTGTGCTTTCCAGGTGAAGCACAGCTGACTGAAGCTTTTTTGAATTGGAATTTCCCTGCCCAGCCTTTGACTTGTTCTTGGCACCCTTCACATTTTAGCCAAATGCACTTTTTTTTGCTGCAACGGTGGCAGACAGCATCCATGAATTTGCAACGATTTGCAGTGTGACCCTCCACACACAAAACATTCCACTGGTTTGTTTGCTGCCTCTTCTCTCACTTGATGCACTGCACCCACCTGTGCACCACTATTGGCCTTTTGAATATCCTTTGCATTGTTGGCAGCCATTTCCATTCCCTGAGAAATTTCCAGAGCATTTACCATGGCTAAACCACCTAATTTACACACCTTTGGACTATGAGAGGAAACCGGAGCACCCAGAGGAAACCCACAGACTCCACACAGACAGTCACCCAAGGCAAGAGTCGAACCTGCGTCCCTGGCGCTGAGAGGCAGCAGTGCTAACCACGGTGTTGCCCTGTTTGCTGCCTAGGCTCAGTGGGTGGATGAATGATAAATAGACGAATAATTATCTCATCCGCTTGCCCTATCAGGATACACCCACACGGTTGACCCTTGACCAGGTCCCTCACAGCTGCATACTGTCACAGCATAGCAATGTGACTAAGGCAGTGAGCCAGTAGGGCTGTCAGTGATCAGAGAGCTCAGCATGTTACCTTGGAGTCACAGCTGCAACACACATAGCACCAAGGATTTGTGTAGGGCTAGTTTCTCCACCAAATCTTTGCAGTAATCAGTGATGTTATGGTGAAAATGGTTAAGTGCAGATAAGCACACAAAAGTGAATTAGAACACTGTAATCTGAATTGCTCATGACCCTTTTGGCCTTACATTTTTATTGATAGGGTGTCACACAGAGGAGACATGGGGAAGGGATGGGTCCAGCTTCCCAGCACTTTTCTGAGCAGGATCTTCAGGTATTAATAGAAAAGGTCCAGAGGAGGAGATTAGTTCTCTATCCTGCTGGTTGGTGCGATCCATCTGCTGCAACCAAGGAGGCCTGGATTCGAATTGCGGCTGTGGTGGGCACAGGGGGGGACCTCCAACACTCATGGATTCAGTGCTAGAAAAGGTTCAATAACCTGCTGTGTTCCGGCAAGCTGAGAAGCTTGGCTCATCCAACAGAGCTCATCTCATGGAGAGACTCATGGAGCAGCACTCGGAGTGGATGCAGGAGCAGTGCCGCAGCCAGGGGGTGGCAGCCTCCCTCAGCCATCTGGATCAGTGCACTCAGAGTATGAGCACTTCCATCCATGGAATACATCAGGAGCTGTACACCCTGAACAGGGCAGTCGCACAGTTGTCACAGCAGCTGCTGGAATGAATTAATACTGTGCACCAGCAGCCAGACCTGTCAACTCCACCTGAGACCAATGATATAAGCCCTCCCTTGTAGTTTTATGTATGTTGGCAATTCAACTGAGCAGACAAGCGGTGGTCAGCAAGCAAAATCCATTGCTGATTTGGGGTGACAGGGAGAAGCACATTCCAAAAATGACTGACTCAGTGGAGTATGTTAAATTTAAGAACAAAATCCGGGGATGCAGGAAAAGCATACATCAACCACCCCAGCTAACTGTAATCGATGCGGTGGGAAAAAACACAGGCGCAGAAATTGTCCCTCTGAACAGGACAAATGCCATGGTTGCAGATAGGAGGATCACTCTGCAGGAAGCCTGTACGGAATAAGCAAAAAGAGAAGCCTTCAAAAGATGGCAAGATCCATGAAACAGAAGATATCAGTCACATTGAGATGCCTTTCCTTGAAGAGATCTGGCAAACAAGCAGAAGCTAATGGAGTGCTGATAACCTAGTGGAGGGAAACACTTTATGGTAGACACAGGTGCAGCAGTTTTGGTTCTTTCTGGTGCTGAACGATGGTTGAAGAAAAGCTCTCTTCAGTCATTATACATAATACCACAGACAGGCCAGAAGGCATAGAACTCAGGGTCATAGATCGCCTGAATGAAACCCTTCATTATATAAAGAGAAAAATCACTGTAGCCTTATATGTGATACTGAAACATGAGTTGTTCGTTCTTAAGTAGGAAAGCTGATCTGCATCTGATTTACAGGGTTGAGGAATTGAAAAGTCAAGAAAATCAGCCTAAAAACTTCAGAGCTGAATTTTCATGGCTGCTCACCTTAAGACTATAAGAATTAGGAACAGGAGTAGACCATTCAGCCCTTCAAGCCTGCTCCACCATTTAATAAGATCATGGCCGATCTAACACTCACCAAGTCCACTTTCCTGCCTTATCCCCATAACCCTTAATTCTCCTACTGATTAAAAACCTACTGATCTCAGCATTTAAAATGTTCAAGGGCTCAGCTTCCATAGCTTCTTGGGGTAAAGAATTCCAAAGATTCGCCACTCTTTGAGAGAAGAAATTCATCCTCAAAACCATCATGAATGAATACCCCCTTATTCTGAGACTGTGCCCTCTGGTCCTACACTTGCCCATGAATGGAAACATCCTCCCAACATTTATCCTGACTAATTCCCTAAGAATTTTATATATTTCAATCATATCGCCTCTCATTCTTCTGAACGCCAAGGAGTACAGACCCCAACCTCTTTAATCTTTCCTCATATGGCAGTTCCTCCTTACCTGGGATTATCCTAGTAAACTTCCACTGTACTGCCTCTAGTGATAACATTTGATTTTGATTTGATTTGATTTGACTTGATTTATTATTGTCACATGTATTAACATACAGCGAAAAGTATTGTTTCTTGCGTGCCATACAGATAAAGCATACCGTTCATAGAGAAGGAAACGAGAGAGTGCAGAATGTAGTGTTACAGTCATAGCTGGGGTGTAGAGAAAGATCAACTTAATGCAAGGTAAATCCATTCAAAAGTCTGACAGCAGCAGGGAAGAAGCTGTTCTTGAGTTGGTTGGTACGTGACCTCAGACTTTTGTATCTTTTTCCTGAAGGAAGAAGGTGGAAGAGAGAATGTCCGGGGTGCGTGGGGTCCTTAATTATGCTGGCTGCTTTGCCGAGGCATTGGGAAGTGTAGACAGAGTCAATGGATTGGAGGCTGGTTTGGGTGATGGATTGGGCTACATTCACGACTTTTTGTAGTTCCTTATATCTTTCCTTAAATAAGGGGACTGAAGCTGTACACAGTATTCTAAATGTGGTCTCACTAGTGCTTTATACAGTTGCAGCAACACCCCTTTACTGCCATACTCCAGTCCCCTTGAAATAAAAGGCAGCATTCCATGTGCTTTCCCTATTACCTTCTGCACCTGAATGCTAGCTTTCTGGGTTTCAAGAACAAGGACTCCTCAGTATCTCTCTGTGAATTATTTATATCCTTCTTACAACCTGCCTTCACTCCCACCTTCGTAACATCCGCAATTTTGGCCACAGTACACTCTGTTCCTTCCTCCAAATCATTAATATATATTGTGAAGAGCTGTGGTCCCAGTACTGATCCCTGTGGCACTCCACTGCTTATTGACCTCTGACCTGTGAAAGGCTCCTTTATCGCTACTTGCTGCTTCCTTTTGGAAAATGACCGTCACAATCTCTGTAGCTACCTCCTTTAAGATCCTGAGGTGCAAACCATCAGGTCCAGGGACTTGTCAGCCTTTAACCCCATTAGTTTACCTAAAACAAATTCTCTGGTGATGGTGTCTATATTTAATTGCTCCCCTGTATTTTGTACTATTTCTGGGATGCTTGTAGTATCCTCTACAGTAAAGACCACAAGATATTGATTTCACTCATCTGCCATTTCCTTGTTCCCCATAATCACTTCCGCAGTTTCATTCTCTAAGGGACCAACGCTTTCTTTTACTTCTTGCTTCCTTTTAATGTACTTACAAAAGTTTTTGTTGTCTGTTTATATGTTTCTCGCTCGCTTGCCCTCATAGTTTATTTTCTCTTTCCTGATTTTGTTTTAGGTCCATCTTTGCTACATTCTGAATCGATCCACTCTGCAGGCCTACCACTAACCTTTGCTAGCTTATATATTTCCGCTTTCAACTTAGTACCCTCCTAAACTTCCTTGGTTATCCATGATTGGTTCTCATTGGGACGTACTTTCGCTGGGAGTCACAAATTTTGTCCCTAAATGTCACAAGGCTAGGAAAGCTGAAGACAGCAAATCACATCACCCTTCATCCTGAAACGAAGCTAGTGTGTCTGTTTACACCAGGAAAGTAGGAGACATGTCACACAATTCTGTTCCCGGACAATACTATGAACAGAGAAGACAGGCGAGAGTCTCTGGCCTCCCAGCCACGTGTTTCCCGCCGGCAGGAGGTGGCGCATTGTGTGCGAGCGCGGGATTCTCTGGTCCCGCCTCTGTCAATGGGAATTCCCATTGACGTCACCCCACTCCAGGGAAACCCGCGGACGGGGGTGCGCTGCCAGCAGGATGGGATAATCCTGCCAATGTGAACGGCCGCAGAATTCTGGCCGATGCCTCAGTGTGCTTAATGACCTACTCATCGATGACAAGGTATTAGTTTAAGAGTTGACATACTGCAATAATTATACCAAGGACATGCGAGCATCACAAAATGTTGAGCCAGATCAAGATATTCTGTTTGGTGATGAGGTCTCTCTAATTCATTGGGAGAGATTATATCAAACATTATTACTTGTGCCATTCATTGTCAGAAGACAAGAAAACTGTTGATATCATCTGACATTCCAGCAAGTCCACGGGAACATCTTAGGATGGATTCCTTTATGCACAGAGTAAAGGGCCGGGATTCTTCCAAAACAATTCTAAGTGCCAAATTAGTGTAAAAACTGGAGTAAATCCCGCTGGATTTTTTGGCGAGATTTTCAGAATGAACCTCTCACACTGTGTGCATTACAGACTGCCCTAGCGTGAATCTCGATAAAAATCCGGGTGGGACCTATCCCGCTGGAGAGGCCGGCAGCATAGCACTGAGTGGGCCACTACGCATGCGGCGATCTGTCAGAGCATGTCAGCACATGCGCTGTAGCCTCGCATTGCCGGCCTCCCAATTGCTGGCCAGCTCCACAACCTCGCAATGCTGGCTGTGCGACCTCCCACCCCCCTCCCCCCCACTCCGCTCTCCCCCCCCACCCCCCCCTCCCCTCCAGCTCCGCTCCCCCCCCCCCCCCCCCCCCACACACACACACACACACACACACACTCACACACACACACACACAATTGCTGGGCTCCCGGCCAGCCCCGAACTGACCCCCCCACCGCCCGCCTTGATCTTTCCCCCCAATGCCTTGTGAACAGTGCCAAGGTGCCTCCAGAGCGTTGCCACTTTGCCCCTTGGGCTATGCAAAGGGGCCAGGCTGGCAATGCCCAGAGGGCACCCCCCTTACCTCCGACCTTCACTCCAGCTGGATCAGGCCGCCAGCTCCCCATTAATGGGGAGCTATTGTTAACCTCACTCCTAATAGGGGGGGAGGTGGTGGCTAACAAGAATCAGTTCACCTCTGCCTTAAAAATATTCAATGATCCTGCTTCCACCATGTTCTGAGAGAGAGAGTTTCAAAGTAGACTATAAATTCAAAGAGACAGAAGTCAAGCAACTGCAGAGTCACACATTTGAAGTAGTGTTTACATGATTGAAGGAGATATTTGCAACATGTGGAACCCCAGCCTGTGTAATCTCAGAAAATGGGCCGCAGTTTGCTAATGAATACTTTAAAGAGTTCATGACATCATATGGATTCAACCTGAGTGCAGGCAGCTGATCTTCATGAACCACGCATGCGTGAAATGCATTCCACCCACATTCCTGTCCCCGCAAAAATGGGAAGCACCGTGTTTGAGGATGGGACAGCATAGTGGCACAGTGGTTAGTACTGCTGCCTCACAGCGCCAGGGACCCAGGTTCAATTCCGGCCTTGGGTGGTTGTGTGGCGTTTTCACATTCTCCCCATGTCTGCGTGGGTTTCCTCCGGGTGCTCCGGTTTCCTCCCACAGTCCAAAGGTGTGCAGATTAGGTTGATTGGCCATGCTAAAATTGCCCCTTAGTGTCAGGGATTAGCAGGGTAAATACGTGGGGTTATGGGGATAGGGTCTGGGCGGGGGGGGGAAATTGTTGTCGATGCAGGCTCGATGGGCCGAATGGCCTCCTTTTGCACTGTAGGGATTCTATGATTCTATTCTATGATTTTTGTGTATTTCCGCCATTTTAGCCATGATGGAGAGGCTTCCTTTTGTGGTGAAAATATGGGCCATAGAGCCTACAGTAGAAATGTTCCCATGTCAACAGGGAGAAGTGAAAACTGAAGACCAGTCACTCCCAGCATAAATCAGAGTTCGAATCATCCTTGGGTGGTTCTTAACAATGAATCCTTAACGTTTCTGGCAGACAGCAAAACAATAATTTACTGCATGGGGAAAGTCAATTGGAAAAGTGGAGGGGAAGGAGTGTGTAGTGAAACAATCATAGAATCCTTACAGTGCGGAAGGAGACCATTTGGCCCATCGAGTCTGTACCGACTCACCTTTTTTATCTTACCCAATAAGCTGAAGTGTTAATATATTTTCAAAAGTCACTATCACTTTTTTATTTAACAGGGCAAGCGTGTATTTACAGCTACTGTACTACAGATGGGAGGCACAACAGGGGGAAATATCACTTCTCTGACATTGGTAGTTAGGATTCATAAACTAATATCACCTCAAGTTACTGAGAATTGCATTTCTGTGAATTTGGCAAAGAAATACAAAGAATTCATTTTAAAATTGGGAATAGGGATTACTTTTAATTCACTCACTTGTGACCAATCTCATGTGCAATTGTGAATGCTGAACCCAGGCCAATATCTTCATTGATGCTGCAGCTCCGTTCAGGCTCACACATTCCAGCCACCGAGGCCAAGCCTGAATAAATACAAGGAGACACAAAAGGTCAAGCCAAGGTGTTTCAGTCTTAAATACTCTTGTTATAAAGGCTTAGGTTCTCTCTATAATATCTCTACAGAATATATAGAAAACCTATGTACACAGAAGGAATAATTGGCACAAGGTTAAGTTTATAGTCATTTGCGTATTCACTGGAGGGAATTGCACTTTACAGGCCCAGACATTAATTTTTTTTGAGCCACAGCCAGCGCTGGAAAACGTCTAGACTAGGGGTTAGATTTATAAATTTACTTCTGGTAACTTGGGACCACCTGAAACTTGAGCCTGAAGAGGGAACTAAAACCAACATTTCTATTTTTTCTTCTATTCTTACCTAGCGAGAAGTAAAATGTACTTTTTTGTCAAGCAATTTTTTTTGGACTAGTGATTTGTTTATCTTGCAGCAAATTGTTGAAATAAGCAAGTGTTATCTTAACACGTTTGAATTTGTCACGTGAAGCAGTTTTATAAATAGAAGGACAAATAATTCTGAAATAGCTCAGAGTTGCAGTGAGGAATTTATCTTCCAATGTTTTAAGTAATAAATTATCCACAAGAAAATATTTAAATGTTGAATGAAAAATACAACATAAGGTGCTTTCTATATCTTAAACACTGTATATAGTCTGTGCGCCTTTAAGCTTTGCAGGAGCCAATCTAATTTAAGCTTATAAGCAAACTGTAGAGTTAGAAAGCATCAGTCGGCAGTTTTTTTTTGATTAATGCAGTATAATTTCTACCAATGGTAAACGTGATAGATTGAAAATAACTTCTAATCAGGAGATAAATATTGCACAGCATACGTGCAGGAGCAAATTGCAATACAGTCAAGAGCCCAGAGTGCATAATGTAGTCCTGGTGTGGAATGTAAAATTTATCCTCCTGAAAATGTAACAATAAAAGTCAACTGGTTTGAGCACAACATTTGAACTCAACATAACTGTGTTTGTGTAGGCAAAATAGAAGTAGACACAGTGCGGCAAAATTCAATGTATCAAGAAGAATTGCTACTGTCCATCAGGGAGTAGTCTCCTGAAGATCACATGCGACAGGCTGGGAAGATACAACAGTAGTTATCATGACAAAAACACCTAATTGGAAAAAAATAATGATACATGAATATATTTGCGAGTGCATTACTGGAAACAAAGTTAGTTGCCATATATATATTAGTTACATCTGGATAATGCTCCAAGTTGAGATTGACTTTTTTGAAGAAACTTACTGCAAGGAAAGAGAAAGGGAACAATGCTTCAGCTAACTTAAATCTCAAATAATTCCGAAGGGTGGCTAAAAATAATCTAAAATAAATTGCTTTATTTATTCAGGTTAAGGAAAACCAACTGGCATCAAAATAAAGAGTTCATGGATCAATAAGAACTATTGGGAAATAATATTAGCTGCAACAGTAAAAACTTACCCAGGGTTCCACAGGGCTTGTTTTTATAGGTGCAAATGTCATATCTACGAGGGGAGAAATTGGGAAGAATTCAGTAGCATATTAAATATTGTTTTGTTTTATATAGCTAGTCCATTAACATAGCATGGTTAACACTTGTAAACGATGACTGGCAAAGTTACATGTTGCCAGCTAGAATTGGCATTTTCAGCGCTATAGTGAAAATGATGTGAACAGCACGCTTACAGGGTCTGGCTTCAAGCCAATGGGATGTCAGCCAGTTTTTAAAAAAAGTTAAACTTGATCTTTGTAGTCATGAGCCTTAATGAAAAGAAAATGGTTTGAGGTGAAAAGAAGCAGCATGTCTGGAGGTATATAGTCACAGCAAATGGCTGGATCTGGGAACTTTAAAAAACAAAAGAAAGAAAATTCTAACCATGATGGACTTCCAAGATGGTGTTATGAATACTTATTTTTTAATAAAAGGTTTATGAATGGCGAAACAAAGGTACATCACATTTATTTTAAAAAGTAGAATACTTCCCTAAACAGGTCTTCTTCATTCTTTGACTGGAAAACATCTTCCCCAAGCCAATAGGATAAGTCCAGGTTAACAGTACTGTGAACTGCAGAAGTGACACCCCTTTAACACTGAGTAGCAGTAACATAATGACATTAGGATGTTGTGTCCATTACTCTCCTTCGTGTATCACATAAAAGTCGTGCCTTTCCTGAGCAGTCAGCTCTTTTCTCAAGGGCGGCAAATCAACGTGGACAATCACATATCATTAAGCAATATATCAAGATACACATGAAAAGACAAGGTTTAGTGCATGAGTGTGTATAGACTTATTTGAAGGCTGAAGCAGTCACTACTTAATGCGATACAGACAGACTTGCAATCCCGTAGCTCTTACAAGCATTTTAGTGAAATCACAGGCACCATTGCACCAATTGGAGGAAGGGGGTTAAATGAATGTCAGGGGTGGAGGGGGGTGATAATTATGTTCAATAGAAAAGGCAGACTATTTGGTAGCTTTTTCGCAACAGTAAGCAATAGTTCTGAATTGCGCATTACCTCCCTACTGCCATGAGGGAAATTTGGAAAGATGGAATAGACTCCAAAAAGGGAGGGCAAATCACTCAGGCACCATGATTCATGTGATATTCAGCAATGTAAAAAAGCCAAGGTCCTTGTAAAGGAATTTGAGGAGTTAAGCATTCAATTAAAAAGGGAAACAATCTCAAAATCGTTCCCAGAGCCACATAAATTCAGGAAAGGCATATTATCAGAGAGCCACATCAGCATATGGCTTTAAAGATTAAGGGTGCACTCTGGATCTCTAGGATACTTGGGCAAGTTTTGGGAAAGGAGAAGTCGAGCAAATAGACTGGCTTCACCTAAACGAAACAATTATCCATGTCCTTGTACAGAGGGGGAAAACAAGCAATAAAACAGATTTAAATCGCAAGACTGTGGGAAGTACAGTTTAAGGATGTGACCTGGATGCCATGATGGGAGGGGCAAGTAACACAGAAATGGTGGACCTGGAAATGTGGTAAAATTTGAGCGAGTGAGGATCTCAAGAGAGGAGACCAGAGAGTAAGGAAACAGAAAGAGGGAAAGTCAATGGGGAAAGGTGATAAAACAGTCAAAGGTGAAGGAGTAAAGGTCATTTGACTTGAAACAAACTCTGTTTCTCTCGCCACGGAATTTTCCAGACCTACTGAGTACTGACAGCATTTCATGTTTTTTTAACTCAGAGTATCCATTGTACTTAACTTGTGAAAAGGAAGATGATTGCTTCAAATTTCTATGTACAAGTATCAACAGCCTAAGTCACAAAAGTCGAGATCTGGGGCTGATTTTCCCCTCAGAGTTGGGAATCAAGAGGCAGGTTCAATTCCACTTTGTGAATCCACCTTTGTTATCAGCAGGGTTTTCTGGGCATCGAGGCTTTGATGAGCCTAGAAAAGGGTCTGTCACCCAGTTAATTGGCGGGGCGGCATAGGAATAGAGGTGGGAATCTGGGAAAGTGGGCTACATTCTGGGCCCCAAATCAGCAGCCCTTGCTGTGGCTGCCATTTGCACATCCATGTTTCAGGAGAAAAGCTGCCAAGTTCAAAGTTCCCACATTTTGGAGTGCAGAAAGAGGCCTGGAAACTGGACAGTGTAGACTGGTAATGTGTTTTAAAAATCAGTGAGGTATAATGAGGTCTCTTTCTGCCATATTCAGCCTCTTCAGTGCCACTTATGGTAAGAGCCAAACCTGGCCCCGCCTCCAGTGAGCTGGTCTGAATCCCAACACCCTGAACCCCATTGAGCATCCAGCAAGGAACCCCCATCCCAGGAGGCCGCTCGGTGGCTCAATGAAGCTGGTGCATCATTCTGATGCCTGTAAACTGCTGACGTGTGTTAAGTTTAAAGTTTATTTATTAGTGTCACACGTAGGCTTACATTAGCACTATATTGTTATATTATTCAAAAAGAGTTGGAACTGTATTATTATGCACGTGTACATGTATATAAAGAATGCCACATCATTCTACTGTGGGAGGTCGATTAGCTCAGTTGGCTGGACAGCTGGCTCGTGATGCAGAGTGGCGCCAACAGCGCGCGTTCAATTCCCATACCGGATGAGGTTACCTATATTACCTTCTCAACCTTTCCCCTTGCCTGAGGTGTGGTGACCCTCAGGTTAAATCACCACTAGTCAGTTCTCTCTCTCAGAAAGGGGGAGAGCAGCCGATGGTCACCTGGGACTTTGGCGACTCTCATTTCACAGTCAGCGTACCAAATCAACAGTATATCATTCTGCAACATATAGCAAAATCTGAGAAATACACTCTGGGCCCGATTTTACCAATCCGGGCGCAGATATGTGGTAAAGTCGGATGTGAGGCCATTAACGTGATCCACGCCCGCGTCCGCGCGGATGGCCACTTTACCGAGGCCCGGGAATGGCCACGATCTGATTTGCAAAACGGACGCAACGGCGGTTTAAATGCATTTGCATGCATTTCAATTGAATTAATGAACTGCCCGCCCAACTTTATCAGCATTTCTTCCTTTACCACCGCATTCGCCAATCCAGAATCGCGCCGAAATAGACATGCTGAATAAAAGTCTGTTTCGGGCGCCCCAGCTGCTGAAGAGGTGGGTTCAGAGCTTCCAACGGCTCTCTGACTCAGATCGGTAGGAGGGGGGAGGCGAGTCAGATCATTCTCTGGTGGAGGGGGAGAGAGGAGGGAGGCTCGATCGTTGTCTGGTTGGGGGGGAGGAGGGGGGCGATCATTGTCTGTTGGATTGGGGGGGGAGGGAGGGCCGATCGTTGTCTGGTTGGGTGGGGGGGAGGGGGAGGGAGGCGGGCCAGATCATTCTCTGGTGAGGGGGTGGGGAGGGAGGAGGAGGCGGGTTAGATGTAACTCTGGGGGGAGGGGTGGAGGGGAGTGAGGCCAGATCATTCTCTGGGGGGGGGTAAAGCCAGATCGTTCGGGGGGAGTGAAGCCAGATCGTTCTCTTTGGGGGGGTGGGGAGGCCCAATCGCTCACTGGTGGTGGGGGTGGGGAGGCCAGATGGATCTCTGGTCGGGAGGAGGGGGGTCACGATCGGTCTGGGTAGCGGGGAGGGAATGGGTGGATAAGGGGGACAGTGATGTCTGTGGGGGCCATCGCTCCCGCTTTTTGCTCCCGGGCCACTTTCTCCGCTTTCTGCGGCCCAGGAGCGATCTGACACGGGCGCGCTCCGATCAGAGCTCCGATCGTTTCAGGTTTACTAAGCCCCGCCCACAGCGTGAATGGGACTGGCAATTTTCTTTTCAGGCTGGGAGCGTATGGGAGCACCTGAGAGCAGATTTCCAAGTCGGATCTGAATTACGCCCAGATTCAGCACATAGAATGAAAATGGTAAAATCGGGCCCTCTATATCAGCCACATAAACAAAAGAAATGCTGAATTAGATGGAGAAAGATCAGTCCAAATTAGTGCCAGCGAAGGAAACAAATGGATGGATTGTACAAAGGAAAACTAAAATGGTTGCCACCACTGCAGCAATGAACACACAGATCCAATTCAGGACGAACTGGGAGGCTGTCATATCGGCACATGAGATGTTGAACAAAAGTGCAGGCTAACATTCAGTAGTTTTCAAAAAGGCATGAGTGAAGAGGAAAGGGTCATCATGCTCGGGCAAGAGAGAAAGATTTTGATCCGTTTAATAGCTGGGAGGTCAGTGAGGATGAAAATAAAAACCCAAGCAAATCCTTTGACAATTTCAGGACAAATCCAACTAAAGGTTCATCAATATGAACTTCAAAGCCTGAAGCAGGAATCAGGCGAGTCTGGTGACAATTTCTTGAGGTTGAAAAATGTAGCCAGCAAGTCTAAATTCATGGAAACGGATAAGAGGCTGGTAGATCAGCTCATTTGGTGCACTGCACATCCTGATGTACAAACCTCTGTTGGTAAGGACACAGACAGCTGACACAGCCAGAGCACAGGCAGCGAGGAGTAGATAAATGAAGATGTTTACTACCCCAACAGATAACCTTCAGTTAAGTCAAGGCTGGTGCTGTGAAGCAGCAACAAAAGAATACACAGCAGACAGAGAGAAAGATGTACAGGAGCTATGGACGGCCATGAGTTCACAGACTGAAGAAAATGTCCCACGTACGCATTAAACTGCAGAGTTTGTGGAAATTCCAGTCACTGAGGAAAGATGTGCAAAACAAAGAAAGGATGTTACCAGAGCAGAGCAACAGGGAGAATAAGAAGGGAAAACAAAACAAAGAATCTATACCCCGGAAGATGACAGTGAGTTTGAGGGCATAATAGAAAAAGCATCCATAAGCTAAATGAAATGTCTAAATGCGACAGTTCCTAGAGAAAAGAAATTCACACAACCATTCAAATCAGGAAGAAGGTGAGAAAAACACCCAGAATCATAAAGGTGAAGCTTGATACTGGAGCATCATCCCACTTAGACTTTACCACAAGATCTTGCCTGAAAATTTGAAAGAAAATAGTTTGCCAGTGAAAGAAGCTCTGAATCTAAGCAACATCATGCTGACGGAATATAATGGAACTGAGAATCGACAGCTGGTAACGATCCAATTCAGAGGAACACACAGAGAAAAAGACATTAATTCCGTGTCTCACATCACAGAAACAGATGGTCCTGCTTTTCTGGCATGGAGCAGTTGCAAAGAGCTGCAGCTGATCTCAGTGAACGATGAGATGAAAGAGGAATCACTGAGCGCGGGTGTTAGTACTCTCAGTGAAAAACAACCTCCGACCACAAATATTTAAAAATTCAGTTTTCAGGGTGTGGGCGTCACTGGCCAGCATTTATTGCCCATCCCCAATTGCCCTTGAGAAGGTGGTGGTGAGCCGCCATCTTGAACTGCTGCAGTCACTGGGCGGGATTTTCCGGCCGCGCTTGCCCCAAGGCCGGAAATTCCTGCCCGAGGTCAACAGACCTTTGCATGGTCCGCCCCCACCTGCTACGATTCCCGTGGTGGGCGGGACGGGAAAATTCCGCCCTCTGTGTCCTACAGAATATTTTTATGAAATGGTCGGATGCTTTGAAGGTTTTGAGTATCACATCTCTTTTGACGCAGGGATTCATCCCCTCATATAGAGTATAGTACCAATTGAACTAAGAGGGAAGCTTGAAAGAAAGCTCTGAGAGATGGAAGAAAAATAAGTGATTGCCAGAGTTACACAGCCTACAGACAGGGGTAAATTCCATTATGGTAAGAGGAACCAAATGGATGGCTACAAATTTTCCTGGATCCCAAAGATTTTAATCAAGCAATGAAGAGGAATCATTTCCGATTCCAGCACTGGAAGAGATCATGCCAGCACTGTTAGGGGCAAAGGTTTTCAGCAATCTTGATGTCAGAAATAGCTGCTGGAGCATAAACGCAAGAAGAAAACTTTGCTGTTTACAACATTCAACACACCCCTTTGGACAGTACAAATTCCTGCAACTAACGTTTGGCACTAAAATGAAACAGGACCTGTCCCAGTAGAAAACAGATTGGACAGACAAGGGATGCACAGGAGCAGTCAGCATAGCTAACGATAGTCAGATTTATGGTGAAGGTGGAAAAGACTATGACTATCGACTACATGAAGCCAGGAGAGAACCAGGAAAGCCGAGATCAAGCTAGACGCTGACAAATATATGGGGCGGTATGGTGGCACAGTGCTTAGCACTGCTGTCTCACAGTGCCAGTAACCTGGGTTCGATTTTCGGCTTGGTTCACTGTCTGTGTGGAGTCTGCGCATTCTCCCCTTGTCTGTGTGGGTTTTGTCCGGGTGCTCCGGTTTCCTCCCACAGTCCGAAAGCCGTGCTGGTTAGGTGCATTGGCCACGCTAAATTCTCCCTCAATGTACCCGAACAGGCGCCCGAGTGTGGTGACAAGGGGATTTTCACAGTAACTTAATTGCAGTGTTAATGTATTTATTTATTAGTCACAAATAAGGCTGACATTAACCCTGCAATGAAGTTACTGTGAAATTCCCCTAGTCGCTACACTCCGGCGCCTGTTCAGGTCAATGCACCGAACCAGCACGTCTTTCAGACTGTGGGAGAAAACCAGAGCACCCGGAGGAAACCCACGCAGACACGGGGAGAATGTGCAGACTCCACACAGACAGTGACCCAAGCCGGGAATCGAACCCGGGTCCCTGGTGCTGTGACGCAGCAGTGCTAACCACTGTGCCACCGTGCCACTCTACCTGTGAGCCTACTTGTAAGTCTATTTGTGACACTAATAAATAAACCTAAACTTAAATATTGTGATGGCTGGAGAATGCCAGATCGTCGGAATGGTGTACCCACCTGACAGGGCCAAGCGAGTCCTGAAAACGCTAGCTCCGAGGTGGAAGCTCCCAGAGATAAGAGAAAGCTGGAAGGTTCCCTTGGCTTGATCTAGCAAGTGATTTCATTCATACCTCACATGTTAGAACACACTGCAAACCTACAGGAACTGGTGAAAGAGAATACAGTGGCCAGAGGCACATAAGAGGATTTTCAGCAAATTCAAAGAAGTGGTCGGCAAGGAGACAAATCTGTCATACTACAACACAGAGAAATATGTCACTCTGCAAGTAGCCGCTTGCACAGAAGGACTGGGAGCAGCCCTGGTAGAAGATGGAAAGGCAATAGCATTCATATCCAAAGCTGAACATCAGCTAAGACCACAGAAAGAGAGTTTTTGGCAGTCATGCATGGATGTGAGAAATTCCATTCAAATCTCCATTAAAGTTCGTAATGGAGAATGATCATCATTTACTGGAGCAAATCTACAAGGTAAATCTCTGTCAAACTCCAGGAGAGATTGCAGAGGCGCCTCGGGGCTCAGAATTACAATTTCGCACTGAAATACAAACCACAAAGAGAAATGGTGCTTGCAGATGCCCTAACTCAATTGCGGTGTAAAGATCCATCACCTAGTGAATCTAACACCATTGAAACTGAGTCAAATTAGAGATGAGACCAGCAAAGACAAAGGGCGGGATTTTCCGGCCGTGCTTGCCCCAAGGCCGGAAATTCCCGCCTGAGGTCAACAGACCTTTCAATGGTCCGCGGCGGGCGGGATGGGAAAATTCCGCCCAAAGAGTCACATATGCTGTTACAGCAAGAAATCCAGGAAGATATAGCAAACACAGCTATCAATACAGCAGTATGGGACTATCAGAAATGATATCTCACTAGAAGATGATGTTTTGCTGGTCGGATCCAGAATACTCATACGCATTGAGGGAGGCTAGGGAGGAAATTGCGGGTCCCCTGGCAGAGATATTTAAGAAGTTTAACAACACCAGGTTAAAGTCCAACAGGTTTATTTGGTAGCAAAAGCCACACAAGCTTTCGGAGCTCTCGTGAAGCTTTCGTGTTTACCCCAGTCCAACGCCGGCATCTCCACATCAGAGATATTTAAATCATCGATAGTCACGGTGAGGTGTCTGAAGATTGGAGAGTGGCAAATGTTGTGCCTTTGTTTAAAAAGGGCTGCAGGGAAAAGCCTGGGAACTACAGGCCAGTGAGCCTCACATCTGTGGTGGGTAAATTGTTGGAAGGTATTTTGAGAGACAGGATCTACAAGCATTTAGAGATGCAAGAACTGATTAGGGACAGTCAACATGGCTTTGTGAGTGGAAAATCATGACTCACAAATTTGATTGAGTTTTATGAAGGGGTAACCAAGAAGGTAGATGAGGGCAGTGCAGTTGATGTTGTCTACGTGGACTTTAGCAAGGACTTTGACAAGGTACCGCATAGGGTTAAATCTCACGGGATCCAGGATAAGATATCTAAATCAATACAAAATTGGCTTGTGTTGTAGAGGGTTGTTTTTCAAATTGGAGCCCTGTGACCAGCGGTGTGCCTCAGGGATCAGTGCTGGGTCCACTGTTATTTGTCATTTATATGAATGATTTGGATGAGAATGTAGGAGGCATAGTTAGTAAGTTTGCAGATGACACCAAGATTGGTGGCATAGTGGACAATGAAGAAAGTTATCTCCGATTGCAACGGGATCTTGATCAATTGGGCCAGTGGGCTAACGAATGGCAGATGGAGTTTAATTTAAATAGATGCGAGGTGATGCATTTTGGTAGATTGAACCAGGGCAGGACTTGCTCAGTTAATGGTAGGGCGTTGCGGGGAGTTCCAGAACAAAGGGATTTAGGGGTACATGTTCATAGCTCCTTGAAAGTGGAGTCACAGGTGGACAGAGTGGTGAAGAAGGCATTCAGCATGCTTGGTTTCATTGGTCAGAACATTGAATACAGGAGTTGGGACGTCTTGTTGGAAGTTGTACAAGACGTTGGTAAGGCCACACTTGGAATACTGTGTACAGTTCTGATCACCCTATTATAGAAAGGAAATTATTAAATTAGAAAGAGTGCAGAAGAGATTTACTAGGATGCTACCGGGACTTGATGGTTTGAGTTATAAGGAGAGGCTGGATAGACTGGGACTTTTTTCTCTGGAGCGTAGAAGGCTGAGGGGTGATCTTATAGAGGTCTATAAAATAATGAGGGGCATAGGTCAGCTAGTCAATATCTTTTCCCAAAGGTAGGGGAGTCTAAAACCAGAGGGCATAGGTTTAAGGTGAGAGGGGAGAGATACAAAAGTGGCCAGAGGGGCAATTTTTTCACACAGAGGGTGGTGAGTGTCTGGAACAAGCTGCCAGAGGTAGTAGTAGAGGTGGGTACAATTTTGTCTTTTAAAAAGCATTTAGACAGTTCCATGGGTAAGATGGGTATAGAGGGATATTTGCAAATGCAGGCAATTGGGACTAGCTTAGGGGTTTAAGAAAAAAGAGCAGCATGGACAAGTTGGGCCTATTTCCATGCTGTAAACCTCTATGACTTTAAAATGATGCAGAAAGAGTTTCTCCAGAAGTTACATGAAGGTCAAGTGGCATTAGATAAGTGTATGCTCAGTTGTGTATTGGGTAGGTATCTACAAAGACATCGAATGAATGGTGTCTGCATGCAGTGTATACCAGAAGTACAGAAATACATAGCAGAAAGATGAGATGTTAGCTACTGAAGTACCACCCAGGCCAGGGCACACAGTGGAAGCTAATTTATTCACACATAATCAAGAATGGCATTTTATTATTATTATTCAAAGTTCCCTTTTATCAGAAAAGTGAAAGATTTGTGGCTACAACAATCATCCCAACAGTAGGCGTTCGGTTAACTGAGTAAGAAATTCCTGAAAGAATCATAGTATCATCGTAGAATCCCTACACCCGACTCTCTACAGAGCGTCATACCCAGGCCCTCTCCCCCGTCCTATCCCCGCATTTCTACACATTTACTATCGCCAATCCACCTAACCTGCACATCTTTCGAGTGTAGGAGGAAACCGGAGCACCCAGAGGAAACCCACGTATTCACGGGGAGAACGTGTAAATTCCACGTAGACAGTCACCTGAGCCGGAATTGAACCTGGGTCTCTGTCAATGTGAGACAGCAATGCTAATCATTCTGCCACCGTGCCATGAGGGTGACAATGGAACCCAATTCACCTCCACAGAGTTTAAGGAATTTGAACAGTACTGGTTCAACATCACCATCTCATCGCCACATTACCCAAAGGGACATAGAAAGACATATCCAGAGGTTCAAACCTTGCCTGAGTTACACCTCTCAAGGCTGACATGAAGTTGCCTACAGAGCTACTCAATGGCAGAAAGTACAAGACAACTTTGCCAAGCAAAATACATCCTCCAAAAGACCAGAAAGAGATAAGACAACAACTCACAATGCACAGGTAGAAGGAGGTCAACACTTCAACAAGCATGTCAAATCCTTGCCTGAGTTGAGGGAGCAAACTGCAAGATCCAGCCTGAGAACTTGGAAGCAGCAAAAGTTGTTGGTAAAGCAGACACTCCAAGGTCTCACATCATCAAGAGTGAAACTAAGTAGATGAGAATGTGAGGTAATGGATTTTGGAAGGTCTAATACAGATAGGAAATATACAATAAATAGCAGAACCCTTAAGCGTATTGATAGGCAGAGGGATCTGGGTGTACAGATACATAGGTCACTGAAAGTGGCAACGCAGGTGGAGAAGGTAGTCAAAAAGGCGTATGGCATGCTTGCCTTCATCGGCCAGGGCATTGAGTTTAAAAATTGGCAAGTCATGTTGCAGCTTGATAGAACCTTAGTTAGGCCGCACGTGGAATATAGTGTTCAATTCTGGTCGCCACACTACCAGAAAGATGTGAACAAAGAACAAAGAACAAAGAACAGTACAGCACAGGAAACAGGCCCTTCGGCCCTCCAAGCCTGTGCCGCTCCTTGGTCCAACTAGACCAATCGTTTGTATCCCTCCATTCCCAGGCTGCTCATGTGACTATCCAGGTAAGCCTTAAACGATGTCAGCGTGCCTGCCTCCACCACCCTACTTGGCAGCGCATTCCAGGCCCCCACCACCCTCTGTGTAAAAAACGTCCCTCTGATGTCTGAGTTATACTTCGCCCCTCTCAGCTTGAGCCCATGACCCCTCGTGATCGTCACCTCCGACCTGGGAAAAAGCTTCCCACTGTTCACCCTATCTATACCCTTCATAATCTTGTACACCTCTATTAGATCTCCCCTCATTCTCCGTCTTTCCAAGGAGAACAACCCCAGTCTACCCAATCTCTCCTCATAGCTAAGACCCTCCATACCAGGCAACATCCTGGTAAACCTTCTCTGCACTCTCTCCAATGCCTCCACGTCCTTCTGGTAGTGCGGCGACCAGAACTGGACGCAGTACTCCAAATGTGGCCTAACCAGCGTTCTATACAGCTGCATCATCAGACTCCAGCTTTTATACTCTATACCCCGTCCTATAAAGGCAAGCATACCATATGCCTTCTTCACCACCTTCTCCACCTGTGTTGCCACCTTCAAGGATTTGTGGACTTGCACACCTAGGTCCCTCTGTGTTTCTATACTCCTGATGACTCTGCCATTTATTGTATAACTCCTCCCTACATTATTTCTTCCAAAATGCATCACTTCGCATTTATCCGGATTAAATTCCATCTGCCACCTCTCCGCCCAATTTTCCAGCCTATCTATATCCTGCTGTATTGCCCGACAATGCTCTTCGCTATCCGCAAGTCCAGCCATCTTCGTGTCATCCGCAAACTTGCTGATAACACCAGTTACACCTTCTTCCAAATCATTTATATATATCACAAATAGCAGAGGTCCCAGTACAGAGCCCTGCGGAACACCACTGGTCACAGATCTCCAGCCGGAAAAAGACCTATCGACCACTACCCTCTGTCTCCTATGGCCAAGCCAGTTCTCCACCCATCTAGCCACTTCTCCTTGTATCCCATGAGCCTTAACCTTCTTAACCAACCTGCCATGTGGGACCTTGTCAAATGCCTTACTGAAATCCATATAGACGACATCCACGGCCCTTCCTTCATCAACCGTTTTTGTCACTTCCTCAAAAAACTCCACCAAATTTGTAAGGCACGACCTCCCTCTCACAAAACCATGCTGTCTGTCACTAATGAGATTGTTCCGTTCTAAATGCACATACATCCTGTCTCTAAGAATCCTCTCCAACAACTTCCCCACCACGGACGTCAAGCTCACCGGCCTATAATTTCCTGGGTTATCCCTGCTACCCTTCTTAAACAACGGGACCACATTCGCTATCCTCCAATCCTCAGGGACCTCACCCGTGTCCAAAGAAGCGACAAAGATTTCCGTCAGAGGCCCAGCAATTTCACCTCTCGTCTCCCTGAGCAGTCGAGGATAGATGCCATCAGGCCCTGGGGCTTTGTCAGTTTTAATGTTCCCTAAAAAACCTAACACTTCCTCTCTTGTAATGGAGATTTTCTCTAACGGGTCAACACCTCCCTCCGAGACACTCCCGGTTAACACGCCCCTCTCCTTCGTGAATACCGATGCAAAGTATTCATTTAGGATCTCCCCTATTCCCTTGGGTTCTAAGCATAATTCCCCTCCTTTGTCCCTGAGAGGTCCGATTTTCTCCCTGACAACTCTTTTGTTCCTAACGTATGAATAGAATGCCTTAGGATTCTCCTTAATCCTGCCTGCCAAGAACATCTCGTGACCTCTTTTTGCCCTTCTAACTCCCCGTTTGAGATCTTTCCTACTCTCTCTGTATTCCTCCAGAGCTCCATCTGTTTTCAGTTGCCTGGACTTAACGTACGCCTCCCTTTTCATTTTAATCAGATCCTCAATTTCCCTGGTTATCCACGGCTCTCGAATCCTACCTTTCCTATCTTTCCTTTTTACAGGCACATGCCTATCCTGCAGCCTTATCAATAGTTCCTTAAAAGACTCCCACATGCCAGACGCGGACTTACCCTCGAACATCCTCTCCCAATCAACATCCACCAATCCCTGCCTAATCCGGCTATAGTCAGCCTTCCCCCAATTTAGCACCCTGCCCATAGGACAGCACTCATCCTTGTCCATTACTATCCTAAAGTTAACAGAGTTGTGGTCACTATTTGCCACATGTTCCCCTACCGAAACTTTGACGACCTGACCGGGCTCATTTCCCAGAACTAGGTCCAGTATAGCCCCCTCTCTAGTCGGGCTATCTACATACTGTTCCAAAGAACCTTCCAGTACGCATTTTACAAATTCCTCCCCGTCCGGACCCCCAGCTCTCATCACTTTCCAGTCTGTGCCAGGGAAATTAAAGTCCCCCACTACAACAACCCTATGTTTTCTGCACCTATCCAGAATCTCCTGACATATCCTCCCCTCCACTTCCCGTGGGCTGTTGGGTGGTCTGTAGTACACCCCCAGCATAGTGACTGCACCCTTCCTGTTTCTGAGTTCCACCTCCATGTGGAGGCTTTACAGAAAAGATTTACCAGGAAGTTGCCTGGTATGGAGGGCATTAGCTATGAGGAGAGGTTGGAGAAACTTGGTTTGTTCTCACTGGGACGACGGAGGTTGAGGGGCGACCTGATAGATGTCTGCAAGATTATGAGGGGCATGGACAGAGTGGATAGTCAGAAGCTTTTTCCCAGAGTGGAAGAATCAATTACTAGGGGGCATAGGTTTAAGGTGCGAGGGACAAGGTTTAAAGGAGATGTACGAGGCAAGTGTTTTACACAGAGAGTGCCTGGAACCCACTGCCAGAGGAGGTAGTGGAAGCAGATACGATAGTGAGTTTTAAGGGACGAATACATGAATAAGATGGGAATAGAGGGATATGGTCCCCGGAAGAGTAGGGGTTTTCGTTCAGTCGGGCAGCATGGTCGGTGCAGGCTTGGAGGGCCGAAGGGTCTGTTCCTGTGCTGTAATTTTCTTTGTTCTTTGAGAAGAAACAGAGTCCATATTTGGCCAACACCATGGCTGATAAAGCAGAAAAGATCATCAGCAACACCAGGAGCATCTCTGATCAATGAGACATCAACAGTGGTGAACAAACGGTGCAACATCAACCAAATCATTAACAAGTGACACAATATCAGAAAGCACAACTCCAGCAACACCAGGCAACATGAAAATCAGGTCAATCTTGGAAAAGCAGATTCTTTAGAATGTTGACTATATCAACTTTGCCCCTGCAAGAGAATTGAGATGACCCTGTTGTTTGCATGAGTTGGTGCATTCCTAGATTACCTATATGGACTATCCATTCTGATACAATTCCTTTCTGTCTCTCAAATCTTGAAACGCATACAAAATGTCCAGATGAGCAACGTACACAGTATAGCTGTTCTTGAAACAAGCTGCTAGGCACACACATCCAGTTTCTAGAATAAAATAAAGGTACCAGGAACCCACAGGACTCTTATTAATATCCTTCAATCTAAATCGCAAAACCATTCAATAACATAATCAAGAAGCACAGAATACTTTGATCTCATGTTTTTCTCTTCCTCGGAGAACAGAAACCGATAGAATGGGTTTGGAATCCCTTGTTTCATCAGTTCAGTGGTTCATAAACTGACGTTTAGAGATGAACTTTATGCTGGGGATGGGGGGGATTGCAGATTACCGGGCCTTGACCAAAACGTTTGTCGGCACTGTGCCAACTAGAAACTTGGCTGCCCAGCAGACACTCCACCCTGCATCGAACTCGGCAACAGAATTAACAACTGCAAACTCAGCCCTGCAAAGTCCTCCTTACTAAGATCTGGGGGCTTGTGCTAAAATTGGGAGAGCTGTCCACAGACTTGACACAGTCATACTCACAGAATCACAGATAATGTCCCAGACACCACCATCACCATCCCTGGATATGTCCTGGCTCACTGGCAGGACAGGCCCAGCAGAGGTGGTAGCATGGTGGTATTTAATCAGGAGGGAGTTGTCTTGGGAGTCCTCTACATCCACTCCAGATCTCATAAAGTCTTGTGGCATCAGGTCAAACATAGGCAAGGAAACCTCCTGCTGATTACCACATATCGCGCCCCCCCCCTCCTCCCCCAACCCCCCAAATCAGCTGATGAACCTACCACATGGAACACCACTTTAAATACTGAGTGTGGTATGGGTGCAGAATGTATTCTGGGTGGGTACTTCAATGCCCATCACCAAGAGTGGCTTGGTAACATCACTACCGACTGAGTTGATCAAGTCCTTAAGGACTTGGGTGTATATGTGCATAGATCATTAAAGGTGGCAGGACAGGTGGAGAAAGCAATTAATAAAGGATATAGTATCCTGGGCTTTATTAATAGGGCATACAGTACAACTACAAGGTCATGCTGAACTTATATACAAGACACCAGTTAAGATCTCAGCTGGAATATTGTGTACAGTTCTGGGCACCATACTATACGAAGGCTGTGAATGCATTGGGGAGAATGTAGAAGAGGTTTATAAGAATGATTCCAGGGATGGGAAACTTCAGTCATGCGGATAGATTGGAGATGCACTGCAGAACTCACCAACGCTCCTTAGATCACACCTTCCAAACCTATGACTGTTACCATCAAGAAGTAAGAAGTTTAACAACACCAGGTTAAAGTCCAACAGGTTTATTTGGTAGCAAAAGCCACACAAAAGTGTGGCTTTTGCTACCAAATAAACCTGTTGGACTTTAACCTGGTGTTGTTAAACTTCTTACTGTGTTTACCCCAGTCCAACGCCGGCATCTCCACATCATGACTACCATCAAGAAGGACATGGGCAGCAGACACACAGGAAAACCACCACCTGCGAGTTCCCTTCCAAGCCACATACCATACTGACCTAGAAATATATCACTGTTCCTTCGCTGTTGCTGACTCAAACTCCTGGAACTCCCTCCCTAACAGCACTCTGGGTATACATACATCACGTGGACTGCAGTGGTTCAAGAAGGCCTCTGTATTGAATAAATTCAATGAATTATTTGGTGTAGCCTTTAAAGCTTTTGACAAGGTCCCGTATGGCAGACAGGTCAGAAAATTAAAAACTCATGCGATCCAAGGGGAAGTGGGAATTTGGATCTAAAACTTGCTCAGAGTCAGGAAGCAAAGGATAATGGTCAGCAGCTATTGTTGTGACAGGAAGGCACTTTCCAGCGGGGTTCCATGGGGCTCAGTACTGAGTCCCTTGCTGTTTGTGATATTTATCAATGATTTTGACTTAAATGCAGGGGGGTAAAATTAAGAAGTTTGCAGATGATGCAAAAATTGGCTGTGCGGTTGAAAGTGAAAGGGAAAGATATAAACTGCAGGAAGGTATCAATGGAGTGGTCGGGTGGACACAAAATGACAAACAGAATTTGGTCCAGACAAGTTTGAAATTATACATTTGGGGAGGACAGACAAGGCAATGGAATACACAATAAATGCGAGGATCCTGAGACGAGCAGAGCAACAGGGGGGGCACATGTCCACAGATCCCTGATGGTAGCAGGACAGGTGCTCAAGAAGACATATGGGATACTTTCTTCATTGGCCAAGCTACAGAATATAAGAGCAGGGAGGTCATTGTTACAACTATATAAAGCACTAATTAGGTTGCAGTTGGGGCACTGCATACAATCCAGGTCACCGCATTCCAGGAAGGATGTGAATCCACTAGAAAGGATAGAGAGGAAATTTACAAAAATGTTGCCAGGAATTGAGAATGAGGAAAGATTGGATAGGCAGCAGTTGTTTTCTTTGGAACAGAGGAGGCTGAGGGGAGATTTAATTGAAGGGCCAAACAAAATGGATAAGAAGGGCCTATATCCCTAACCGAGGTCAATAATAAGGGGCACAGGTTTAAAGTAATTGGTAGAAGGACTGGGAAGAGAGTTGAGGAGCATTTAGTTTATCCAGAGAGTGGTGGGGGTCCGGAACTCACTACCTGAAAGAGTCGTAAGGGCAGAAATGCTCACTGCTTTTCTTTAAAAAAAATCACTTGACATGCTGTAACTGGCAGGGCTATGGAACAAGAGCTGGAATCATGCTAGAAAGTTCTGTCTCAGCTAACACAGACGTAGTGGGCTGAATGGCCTCTTTCTGTGCTGTAAATCTGTGTATGTTTCTGTGGTTTAGATTTTTCATGATATCACTATGAAAATGCATGTCCTGGACAGAAGGACAGTAAAGGTGAAGAAATGTTCTCCCTTATCACTGATATCAGAGATTTATTTTTATGTGCTTGTGGTCTTTATTTATTTGCCAACCTACAGTGGAAAAACAACACTGTCTTCAATTTCTGCTGCCACTCAGTAAATGGAGACAGTATAAATGGGGCCAACAGGAATGTTTCAGACTAGGATCATAGAATCATACAATCATAGAATCCCTAGAGTGCAGAAGGAGGCCATTTGGCCCATCAAGTCTGCACCAACAACAATCCCACCCAGGCCTTAACCCCGTAAACCCACGCATTAACCCACTAGTCCCCCTAACACTAAGGGGCAATTTAGCATGGCCAATCAACCTAACCTGCACATCTTTGGACTGTGGGAGGAAACCGGAACACCGGAGGAAACCCACGCAGACACGGGGAGAATATGCAAACTCCACACAGACAGTCACCCGAGGCTGGAATTGAACCCGGATCCCTGACACTGTGAGACAGCAGTGCTAATCACTGTGCCATCATGTTGCCTGCAGGGAGATGCTCCACCTTGCACCCCCACAGCAGGCATCCATGATGAGCCAGTATTGGTGGAGACAACCAACTGTTTTATGCTGCTTGCCTGACCCCAACAACTCTCACAAGCTCTAGCTTCTGGCTGATGGAATGAAAATCCTGCTCTGTCCATAGTTATTGGCAAAAGTTCGCAAGTAATCCACCCTAATTTATGTATTTTCCCATCGCCAATGAACAATGTTGAAATCATAGAAATCATAGAAACCCTACAGTACAGAAAGAGGCCATTCGGCCCATCGAGTCTGCACCGACCACAATCCCACCCCATATCCCTACATATTTTTACCCACTAATCCCTCTAACCTACGCATCTCAGGACACTAAGGAATGATTCTCTACACCCTAGCTATGACTGTAACACTACATTCTGCACCATCTCCTTTCCTTCTCTACGTATCGTATGCTTTGTCTGTGTAGTACGCAAGAAACAATACTTTTCACTCTTTGCTAATACATGTGACAAAAATAAATCAAATAAAATCAAAGGACCATGTTAAGTGAACTGTCCTTTGCACATAAGCTATCCTTCCACCAACCATACCCCCTCTAAATCCCTGCCCCTCACAGGCCGCCTCAAAACTTTCCTTTAAGTACTTGCAAGTTTCTCTGCAACTTACTGCCACCAATACGATGACCAAACGGTGCTCTTAGGAGTGGACACGGAGGTGCAGGTTGTGTTCCATTAATAGTCCATATTCTTCCATTTTCTTCCTGTTCAAATTGTTAGCCACAACTGCACAAAATCACCATGAGGACCCAGACAAGTGTGAACCCAGCAATGTTCAAAATCCTGATTCTCAGAGGAAAACAGCCCTTGCTCTGTACTCAAGGGAATCTGTGGAAGACTTTGGGGGTTACAGGTTTGGAGGTCTGCAGACATTATTCAGCCAGTATGTTATTTTCTGTTATAGCATTTTGAAACCATTGCCTTTCTCCTCCCCTGGATCAACACAAGGGCCTTGGACTATAGCGCAAAGTGTGCAACAGCAAATCAGCAATCCACTTCATTCCTTTTGCTGGTAACTTCAATGGAAAAGGAAATTTGGAAAGGTGTATAATAGATTGCTGATTCCCAATCAAATGTTTTATGCTACCACGGAAGATCAACTCCAACCTCATGATATTCTATTTGTTAGCATTTTGACTGACAATAATTTAAGCCAATTCTCTCTCATTCCTATAATTTTTTAAAAATCGCTCATGGGATGTAGGTGTCGCTGGCTGGACCAGCATTTATTACCCATCCCTGATGGCATTTAAGAGTCAACCACACTGCTGTGGATCTGGAGTCACAGGTAGGCCAGACCAGATAAGGACGACAGATTTCCTTCCCTAAAGGACATTAGTGAGCCAGAGGGGTTTTTACAGCAATTGACAATGGTTTCATGGTCATCATTAGACTCTTAATTCTAGAGTTTTACTGAATTTAAATTTCACCATCTGTCTTGGTGGGATTCGAACCTGGGTCCCCCTAGTATCACGCCGGGTCTCTGGATTACTAGTCCAGCAACAATATCACTACGTCACTGCCTCAAAACATTTAATTTAAACAAACTTAACAATTTACTTGCAACTATCATGACGTCTTCCTTGGTTAATATATTTAGTTTTGTTTTGACAAGCCCACAATTGGATTAAGTGCTGTGAAAGAGGCAGTCACTCTGCCAAATTATTTGGTGTGGTACAGTACATTATTTCCACTTTCCCCACATAGAATTAAGAAGTGCTGTGCAAATGATGAGGTAATTTAAATGAATCCAGCTGTTGCATTAGTGGTTTGTTTAGGGACACAAGAGATAACCAACCCAATTTTTAAAAAAATGATGGTAGCTGTGAAGGTTGATCAACCAGCATTGTGGTGATCCCATGTGACATGGGAACAGCTGAAGGAGAAAGCTGGGGGAGTCCAGAACTAGGGGTCATAGTTTGAAGGTAATGGGTAAATCTTTTAGGACTGAGATGAGGAGAAATTTCTTCACCCAAAGAGTGGTGAATGTGTGGAATTCACTACCACAGAAAGTAGTTGAGGCCAAAACATTGTGTGATTTCAAGAAGAAATTAGATATAGCTCTTGGGACTAAAGGGATCAAGGGATATGAGGGGAAGGGGGGGATCAGGGTATTGATTTTGATGATCAGCCATGATCAAAATGAATGGTGGAGCAGGCTCAAAGGGCCGAATGGCCTAATCATGTTTCTATTTTCTATGTTTCTATGAAGGAAGAAAGGACTATAGATAATTAGCCCAATTCAATAAATTTCAAATTAAATCAAGCATTAGAGGAAAAGAAAGGTCATTGAGATTTTTATATAACTAACGTATAAAATTGGATAGACTCCAAAACAGACAGGAATCTTAATGCATGATTAACCCACTTCCGTTCCCCCATTGTATGCAGCTCACAAATCTGGAGCTGCCTGCTCATTTACCTGATAGTGGCATGCACCCCAAAACTGAACGCACTGTTGAATGGCAGTTCACTTCAGCAGGACACCCAAATTCGTGAAAGGCTAGCACAGCTTAAAGCTAGCCTCCATTATTTCATGTCAACCTGCACCTCTTAATGGGGAAACGTATTCTAGCTGGAGCAGATGCTGTGGCTGGGAAAGGGAGTTTGACCTGGAAGAAAGAAAATTGGCACAACAGGGGAGTCAGCATGTTCCATGGCAGCATTGAAAGCTTTGGTTCAGGACATGGAAAGGAGGAGAGAGGTCTTTTATCTTCAGGGAGCTAGGAGACATTCAAACTCTCAGAAGGCAATGGAGCAGATGTGAATTCATCTTCAAATGTTATACCCCTACATCTTAACCAGTAGGCTCTCACACTGCTCCAATCCCCAATCTCCCCCCATACCGATCCTCACAGCACCTCACCCCATCTTCCCCTAACCTACCAAAAATCTCTATCAATCACAACTCATACTTTGCATACACAGCTTCACCAGGCTACCACACACTTAGCACTATTACAAGCTTCACATCTCACAGTTTTCATCACAATGTCAGCTATTCAACCATAACTACATTACCCAAACACATTGCACCACATTCAGTGAATCTAGTCTCAGATGAACCAATTACAGATGGCTTGACAAGAAAGGGGATGTGTTGATTGCCACCTCTCTTCCTCAACTGCTCATTGCAGACTTGGTGACAAGGCCTATGTCCTTTCAATGGCAATGTTGTGCAGGACAGAACAGACCATAACAGATTGTGCCACACATGCTGGAGAGCACTTTTAGGTTCCTCCAGAGCCATCCAAGCAGTAGAAATGTTGCTTAAGCAACCCAATGCTCTTGGTTAATGATATATTGTGTGGGCAGCATGGCTCTTGCTGTATGCATGCTGCCCACATGTATGGGTTGAGCATGCGGTCATTAACTAGGATTAACATTGTTTCTCAGTGGCCGCTTTCTAGCCTCTCATTATAATGTCAATGCTGATGGTACAGTGGACTGGAGGCATCAGGAAGTCAGGATAGAGTATTAATCTGCATGATGCTCTAAGTATCCTGAGTACACCAGCTGCATATTCACCAACAGTGCTGTTAGAAAGGGAGCTCCAGGATTTTGACCCAGCAACAGTGAAGGAATGGCGATATAGTTCCAAGTCAGGATATTGAGTAGATTTGATGGGAACCTCCAGGTGGTGATGTTCCCAGGTATCTGCTGCCCCTGTCTTTCTGGTGGTTAAGATCTCAGTTCCTTCACTGTCGCTGGGTTACAATCCTGGAACTCCCTTCCTACCAGCGTTGTTTGTGAGTGTACCTACACCTTCTCAAGGGTAAGTAGGGATGGGCAATAAATGTTGGTTTTGCTAGCGACACCCACATCCCATAAAAATGGGTTCAGAAACATGTTTCAGTATTATTGCTGGAATATTGTGTGGACACGCAGCCTGTGCCGTATTCAATGCTTTCAGCTATTTCTTGATATTATGTAGAATGAATTGGATTGGCTGAAGTCCGGCATCTGGACTGCTGGGTACGTCAGGAGAAGGCTGAAATGCATCATCTACTTGGCACTTGTGTCTGAATATGGTTACAAATGCTTCTTTTGCACTGATGTGCTGGCTCATCATTGAGGATGGGGATACTTGTGGTGCACTCTCCAGTTAGTTGTTTAATTGTTCCTATCCCAGACATGATTGGATGTGACAGGTCTGCAGAGCTTAAATCTGATCTGTTGGTTGTGGGATTACTTAGCTTTGTTTATTGGGTGCTAATTCCGCTATTGGCCTGCAAGTAGCCCTGTGTTCTAGCTTCACCAGGTTGGCATCTCATGTATAGGTATGTCTGGTGCTGCCCCTAGCATGTCCTCCTGCACTCTTCATTGAACCAAGCTTGATCTCCTGGCTTGAGGGTAATGGTTAAGTAAGGGATAATGCCAGGCCAAGAGGTTACAGATTGTGGTTCAATACAGTCCTGCTGCTTCTGGTGGCCCACAGCGCCTCATGGTTGCCCAGTTTTGAGTTGCTAGATCTTTTGAAATCTATCATTTAGCACAGTGACAGTGCTACATAACATGGTGGTGGGTATCCTCAATGTGATGACGGGACTTCATCTCTACAAAGACAGTGCGGTGCTCACTCCTACCTATACTGTTATAGACAGATGCAACTGTGACATTAAAGAAATGGAATCTTTTGCATTGCATTTCATATCAGAGTTCAGATGTGATGCCTGCATAGGTGTGCAAGTCAATGTCACCCTGTAGCATGGCAAAGTGAAGCCTACTATCCTAACAAGGACATGTGCATCTGCCACCTGCTTCTCTCTCTGCATAAGAGGACAATGTATTCCCCTTTCTTCACATAGTGTGTCAGTCACTTCCCATATACCTGTGAAATGTTGGAGATGTCTCTGCTCCAGGCTACCAGGAGGACAATGTGAAGAATTTCAAGACGACAGTCACTTTCACATCCACTGACAGTGCTATCCTTGCTCTATAACTGCCAATATAACAGTGCCAAGCAATGAAAAAAGGCACAGCATCCAACCTGTCCGATTTTAACCTCAACCTGCCTGCCTGATTTAACACTACAATTAATTCACACTCTTAAGAATGAGTACAGCAGGTACACCAGTACAGGAAGCTGCAGGATACATCGTTTTTGCTTCCACATTTTAGGTAAATGTCATCTGATAAGACTTTTAAGTATCCATATCATGAAGAAACAGTGAATTAAGAGCACATTTCTCATTCATTGCCATTTTTTGAACAGCAGTTATAAAGAATTAATGAACTTCAGTTCATTTTTCCGTTCGTTTGAAAAATATAAATATTTTAGTTTCGAAAACATTGCTCGAGGATAAAGATGTTGAAATAGGAAGTTTAGAATAGGAATTGTCCTTTAATCCTCTGCCTTAAAATGCAGAGATATGGCCAGAGAATTACTTTTAATTGTGTTTTAATTGTGTGCAATTACATGCATATGGTGGGCATTAACTAGGGATTAACTTGTAGTCCAAGAAAGAGGAACAGACCAAAACTGTGGTAGTTGGGTCAGGGCATATGGTTGGATTGTATATTTCTGCAAACAATTGCTTCTAAAAATGTGTGAAGATTGATTCAAGTTGTATCCTTCACCACCTGGCTTCCTGGAGTTTTGATGTGGAGATGCCGGCGTTGGACTGGGGTAAACACAGTAAGAGTTTTAACAACGCCAGGTTAAAGTCCAACAGGTTTATTTGGTAGCAAATGCCATTCGCTTTCGGAGTGCTGCTGCTTCGTCAGATGGAGTGGATATCCACTCCATCTGACGAAGGAGCAGCGCCCCGAAAGCTAACGGCATTTGCTACCAAATAAACCTGTTGGACTTTAACCTGGTGTTGTTAAAACTCTTCCTGGAGTTTAACATGGTAGCAGAGAATGTTTGCCTGGAGAAGAAGTTTGGAAACTAAGAAAAAAGTTCAGAGAGAAAAATAAAATTCCCCAAGTCCGAACCGAATGACCAATGGAAGAATGAAGTGGATACGTGGTCTTGGATTACATGCATCCTTACCAAGGAGTAAACCAGGTAGGACTTGGCATTAGACCAAAAATGATTTTTGAACTTACTGGCTGAAGAATGTAGTACAAGTTTCTGGCACATAATGAATTACCGTGTGACTGAATACTGTACCGTCTACACAATAATGTAAGAGAACACACTGCCCCGACATAGAGGTCAGTGTGGTGTTGGACAGAGCTACGTGTAGAAGCAAGCATGGAGGCAGCTCCGAGTTGGATCTTTACTGTACCCATGCATATAGCAGTCAATAAATTCTTACTATTGAACTACCTAAGATTATGAATATCTTAATATCTCCACCCAACACCTTACAACAGAAATCCCTCATTGATTTTATTTTAAAAGACTAAAGCCACATTCCAGTGACTTGGGATCATAGACAAAGTTGACTGCACATTTGCAACACTGTACCTTCTGCATTTCAAAACTATTGAGATGGAGAGCACCTGTCTGCACTACCACATCAGGAACAAAGGCCTTGAAAGAGGATAGGGGGGTCACTGCCTATCCCATTAGCAAAGCAAGCTGCAAATCACCTGGGTACTCAACTTGGTGAAGACAATTCATCAGACATAATCACTTCAACAATAGGGCTCCAGCTGAGAAAGAGATTTCCACACATGATCTAATCAATTTACAATTGGAATACACTGGCCATGACCTTATTTGGATCACTGTACAGTTGGCGAGAGAAGGTCATGTGACAACCTAATTCTGTGTGTGTTTTAAGCACCTGCGTACTCTGCAAATCTGGACAAACAGCTAAGATTCTAGTGGGTTCATGTTTTCTATCTTTCTCTCTACGTAACTTCAAAGTTTTTGAACCCTATCTTCTGATTTTGACTACCTAGTTGCTGCGGACAGAAAAATACTCAACCAGCACCGTTGTCTCCAAAAGAATAACTAAATTGTACATTTAAAACTTGAAATTGTCTCAACCCCAAAAGCAGCAGAGCTACCAAGTGAAGTACTGCCAAATTCAGTCTGAGCGAGCCCAAGTCACCAGCCTTCACCAGTCTGTCAGCATTCTGAGGGGAATGTCCCTCTGCGACACACTATCCACTACTCCATCAATCCCAACACCTCATTCCTTCCCAAAGCATCTTTGTATGTTAACCTTCCCATTACCATTGTACCTCCCTGTAATTCACTGGACCAGCAACCCAGAGGCACATGTTAGTGCTGTGGAGCCACAGGTTCAAAGCCCACCATGGCATCTGGTGGAATTTAAATTCAATGGATAATTCTGGAATTAAAACCAGTCTTGGTAATGATGACCATGAAACCATTGTTGATTGTTGTAAAAGCCCATCTGATTTACTAAATGTCCTTTAGGGAAGGAAACACGTGACTCCAGACCCACAGCAATATGGTCGACACTTAAATGCCCTTTGAAATGGCTCAGCATGCCAGTCAGTTGTATCAAATGGGTGCAAAGTCCAGAAGGAATGAAAACAGACGACCACCCGGCATCAACCTAGGCACTGGAAATGACAACAGTACACCCAGCAGTGTTGACCATGTTACTACCATCGAGGGGCCTGTGTCAAAATTGGAACAACTGTCCTACAGACTAGTGAAGCAACAGCCTGACTTAATCATACTCACCCAATCATACTTTGCAAACAACTTCCCAGACACCACCATCATATCATGATCACTGGCTATGTCCCACAGGCAGGCTAAAGCCACTTGAGGTGGCAGAACAATGGTATATATATTCTGTGCAATAGCACAGAACACCGAGATCTGTCAAGCAGCTACAGCTGGGCTCCGCGGCCGATCCGGTCCTCTCGGCACGGACCAATTAATCGCCCTCTCACCATCCCCATCCCATGAATGAAGTTTTTAAAAAAAATTTCATCCCTTGGCGTGCAAGTTAATGAGCCAATAGTGATGGGCAACATTGACGTTAGGAGGGTGGGCAGTGCGACCGCATCACCCGTCTGATGTGCTCGGTGAAGGGGTTAAACCATATCGATGGCAATATCTCAGTTTGATAAAGCTGGCAAGCCATGCTGAGCCAGCACATTCAGGCAGTCCACCAGGCGAGCTGGAGATGGGGAGGAGGAAATGATGGTGCAGTGGGAGTGATCGGGCTTTCGTGTTCCTCTAGACTCCACAATAAATCCTCAAAACCTTTACTTAGCTTTTTCTAAAATAGCTTGCAGCAGTCCCTTCAAGGCCTGCTGGCTCGACTGTTCAATGCCTCGAAAGCTATCCAGCCATTTTCCATTCTTTTCCCAAGAATGGTCCCTGTTGGGATTTGGAAAAAATAACCAAGTCATGTGTGAATGAAAATAATCTGAAACAAAGATCCTTTCCCTCCCATCAAAAATCAAGATGTAAATAAATACACCCTGCCAAAACCAAATGTAGTTCACACTACATTTAAAATAGTTCTTAATAGAAGTATTGAAGCTAAATCTTTACAACTGTTGTCTTACTATTCATGGAGTTTTATGAAGTGAGTAGTGGAAGACGCGAGTTGTATTTCCAGACATTGTGCATTAGTGAGCATCAACTAAGATATACAGTTTGCCAAAAAAAACAGGAACATTAATAAGCATTCTTGTAATATTTGTTCCCAGATTGAACACTTTAGTATTTGTACCCTAGCAAAATTCTTAAAACACGGGTTCATTTCTCAAAACAAGAAACCTTTTTCCCCCTGATTTCCCCAGAAATATCTGGGCATGTTTGTCTGCAATAGCAGTGTCATGCCTGTATCAGCAAAGCTCGTGATTTGCACTATGTTTACTGTCCAAACATAAGAAAATGCTTTGTTTTAGGTTTGAGAGACCAGCTCCTGTTATCATTTCTCTCCCTTATAGAAAGCCTCTAGTGTCCTCTGCCCTTGCTCACCGCTAAAGATCACAGGTTCAACAGATCTGTCTCCAGTGAAAATTTTCATCTGGACTAAATTATTTGCTGCACTAAACTACAGGTATGTCTTTATCTGCAAGATTGTGGCATGGAATACTCCATTAATTCAACTGATTGAATTGTACAACATTGATTCAAATGGTGAAAAATGCATTGATTAGTTTGCCAAACAGTCCTGTGACGTTCTTCAACACGAATATATTTATCTGTAACAGCCTCAGACCTTGCCAGCACCAGAATTGTAATGCATGAACTCTATATTCTCTGATGCTAAGAAGTGCTTCGTTACACACGTCAATCAATCGGCACTTGTAAGAACCTAACAATAACTTCTGATAGTTACTGCAACCTGCAAATATTAACTCAATACTGGGCCAGAGGAAAGCAATCAGAAAGGGCTAAAGAACATAGAACATAGAACATAGAACATTACAGCGCAGAACAGGCCCTTCGGCCCACGATGTTGCACCGACCAGTTAAAAAAAAAAACTGTGACCCTCCAACCTAAACCAATTTCTTTTCGTCCATGAACCTATCTACGGATCTCTTAAACGCCCCCAAACTAGGCGCATTTACTACTGATGCTGGCAGGGCATTCCAATCCCTCACCACCCTCTGGGTAAAGAACCTACCCCTGACATCGGTTCTATAACTACCCCCCCTCAATTTAAAGCCATGCCCCCTCGTGCTGGATTTCTCCATCAGAGGAAAAAGGCTATCACTATCCACCCTATCTAAACCTCTAATCATCTTATATGTTTCAATAAGATCCCCTCTTAGCCGCCGCCTTTCCAGCGAAAACAATCCCAAATCCCTCAGCCTCTCCTCATAGGATCTCCCCTCCATACCAGGCAACATCCTGGTAAACCTCCTCTGCACCCTCTCCAAAGCCTCCACATCCTTCCTGTAATGTGGGGACCAGAACTGCACACAGTACTCCAAGTGCGGCCGCACCAGAGTTGTGTACAGTTGCAACATAACGCTACGACTCCTAAATTCAATCCCCCTACCAATAAACGCCAAGACACCATATGCCTTCTTAACAACCTTATCTACTTGATTCCCAACTTTCAGGGATCTATGCACACATACACCTAGATCCCTCTGCTCCTCCACACTATTCAAAGTCCTCCCGTTAGCCCTATACTCAACACATCTGTTATTCCTACCAAAGTGAATTACCTCACACTTCTCCGCATTAAACTCCATCCGCCACCTCTCGGCCCAACTTTGCAACCTGTCTAAGTCTTCCTGCAAACTACGACACCCTTCCTCACTGTCTACCACACCACCGACTTTGGTGTCATCAGCAAATTTGCTAATCCACCCAACTATACCCTCATCCAGATCATTAATAAATATTACAAACAGCAGTGGCCCCAAAACAGATCCCTGAGGTACACCACTTGTAACCGCACTCCATGATGAATATTTACTATCAACCACCACCCTCTGTTTCCTATCCGCTAGCCAATTCCTGATCCAATTTCCTAGATCACCCCCAATCCCATACATCTGCATTTTCTGCAGAAGCCTACCATGGTGAACCTTATCAAACGCCTTACTAAAATCCATATATACCACGTCCACTGCCTTGCCCCCATCCACCTCCTTGGTCACTTTCTCAAAAAACTCAATAAGGTTAGTAAGGCACGACCTACCTGCCACAAAACCATGCTGACTATCACCTATCAATTCATTACTCTCCAAATAACTATAAATCCTATCCCTTATAATTTTTTCCAACATCTTGCCGACAACAGAAGTGAGACTCACCGGTCTATAATTCCCGGGGAAGTCTCTGTTCCCCTTCTTAAACAATGGGACAACATTCGCTAACCTCCAATCTTCTGGTACTATACCAGAGGCCAACGACGACCTGAAGATCAGAGCCAGAGGCTCTGCAATCACTTCTCTTGCCTCCCAGAGAATCCTTGGATAAATCCCATCCGGACCAGGGGATTTATCTATTTTCAGACCCTCCAGAATATCCTGCACATCCTCCTTATCAACTGTAATACTGTCTATTCTACTCCCTTGCAACCCAGTGTCCTCCTCAGCTATATTCAAATATAAAGAGGAAACAGAGTAAGTGGTTAATTGAGGGGAAAGTTATGAATGGATACATTGTAAGTAATTACACTTTAAAACAGAGTTGCGGGTGAGTGAAAAAAAATCCTTTGTCACAACTATGCTGCTGAGAAAAGGCACTGAACTATAGTCGGGTACCTCCTCAAATGGCTGGGCTGGGAGAGGGAGCTGGGTTGAAGAGTCATGAGAAGAAATTAGGAGACCAACTTTACAGGCCCCTTTTACAAATCTTAAGAACCCAAATGCAATCCCAGCTGCACATCATCAAGGTGACTGCCTGAGAGCTGGGTCATACACTGCCCACAAATAAGGCGAGCTCCGGGATGACATAAGCAACATATTGGGAGCAAAACAAAAGACTTCAAAGAACGGACCTTGAGTTTGTATCACTGGTGGTTAATGCTTGGGGAAGAAAGGACCAGGGTAGTGGCCTAGTTACTGCAGAGCCTGTGGAGAGCGGTTGGGAGAGAGAAAGGAAACATTCACGCACTAAAACAAAATATTGAATAACTCTCCTTCAAAGGTCTATGCCTTGGAGTGTAATACATTTGTCAAATGAATCATACGCGATCATAGATCCTGGTTAAACTGGCACTTCATTTTAAACACAAGAGCTTAGGTATTTAGAACATAGAACATAGAACAGTACAGCACAGAACAGGCCCTTCGGCCCACGATGTTGTGCCGAGCTTTATCTGAAACCAAGATCAAGCTATCCCACTCCCTATCATCCTGGTGTGCTCCATGTGCCTATCCAATAACCGCTTAAATGTTCCTAAAGTGTCTGACTCCACTATCACTGCAGGCAGTCCATTTGCAAAATCAGTACTGTCATTGGCTTTCATTTTTTTTTCTTAATGAAAGTGCCTGGTCACTACAGATAGAATACAACATCAAAAGGGCAGTTCTTACATCAGTGTTATTTTTAAATGCACAGAAATAGAACGGAAGCCACTGAAGGAACAGTAATCAGACATGTCATCCAATGTCAATGCAGATTTGGCAGTTCAAAAATCAAATTCAACTCCTGGAAAAATATTGCCATTATCTGTTAACCACTTAAGTGATTTGTTACAACCAAGCAGTAAAATAACGTTGCTGTTGCCGTCCAAAGTACATAAAATTTACTTCAATGTGCCAAATTTTGATTTTTTTTTTCATTTTTCTTGGTAATCATTAAGCCGCATGCTGTACGCTTCAGTTTAATTTATCATTGCAAAATGGAATGTGTTCTTTTTTTATTAAAACCTCTCTTCCTGTCACATCAGTAGGCTATACATTTCATTTGCCAACAAAACTCCCAGCTGTGTCATAATGTTGCTTTAAAATAAACTTCCTATGATGCAAAGCCACAAAGTAAAATTCAGCCATCATAAATGCGATGGCAAGTTAAAACAAACAGCGTTCATGGCAATTATAAATTTCACTCGAGTCCTGCCTTGGAGAACTGTTAGCCAATCTGACTGACAGGCAACTCTGTAGTCCCAGCAATGCCAGTGGCCAGCAAGCAGTCCCCAGATTCTAAGTCCCCAACTCGTTAAGTGCTGGTAATTTTGTGGCAAGGAGGCAAAGTGAGGCTCAAGGGGGAAAGAGAGAACAATGTGGGGGCCTTGATGGAGATACCACGGGGGAGGAAGCATTGGTTAGGGTCAGACTTTGGATGCAGCTCATTGGATGCTGTGGGGAGGGGCAAGTGCTGAGATGGGTTAGTTAGAAGGCCTGCCCTAAATCTCTGGGACTTCCTTTTAGTTGTTTCAGATGCTGTTAGGCCCTCTGGCTCTCAACCCTCGTAACACTTTATCCCACCTAACCTCCACATAGACCTCATGCTAAACCATGCCAACTCATAACTCCCACCAATTTCCCCATGCCTCCGCATAGTTCTGATGCCACCTCCACAGCCACTCACCCAATATCCACCATTTAGATGGATTGGCCATGCTAAATTGACCATTAATGTCAGGAGGATTAGTAGGGTAAATATATTGGGTTACAGGGATAGAGCCTGGATGGAATTGTTGTCAGTGCAGGGTTGATGGGCCAAATAGCTTCTTTCTGCACTGTAGGAATCTACTATATGTTTCATTGGCAGATCTCAGGATCCACATGGAGATGGAACAATATATACAGATAACACTCTCACTTACACATACTTGATAGTGAAACTAGCTCTCAAATCCGTCATGAAAAATCTTTAAATCTCCTCAAGTGATTAACCACTTAAAGACAAACTTCTATTCAGATCCCACATCAAAGGCCTTCTATCCTTTAATAGCCTCTCTAAAGTGGCAATCAAACTTTGACCTCAGAACCACCTGCTGAGATAATTGTAGTCTTTTTTAGCTCAGCTAAGCATTATTAATAGCCCTTGGGGAAATATCAAGAACGAACTCTATTAAAACTGCATGACCAGATGCTTATGTTTTTTTTTCTAACCTACACCACATGGCTTGTCAATGAAAGTAGTCCGCCAGACAGCTTTTTTTAAACTTTCAGTGACAGTGTCAGCTTGGAGCTGAAACTTATGCTCCTTTACCAGAATGCTTGAAGGTGGGGGGAACTTGTAAAATACAGAACATGGTCACCTCAACTTATGTCCCAGTGATGTCAGGAAAAATAAATTAGGAAAATAGAAGTGCATGTGACAAGGCCAATCAAGTAATCACAGGGTAGCTCCACCAGTGTTTTATACAATTCCAACATTATACATATTATATTATATACCTTTGCCAATGAAAGGTAGTATTCCATGTGCCTTCTTTACAACCTTGTCTACTTGAACTGCTGCCTTTAAGGACCTGTATACCCAAATGCCTCATTTTATCCTATTTTACCTGTGGCAGGGGGAGACCTAAGTCACACACATGGGAAGCACACATCGGAAGCCCAGAGGCTTTTACTGGACAAGCTGGTGTCGAGCAAGAGGATGGGGGTCACCATCTTTGGGGGACGCTTGTACCCACTGAAGGGATCCCCTCAAGATCATAACCCCCTTTAACCCTTCCCACAGATTCTCAAACCTGCCCCACCCCCCTCACCCTCCCATCCCTTCATTCGGTCTGGTCAGCCAGGGCTCCCCTAAATACATTGGACTTAACTTCAGCCTGCCTGCTTTTCTTCGGGGACTGGCTGAGTCACAGCAGCGGCCACTGCTCCGAAGTGCTGCTGCTGGGATTTGGTTCTCTAAGTGTGGCCCTCAAACTCGGTATATAATTAATTCCATGATATTATGGTCACTTTCCCCTTTCTTTACTATTGAGTTATTAATTAACCTCGTCTCATTGCAAAACGAGTAGTCTTTTCCCCAGTTGGCTCCTTGACATATTGCTCTAGAAAACTATCTTGAATTTATTCCTTAAACGTATCCTTTGTACTATCACTCTAATTTTGTTTTTGCGCTGTCTCGATTAAGATTATCACCTCTGATTATCACTTCTGTTTTCCTGATTTATATGATGCCTGACACCACAAATATTGTTATAGACTACTCCTCACCAGTGTTTCCTGCCGTTTCTGTTTTTCTCAGCTCCACCCAAATTGATTTTACTTTCCCTACTGCCTTAAACCCATCCTCTAACTATAACCATATATCGTTCTCACTGCTCCATCGTTGGAATGATGCTCCTGTTTTTGCAGCAGGAGAACAATTTAGTCATGAATTTAAATGATCACACTGGAAGTGGCAACAACAGAGACAATATTTTTTTTAAAATGTATTTATTTAGTCCCTTTCATGATCCCAGGATGTCCCAAAATGCATCGTAGCCAGTCAAATACTTCCAAAGGATTGTCACTCTTCAAATGTATGAGAGCGCAGCAGCCAATTTGTGTAACGCAAGTTCCAGCAATCACTAGTATAATATAAAAGTAAATTACTGCGGACGCTGGAAACTGAAACAAAAACAGAAATTGCTGGAAAATCTCAGCAGCTCTGGCAGCATCTGCTCTATTCTAACCAGAGGAAATGGGCGAGGTATAAAATGAGTACTTTGTGTCAGTATTCGCCAAAGAGAAGAACTTGGTGGATGATGAGTCTGGGAAAGGGCGCGTAGATAGTTTGAGTCATGTTGAGATCAAAAGGGAAGAGGTATTGGAGGTCTTGAGAAACATTAAGGTAGACGAGTCCCCACGGCCTGATGGGATATACCCCAAAATGCTGAGAGAGGCAAGGGAGGAAATTGCTGGGGCCTTGAGAGAAATCTTTGTATCCTCACTGGCTACAGGGGAGGTACAGTAAGAAGTCTCACAACACCAGGTTAAAGTTCGACAGGTTTATTTGGTAGCAAATACCATAAGCTTTCGGAGCAATGCTCCTTCGTCAGATGGAGTGGTCTCTGTTCTCAAACAGGGCACAGACACAGAAATCAAATTACAGAATACTGATTAGAATGCAAATCTCTACAGCCAGCCAGGTCTTAAATGTACAGATAATGTGGGTGGAGGGAGCATTCAACACAGGTTAAAGAGATGTGTATTGTCTCCAGACAGTACAGCACACATGAGGACGGTCTAAACCGGGATGTTGGATTTATGTCACATTATCAGTAACCCCCACAGCTTGCCTCCTGGACTTGCACAATTTCACAAGCTGTACTGTCTGGAGACAATACACATCTCTTTAACCTGTGTTGAATGCTCCCTCCACCCACATTGTCTGTACATTTAAGACCTGGCTGGCTGTAGAGATTTGCATTCTAATCAGTATTCTGTAATTTGATTTCTGTGTCTGTGCCCTGTTTGAGAACAGAGACCACTCCATCTGACGAAGGAGCATTGCTCCGAAAGCTTATGGTATTTGCTACCAAATAAACCTGTTGGACTTTAACCTGGTGTTGTTAAACTTCTTACTGTGCTTACCCCAGTCCAACGCCGGCATCTCCACATCATGACTACAGGGGAGGTCCCAGAGGATTGGAGAATAACCAATGTTGTTCCTTTGTTTAAGAAGGGTAGCAAGGATAATCCAGGTAATTACAGGCCGGTGAGCCTTACATCAGTGGTAGGGAAATTATTGGAGAGGATTCTTCGAGACAGGATTTACTCCCACTTGGAAATAAGTGGACGTATTAACGAGAGACAACATGGTTTTGTGAAGGGGAAGTCATGTCTCACTAACTTGATCGAATTTTTCGAGACAGTAACGAAGATGATTGATGAGGGTAAGGCAGTGGATGTTGTCCACATGGACTTCAGACAAGGCCTTTGACAAGGTCCCTCATGGCAGACTGGTACAGAAAGTGAAGTCGCATGGGATCAGAGGTGAGCTGGCAAGATGGATACAGAACTGGATTGGTCATAGAAGGCAGAGGGTAGCAGTGGAAGGGTGCATTTCTGAATGGAGGGCTGTGACAAGTGGCATTCCTCAGGGATCAGTGCTGGGACCTTTGCTGTTTGTAATATATATAAATGATTTGGAGGAAAATGTAACTGGTTTGATTAGTAAGTTTGCGGATGACACAAGGTTGGTGGATTTGCAGATAGTGATGAGGACCGTCAGTAGATACAACAGGATATAGATCGGTTGGAGACTTGGACGGAGAGATGGCAGATGGAGTTTAATCCGGCCAATTGTGAGGTAATGCATTTTGGAAGGTTTAATAAAGATAGGAATATCCAGTAAATGGCAGAACCCTTTAGAGTATTGATAGGCACAGTGGGATCTGGGTGTTCAGGTACACAGGTCACTGAAAGTGTCAACACAGTGAAGAAGGTAGTCAAGAAGGCATGCTGCATGCATGCCTTCATCAGCCAAGGCATTGAGCTTAAAAATTGGCAAGTCATGTTGCAGCTTTATAGAACCTTAGTCAGACCGCACTTGGAATATAGTGTTCAATTCTGGTCGCCACACTACCAGAAGGATGTGGAAGCTCTGGAGAGGGTTCAGAAAAGATTTACCAGGACGTTGCCTGGTATGGAGGGCATTAGCTATGAGGAAAGATTGGAGAAACTTGGTTTGTTCTCACTGGAACGACGGAGGTTGAGGGGCGACCTGATAGAAGTCCACAAGATTATGAGGGGCATGGACAGAGTGGATAGTCAGAAGCTTTTTCCCAGGGTGGAAGAGTCAATTACTCGGGGGCATAAGTTTAAGGTGCGAAGGGCAAGGTTTAAAAGAGATGTACGAGGCAAGTTTTTTACACAGAGGGTGGTGGGTGCCCAGAACTCGCTGCCAGAGGAGGTAGTGGAAGCAGATACGATAGTGACTTTTAAGGGACGTCTGGACAAATACATGAATTGGATGGGAATAGAGGGATATGGTCCCCAGAAGGGTTTTAGTTCAGTCGGGCAGCATGGTCGGTGCAGGCTTGGAGGGCTGAAGGGCCTGTTACTGTGCTGTAATTTTCTTTGTTCTTTGTTCTATCCTCTCTCCACAGATGCTGTCAGACCTGCTGAGATTTTCCAGCATTTTCTGTTTTTGATTCAGATTCCAGCATCCGCGGCAATTTGACTTTACCTTAGGATGGGATTTTCCGGCTGCACTCACCCCGAAACCGGTATATCCCGCCCGAGTTCAACAGACCTTTTTCATGGTCCGCCCCTTGCCCGCTACGATTCCTGTGGTGGGTGGGACGGGGAAGTTCCACCTTTAAGAGTTTAACTCACTGCTATTTCTCTTCCAGAAATGCCTACCCTGAAGAAGTACTGCTCTTCTCTCCAATATGATAATGTTCAGATAATACAAATATTGATTAGGGCACTGGGAGACCTCCCCTATTCATTGAATTGCTCATGATATATTCCACATCCATTTAGAGCAGATGAGATCTCAAAACTGTCATCGAAAAGGAGGCACCTCCAGCGCTGCAGCATTCCAACTGTACTGTAATATCAACCTGGATTATACAATCCAGTCTCTGGAGTGGGGCTTGACCCAGAACTCTCTAATTCAGAGTTAAGAATATTAACACTGAGCCAAGGCTGCCACAGTTGGGGAAAGGGTGCAACTTTAAAAATAAACCTAATGTTCTGGGGACACAGGTTCGAATCCCACCACGGCAGATGGTGGAATTTGAATTAATAAAAATAACCTGGAGTTAAAAATATACCGATGACCATAAAAACCATTTGCCGATTGTCAGAAAAACCCATCCGGTTCACTAATGTCCTTTAGGGAAGGAAAATCTGCCGTCCTTACCCGGTCTGGCCTACATGTGACTCCAGAGCCACAGCAATGTGGTTGACTCTCAACTGCCCTCGGGCAATTAGGGGTGGGCAAAAAATGCTGGCCAGCCAGCGACCCCCATGTCCCATAAATGAATAAAAAAAACATTGGAAATGTTGGGCCCGATTCTCTCATCCGCGACCTGCAACTTTTCTGGTGGGTCCGGTTGGGAGAATCGCGCATCGGCATTTTTCTGGGATTTGCGCATGCGCCGGGAATGCATGCGCGTCTCCCAGAGCCAGAGAACAGTCGGAGACCAGACCATGCTGGAAACTGGTGGGAAGGCAGATAAGTCATTTGAATCTTTTTTTAATGCAGTTTAAATATGTTTTGCATGTGATTGTCGGGAACTTGCCGGGCCCGATAGAATCCCCCACCCCACCAGGAGTACTTCATTCCGGCGGGGTTTAGAGTAGCTCCCCATGTTTGGGGAACTAGCAGGAGACCCCACCAGAATGTAGGGGGAGCAATCAGGGCTCATGCCCAGGGGGCACCATGGCACTGCTCATTGGGCATCGGGCAGTGCCAAGGGGGCGGGGCCTATTATGGGCCGGCACCTAGGGGCGATTGGTGGGGTTGGGGGATCCCGCTATCACTCTGCAGACAGGATCGGTCTGGGATGGAGGGAGGCCAGCGATTGGGGCAGGCTGGGGGGGGCCTCCAGAGGGGGTCTGACCCCGGGAGGGGACGTGGGCTGTACATCGGGACGCTCCGGGGCGGGGGGGGGGGGGGGGGGGGGGGGGGGATGTCAGGGCTGGCCCGGGAATTGCTGTGGGGGCTGATCGGGCCGTTGGGGGGAGGGAGCTGAGGGGCAGCATTGCGGGGGTCCCGGGCTATCCAGCGATCGAGCTGGCCACAAATGGGGAGTCTGACAGATCGGGTCCACTGCGCATGCGCAGAGTTCCAGAACTGTAAGACTCCGGCGCGAATAGGTCCCGCCCCCTCCCCCTCCCCGGGTTTTTAATGATATTCACAATTGTGACCTCTGCAGTGCACAGAGTGCAGAAATTCAGGTGAGAAGCTGAACTGACAAAACAGTCGGGATTTAGAACAGTTCTCCCACCAATTCAGCACTTCTGTGAGAATCACGGCCGTCATTTCTGATAAAGAACCTGCTGCTTAAACTGCCATCCGTTTCCAGTATTTTCAATGTTTAATTTGGATTTCTAATACATTTATTTTTTTATAAGATAATTCTTTGAAATTATTTTCATATCACTACAATAATCTTATGTGTGCAGAAGATTACAAAATGGATAATAAATACTGGCTTTGCCAATGACGCTTACATTCAACGTGCAAATAAAAAAGATAAATCCGAATGTCAAATATTTGATTGATGGGACGGTTAAAAACTACATATTTCCACTTTGCTGACAGCAATTATATTGAAACAGGCTTGTTTCATTACTTTGTAATGTCTGTACAACTAGGGAATGGGAGCATAATGGTATTGTGACTGGATTGGTGACCCAAAGATCTGGACTAATCTTCCAGAATGTGAGTTCAAATGCCACCACGACTGCTGGTGGAATTTAAATTCAATTAATTAATAAAACTAGAATTAAACATTAGTCTTACTAATGGTAACCACGAAACTACCATTGTTGTAAAAAAAAACCATCTGGTTCAGTAATGCTCTTCAGGAAAACTGCCATCCTTAACCTGCCCTACATGCAGCTCCACACAAATGTGGGCGACTCTGAATTGTCCTCTGAAATGTTCTCGCTAGACATTGTCAATTCGCTATTGTGGGTGGAACTACATCGCATTCAAGAAGGTGTCTTCTGAAGGGCAATTAGAGATGCACACATCTTATAAATGATAACCATGCGGCACGGTGGCACAGTGGTTTGCAGGGACCTGGGTTCGATTCCCGGCTAGGATCACTGTCTGTGTGGAGTTTGCACATTCTCCCCGTGTCTGTGTGAGTTTCCTCTGGGTGCTCTGGTTTCCCCCCCACAGTGCAAAGATGTGCTAGTTGGGTTGACTAGCCATGCTAAATTGCCCCTTAGTGTCCCAGGATGTGTAGGTTGGAGGGATTAGCGAGGTAAATGTGTGGCGTTGTGGGGATAGGGCCTGGGGGGCGTTTGTTGTTGGTGCAGACGCAATGGGCCGAATGGCCTCCTTCTGCACTGTAGGGTTTCTATGATTTTTTAAAAATATATAAGTCTTTATGTGATTGCATAAGGGCGGGCTAAGAGAGGACCAGGAGGCAGTAACCACCAGCAAGAAGAGTGGGGGAAAAGAGAACCCAAAGGCAGTTATCTAGAAAACGGGCAGCACGGTGGACAAGTGGTTAATACTGTTGCCTCACAGCGCCTGGAACCTGGGTTTGATTCCAGCCTTGGGTGACTGTCAGTGTGGAGTTTGCAGGTTCTCCCTGGTGTCTGCGTGGGTTTCCTCCGGGTGGTCCGGTTTCCTTCCACACTCCAAGGATATGCAGATTCGGTGGTTTGGCTATGCTAAATTGCCCTTAGTGTCCCAGGATTTGTGGGTTAGGGGAATTAGCAGGGTAAATATATAGGGATAAGGAGATAGGATATGGATAGGATGCTTTGTCGGAGAGTCTGTGCAAACATAAGGGCCTCAGGGCACTGTAGGGATTCTATGATTCTATGAATCCAGTCCCGATCCAGTCCCGCTCTTCTTGCTGGTGGTTACTGCCTCCTGGTCCTCTCTTAGCCCACCCTTTCTATGGTTAATAATCTCTGGTTTACAACTTGAGCCATGAGCAAATTAGTTAAATATGTGGCTTGAAGATTGGTGTGGAAGAAATACGTTTCGATTCATGGGCCACTGATACTAGTACTGGGGCAAGTAGGGACTGTACCATTGGGATGAGTGTTCTGCTGAGTTGTGTAACTAGGGTGGTAGAGAGGGTTTTAAAACTAAATCATGTGGGTAAGGGATCAAGTTTGAGAAGACGTGATAAATTAAATAGAGAAGATAAGGCAAAAGAGCAGAGCAGGAATAAGGGAAGTAATGATCAGAGCGTGTTAGGAAGGGGCAGGCTGTACAAACCTAAGAGTGCACCAGCAGATAAGTCTAGAGGTCACATAAAAAAGTAAAAATGCAGAACTGAGGGCTCTGTTCTAAATGCACGTAGCATTCCTAACAAAACAAATTGACAGCACAAATAGAAATAAATACGTATGATTTGATAGTCATTATAGAGACATAGCTGCAAGGTGACAAAAACTGGGAGCTGAATATTCAAGCTTACATGACATTTAGGAAGGGCAGGAAGCTAGGAAAAGCTGGAGGGGTAGCTCTGTTAATTCAGGGTGACATTGGTCGAATAGAGAGAGCAAAATTACCTTAGATCTGGAGATCAAGAAGTAGAATCAGTTTGGGTAGAGATGAGAAACAGTAAAGGTAGGAAGTTATTTGTGGGAATGGTTTATTGGCCCCCTAATGTAACCGCACTGTAGGACGGGTTATATAGGAAAAAATAATGGGGACTTGCGATAAACGTACGGTGATAATCATGGGTAATTTTAATCTACATATAGATTGAACAAATCAGCTTGGCAAAGTGTTTGGTGAGTGTTTTCGGGACAGTTTCTTAGAGCAGCAAATTTTAGTACCAGTCGGATATCAGACTATGCCAGACCTGGCAATGTACAATATGGTACATTATGGTACACATTATGGTATTTGCTACCAAATAAACCTGTTGGACTTTAACCTGGTGTTGTGAGACTTCTTACAATGTACAATAAGACAGGATTGATTCAGTAAAAAGCCCCAAGATTAAAGTGATCATAATATGATTCAGTTTGAGGGAGAGAGGAGTAGATCTAAGAGCAGTGTAAGAGCAATTATGAGAGGTTGAAGACAGAGCTGGCTAAAGTAAACTAGGAAAATAAGTTAATGGATAGATCAGGAGAGAAGCAGTGGCAGATATTCAAGGAGATATTTCAGAATACTCACAAAAGATGCAGTCCAGACTCTAAGAGAAGGATACACCATCTGTGGCTAACTAAAGAAATTAAAGATAGTAACAAATTGAATGGATAAATTAGAGAAAGTTGGTTGGAAATATAAAACCGAGGAAAAGTGCAAGTAAAGTGAGCATTTGTCCTCGAGTGAGAACAGAGAATTAATAATGAAAAATAAAATGGCAGATGAAGTGAACAGATATTTTGCATGTGACTTCATTGTCGAGGATACAAATATCATCCCAGAAATAACTGTGAATCAGGTGGTGAAAGGTTGCAACTAAATCAATTACAATCATCAGGGAAAGGGTATTGAGAAGATTATTAGAACTAAAAGCTGACAAGTCCCCAGGTCCTGATGGGCTTCATTCTAGAGTCTTAAAATAAATGGCTGTTGAGATAGTGGATGCATTAATTTTCCAAAATTCCCTAGATTCTGGAAGGACCCATCAGATTGGAAAATAGCGAATGTGACTCCTCTATTCAAGAAAGGAAGGAAACAGGAAGAAGGAAGTTAAAGGCTATTTAATTTAACATCTGGCATAGGGAAATTGATGGAATCTATTATTAAGGAGGTAATAGCCAGGCACTTAGAAAATCTCAAAGCAGAGTCAACATGATTTTGTGAAATGGAATCATGTCTGACTAATTTATTAGGTTTCTTTGAGAAAGTAACAAGCAATGTGAATGAAGGGGAACCTGTGGATGTACTGTTCAGATACAGAATCAGTTTGGGTAGAGATGAGAAATAGTAAAAGGTAAGATGTTACTTGTAGGAATGATTTATTCCAGACCAGGTCATTCATCTGAGCCACCTGTAGTGGAGTCAAAGGACAGAAAAACTAATACTCATCTGATCTTAAAATTACTTTGCGAAAGTGTGGTACTTATCTTTGAGAATTACAATTGGAATCTTGTTGTTTATTGCAAGGGGAATGGAATGTAAAAACAGGGATGTTTCTGCTGCAGTTGTACAGAGCATTAATAAGACACTTCTATAGTATTGTGTACAGTTTTGGTCTTCTTATTTAAGAAAGGATGTAAATGTGTTATAAGCAGTTCAGAGACGGTTCACTCAACTAATACCTGAGTGGGGGCTTATGTAACGAGAAAAGGTTGGACAGATTGGGACTGTATCCGTTGGAGTTTAAAAACGCTGAGGGGTGATCTTATTGAAACATATAGGGTGGTATTCTCTCAACTTGTCCATGGCCACACCACTGCCAGCGAGAATGGAGAATTTGGCACTCAGCCAAAACTCCATTCATTGCTGCGGCGCTGGAGAATTCCAGTGTGGATGAGATCGTAGGTTTTCGGCGATAAGATCTTGAGGGGACTTGACATGATGGATGCTGAAAGGATGTTTCCCCTTGTGAGAGAGACTAGAACTAGTGGACATAGTTTTAAAATAACGGGTCGCCCACTTAAGCCAAAAATTAAAAGAAATCTTTTTCACTCAGCGGGTCTTAAATCTTTGGAACTCTTTTCCCCAGAGACTGTAAGAAGCAAGGTCAATAGATATTTTTAAGGCAGAGGTATACGGTTTATTGACTAACAAGGAAGTCAAAGGTTATTGGGGTTGGGGGAATATGGATTTGGGGCCATCAGATCAGCCATGAGCTTATTTGAATGGTAGAGCAGGCTCGAGGGCTGAATGGCCTCCTCCTGCTCTTAGTTCGTATGTTTGTGCGTTGCAATATAAAATGTCTCAGTGTGGTACTTATATGAAAATGGATCTTATTGGTATTATAGTTGATCAGAAACGTATGCAAACTTCCTTTTGTATGTTTTGTCTGTTATGTTTGGATCTAGTGACAACTTCAGTAATTCAAACCTTTACATAAAAATAACGGTTCACCAAGCAAGACAAATTGTATGGAATCTTCTCTTAAATAGTATTCTGGGTGCAACTTTAAAACAAGAGAACAATGTTTTGACTGGATGTAGACAGTTCAATTCTGCCAGAATTTAAGGCTTCTTTGTAAAAGCAGTAAAGATCTGGGGCCAAAATGGAACTAATTACAGAAATGTAAACAGAACCTAAAATTGCTTAGCTTTCTTTGTAAAAGCAGACATATTACAGAAAGTTAACAAAACCATTCTGCTCTGTCAACTCGAATCTGTAAAGCCTTTTATTCAAGAACATAAGGATTTAGCAAGCTTCAGTTCATTACAATCTCCACTGACAACAACATAACATGTAACCTATTTTTGGAGCAAAGGAACACAACAGTTAGTTCAAAGACAGACAGGGAAAGAATTGTAAGGCACTGTTATGTATGTTTGAGGATACCGAGTTACACTGACATTCAATAGCATGGCAAACCTGGAGACCAGATTCAAACAGATTTTAACTGATAAGAAAGTGTTCTCCCCTGGCAGCCAATACTTGGCAAAGCTGCAGTTTCAACACATCTCTGGAAAACCCAGTGGAGTTTAAAAAATAGAAAAGGACATTCAATGCTGACAGTCTACAGTTTTTCTTTTACCATTCACAGCCTCAATCAGAGCCTTAAAAGATTTTGGGCAAGCCTGCTGCATACTCTAGGAACAAAACCTACGAGGTATCATTTTTCTGCTAGCCACCATCACTTTGGTATGACATCTTATATGACATCTCATGAGTACACCTGCATAGTATAATGTATGCTCCATTGACTCATAGGATTCTGGCACGTATCACTCTACCTCCACACATTCAAGCACCTTCAGCAACATCTACAAATAATGCTAATACCACTTTAACAGAATTAAACTCCATTTTTTCCCCTTTCAGCTCCTGAAGCAGCTGACTCACAAGTAGCACAGGTATCAGCCACCCTCTTTGCCTGATATAAGTGGCAAAGCTCCTTTTATTCCACTTTTAGGATACAGTGTGAACAATTCTTACATTTGTCAGTATTTCATGGGTAAACTATGTACCTCATCGTGGTGTTATGTTTCCACAGGCAGAAAACTGCTTGTTAAAATGCACGTACATCTTTATTGTTCCAGTAAGGTAATCAACTCCCTGGTTGTGCAACAAACTAACACTGATTTGCTGTCCTCCAGTTAAATGCCAAGTCAATAATAAACAGCAGCTGCAGTCTGATGCCGAAATGAAATTCAATCTAATCACATTCAAACCAATTGTACATTTTTTTTTCTTTGAGGTGTGACCTGGTTCCACACTGGGGTTCATTTTAATTTGTTTTGCCTGACATTAACAGGGCTGGGTCATCAGCCTTGCTGTCCAGTTAACCTTGATAATGCATCCAGTAACATTGTGAAAGGGGCTTACCACCCACTGCCTCTCAGTGTCAGGCCTATTTTCGTATTTTGCACGTTCTCCCCGTGTCTGCGTGGGTTTCCTCCGGGTGCTCTAGTTTCCTCCCACAGTCTGAAAGACGTGCTGGTTAGGTGCACTGACCCAAACAGGCGCCGGAGTGTGGTGACTAGGGGAATTTCACAGTAACTTCATTGCAGTGTTAATGTAAGCCTTACTTGTGACTAATAAATACACTAAAAGAATGACCAGGGTGAGGTTAGGGCTGGTCAAGGACAGTAGTGGGAACTTGTGTATGGAGTCAGTAGAGATAGGCGAGGTGATGAATGAATACTTTTCTTCAGTGTTCACCAAGGAGAGGGGCCATGTTTTTGAGGAAGAGAAGGTGTTACAGGCTAATAGGCTGGAGGAAATAGATGTTCGGAGGGAGGATGTACTGGCAGTTTTGAATAAACTGAAGGTCGATAAGTCCCCTGGGCCTGATGAAATATATCCTAGGATTCTTTGGGAGGCAAGGGATGAGATTGCAGAGCCTTTGGCTTTGATCTTTGGGTCCTCGCTGTCCACAGGGGTGGTGCCAGAGGACTGGAGAATGGCGAATGTTGTTCCTCTGTTTAAGAAAGGGAATAGAAATGACCCTGGTAATTATAGACCGGTTAGTCTTACTTCGGTGGTTGGTAAATTGATGGAAAAGGTCCTTAGGGATGGGATTTACGACCATTTAGAAAGATGCGGATTAATCCGGGATAGTCAGCACGGATTCGTGAAGGGCAAGTCGTGCCTCACAAATTTGATTGAATTTTTTGAGGAGGTAACTAAGTGTGTTGATGAAGGTAGGGCAGTTGATGTCATATACATGGATTTTAGTAAGGCGTTTGATAAGGTCCCCCAGGGTCGGCTTATGATGAAAGTGAGGAGGTGTGGGATAGAGAGAAAGTTGGCTGATTGGATAGGTAACTGGCTATCTGATCGAAGACAGAGGGTGGTGGTGGATGGAAAATTTTCGGATTGGAGGCAGGTTGCTAGCGGAGTGCCACAGGAATCAGTGCTTGGTCCTCTGCTCTTTGTGATTTTTATTAATGACTTAGAGGAGGGGGCTGAAGGGTGGATCAGTAAATTTGCTGATGACACCAAGATTGGTGGAGTAGTGGATGAGGTGGAGGGCTGTTGTAGGCTGCAAAGAGACATAGATAGGATGCAAAGCTGGGCTGAAAAATGGCAAATGGAATTTAACCCTGATAAATGTGAGGTGATTCATTTTGGTAGGACTAATTTAAATGTGGATTACAGGGTCAACGGTAGGTTTCTGAAGACTGTGGAGGAACAGAGAGATCTTGGGGTCTATATCCACAGATCTCTAAAGGTTGCCAATCAAGTGGATAGAGCTGTGAAGAAGGCCTATAGTGTGTTAGCTTTTATGAACAGGGGGTTGGAGTTTAAGAGCCGTGGGGCTATGCTGCAACTGTACAGGACCTTGGTGAGACCAAATTTGGAATATTGTGTACAGTTCTGGTCAACTCACTATAAGAAGGACGTGGAAGCGCTGGAAAGAGTGCAGAGGAGATTTACCAGGATGCTGCCTGGTTTGGAGGGTAGGTCTTATGAGGAAAGGTTGAGGGAGCTAGGGCTGTTCTCTCTGGAGCGGAGGAGGCTGAGGGGAGACTTAATAGAGGTTTATAAAATGATGAAGGGGATAGATAGAGTGAACGTTCAAAGACTATTTCCTCGGGTGGATGGAGCTATTACAAGGGGGCATAACTATAGGGTTCATGGTGGGAGATATAGGAAGGATATCAGAGGTAGGTTCTTTACGCAGAGAGTGGTTGGGGTGTGGAATGGACTGCCTGCAGTGATAGTGGAGTCAGACACTTTAGGAACATTTAAGCGGTTATTGGATAGGCACATGGAGCACACCAGGATGATAGGGAGTGGGATAGCTTGATCTTGGTTTCAGATAAAACTCGGCACAACATCGTGGGCCAAAGGGCCTGTTCTGTGCTGTACTGTTCTATGTTCTCTATGTTCTAACTTTAAAAAGTTGGGGCTCACTATTGGCATTTTAGATTGGAACTGCTCAGACTGTATGCAACACTCTGATTGGAAAAGTGAATCGTGTGGAGGACGGAGAAGATCTGCAGAGAGATTTGGACAGGCTGAGTGAGTGGGCGAGGATATCGCAAATGGAGTATAACGTTGAGAAATGCGAGGTTATACACTTTGGAGGAAATAATAACAAATGGGATTATTATCTCAATGGAAACAAATTAAAACATGCTACCGTGCAAAGGGACCTGGGGATCCTTGTGCATGAGACGCAAAAGCCCAGTCTGCAGGTACAACAGGTGATCAAGAAGGCAAATGGGATGTTGGCCTATATTGCGAAGGGGATAGAATATAAAAGCAGGGATGTCTTGATGCACCTGTACAGGGCATTGGTGAGGCCGCAGCTGGAATACTGTGTGCAGTATTGGTCCCCTTATATGAGGAAGGATATATTGGCATTGGAGGGAGTGCAGAGAAGATTCACCAGGTTGATACCGGAGATGAGGGGTTTGGATTATGAGGAGAGGCTGAGGAGATTGGGTTTGTACTCGTTGGAGTTTAGAAGGATGAGGGGGGATCTTATGGAGACTTATAAGATAATGTGGGGGCTGGATAGGGTGGAGGCGGAGAGATTCTTTCCACTTAGTAAGGAAGTTAAAACTAGAGGACACAGCCTCAAAATAAAGGGGGGTCGGTTTAAGACAGAGTTGAGGAGGAACTTCTTCTCCCAGAGGGTGGTGAATCTCTGGAATTCTCTGCCCACTGAGGTGGTGGAGGCTACCTCGCTGAATATGTTTAAAGCGCGGATGGATGGATTCCTGATCGGTAAGGGAATTAAGGGTTATGGGGATCAGGCGGGTAAGTGGTACTGATCCACGTCAGATCAGCCATGATCTTATTGAATGGCGGGGCAGGCTCGTGGGGCTAGATGGCCTACTCCTGCTCCTATTTCTTATGTTCTTATGTTCTTATGGAGAAGCTGAGGTTCTTGTTCTAAGAATCATAGACTCTTTACAGTACCATTCAGCCCATTGTATCGATACTTGCTCTCACAAGGAGCAATTCACATGCTGCCCCTACCCTCTCTCCACATCCCTGTGCATTCCTCTTGTTTCAATATGAATGTGGAAAAGTTTATAGCACAGGAGGCCACTCTGCCCATCATGTTCACACTAGCCGTTAAGCACGCACCCCCATCACCATAATAAGGTGACCAAAGCTACACATAGTGCTCAGGTTGTGGTCTAATTCCACGTAGCTTCAGCATTACCTCCCGGCTCTTATGTTCTATGCCTTGGCTAATAAATGAAAACATTCCATACGCCTTTTTAATCACCTGATCTACTATCTTCAGAGATCTGTGGACATGCACTCCAAGGTTCCTCACTTGCTCTACACCTCTCAGTATTCTCCCATTTATTGTGAATTCTCTTGCCTTATTTGACCTCTCTGGATCCATCATCTCACACGTATCTGGGTTGAATTCCAATTGCCACTTTTCTGCCCACCTGGCCAGTCCATTGATATCATCCTGCAGTTTACACTTTCCCTCCTCTCTATCAACCATGCGGCCAATTTGTGTGGTGTCGGCAAACTTCATGATCGTACCTCCTATATTTATGTCCAAATGATTAATATGTGCCACAAGAAACAGAGCACCTGGTACTGAACCCTGCAGAACCTCACTGGAAACAGGGCGGAGGTGTTCAATAAATGTGATAAAGTATAGAGATATTGGGCAGAATTTTCCCATCCTGCCTGCTGCGGGAATCGTAGCAAGCAGGACAGAAAATTTGGCAGGTCATTTAAAGGTCTGTTGACCTCAGTCGGGAATTTTCGGTCTTGGGGAGCACACGGCCGTAACATCCCGCTCATTGTTTCCATTGCGAGGAGGATCAGAGTCCTGATGACACAAATTTATGATAATTGGCAAAAGAGAGATAAAGAACAAAGAAAATTACAGCACAGGAACAGGCCCTTCGGCCCTCCAATCCTGCACCGACCACGCTGCCCGACTTAACTAAAACCCCCTACCCTTCCGGGCACCATATCCCTCTACTCCCATCCTATTCATGTACTTGTCAAGGCGCCCCTTAAAAGTCACTACCGTATCCGCTTCCACTACCTCCCCCAGCAACGACTTCCAGGCACCCACCACTCTCTGTGTAAAAGATCTGTCTCGTACATCTCCTTTAAACCTTGCCCCTCGCACCTTAAACCTATGCCCCTAGTAATTGACTCTTCCACCCTGGGAAAAAGCTTCTGACTATCCACTCTGTCCATGCCTCTCATAATCTTGTAGACTTCTATCAGGTCTCCCCTCAACCCCCGTCGCTCCAGTGAGAACAAACAAAGTTTCTCCAACCTCTCCTCATAGCTAATGCCCTCCATACCAGGCAACATCCTGGTAAATCTTTTCTGTATCCTCTCCAAAGCCTCCACATCCTTCTGGTAGTGTGGCGACAAGGATTGAACACTATATTCCAAGTGCTGCCTCACTAAGGTTCTACAAAGCTACAACATGACTTGCCAATTTTTAAACTCAATACCCCGGCCGATGAAGGCAAGCATGCCATATGCCTTCTTGACTACCTTCTCCAGTTGCATTGCCACTTTCACTGACCTGTGTACACCCAGATCCCTTTGCCTATCAATACTCTTAAGGGTTCTGCCATTTACTGTATATTTCCTATCTGTATTAGACCTTCCAAAATGTATTACCTCACATTTGTCCGGATTAAACTCCATCTGCCATCTCTCCGCCCAAGTCTCCAACTGATCTATATCCTGCTGTATCCTCTGATGGTCCTCATCGCTATCCGCAAATCCACCAACCTTTGTGTCGTCCACAAACTTACTGATCAATCCAGTTACATTTTCCTCCAAATCATTTATATATATTATAAACAGCAAAGGTCCCAGCACTGATCCCTGAGGAACACCACTTGTCACAGCCCTCCATTCAGAAACGCACCCTTCCACTGCTACCCTCTGTCTTCTTTGACCGAGCCAGTTTTGTATCCACCTTGCCAGCTCATCTCTGATCCCATGCGACTTCACCTTCTGCACCAGTGAGTGAGTTGTCTAGAATATAGAGCATGAATGGGTGCTGGGAGCAGAGTCATTGATAACTTGATAAATGGAACTGAGTAAGTCATTGGAAAGGAAAATTGGCAGGGCTATGGGCAGATAGGAGAATAAGATCCATTCCATAGTTCTTTCAAAAAGATGGCACAGGGACAGTTGACTGAATGGTCTCCTTCTGTAAGATTCTCTGATCCTCTGACAAAATATACTATACAACAAGAATCATGGTCCAAATCTTCAGCTCTCTGGATCATCAGAGACCGGACGTACAACTAAGATGTGTGTCAGGATCCTGTGAAAGTCCTGACACGCTGACCTACATGGAAGTTTCAACTCCTGATGGATAATTCTCCTTCTCCCTGGAGCTCTCCATGAATATCTCCAACTCTGAGTTAGAGTTGGAGGCTTCAGACAGTTCCAATGTACTTACCCAAAAAACAAATCTTAACTCCTGAGGAATTTCAGCACTGACACCTTAATCACTCTCACTAGACCCAACTACCACTCTGACCGTGCAACTACCATCCCCCCACGACCCATCAGCCACCTAACCAGTCCCAGACATGACTAGCACCTCACCAATTTGCCACCCGAGTTGCTTAGCATCCTATCCATCAACCACCTCATCCACCTTCACCCATCTGCCACCTTACCCAGCTGCCACCCTACTCACCTACCACCTTATCTACTCTCTGCAACTACCTCACCCATCCTATCCATTCACTAACATTTAAACTTACCATACGGCAACAGTGCCGTAAAAAGGGGACATGCCCCGTCTTCTCCTGAGTCTACTCCACTACGACAGAGCTCTCTGAAGGACACTTCACTCCACATTTCAGGAAAACCCGGCAGGAAATGTGGAGCTGCACTGATTCGGGAGAATGTGTTTGAGCGGAGTTGGCAATCCCACAATGTGTGCCGCTTCTCGGGAGATCCAGATTCATTTCAAATGTACTCCTGCTTTTCTACAATAATAGGCCAGTTCACCCTGCTTCCTGTGATATTCATGCAGGTTAGAGTAGCCCTTGAACAGCAGTGTGACAATGAACAGATCAGTATCACAAAAAGATGAGTCAGGGGTATGGCTGTGACACCACGCACTTCAAATAAATGGTCTTATTATTGTGCACTTAACAAAATCACCTTCACATAAACAGACGAGAAGAATCTGGGCTGTTAAAAATTACAATGCACTTAATAAAGTATACATTTAAATGGAGTGCTATACTTTACTACTTACAAAATGAAATCATCCAAGTTAGAGCTGTTACTGTCCAGTTTAAAGATTAAAGTCTGCTGTGCGCTCTTTTATCTTGTTACATAGAATAATGGATCCTTTATAGGACGTGAGCTCTTTACTGTCTGTTACATATTAATGTTCTAATGTAGACAATATCATCTTTAGCATGTAATTATAACAACACTTAAGATCATACTGTTGGTGCTCTGAACAATTGAAAAAAAGGAAATACTTCAAGAGGATCTCATGAAAATCTGTTTTGAACTTTAAGAGAGCACCTACAGGTGAATCCACACGACGTTCATAATTTTGCAGCTCTCATCCAGTAGCAAATGGAAATAAGCAACACTTAAAATTAGGTAAATTTGGTCTTATACATATTGTACAGCAATACCCAAGGCACAGGAATAAAGGATAGTACAACAATGATAACAAATCAAATTCAATCTTTGGGCTATAATTTGACTTATGGAATGATTGAAAAAGGTAGAGAATTAATGATGGGTAATATTTACATATGAATATTCACCCCATGGCCTGGAGCCCAACACCAGTTCGAGAGCCAGAGGAAAACCTACACTGCTTCCTGGCAGGCACTTAACCAGGGAACATTGAGCCTTCCCTGGGATTTAGGACCCGAGCAGCAGAAATCCTGCCCACCGAAAGCTGCTTGCCAATCTGATGCCAGCAACACCTCTCCTCTGTCACTGGATTCCTTGCCTCAGGTGAGTGAGGGCCAGGAATGGGATGGCAAGGAAGGGGTTACCGGCGAGAGGAGGGTAGGGGTGGGCCAGGAAGTCAGGAGCAAGGATGGGGGTTGGCTTTCAGTGCCTGCAACTCCTTCCCAGGCGGGACCCTCATTCAAGCACTGAGTGCCGGACAATGACAAGTTGCTGGGAAGCATGGGAAAGCCATTTGGCTCTCATTTAATTCCTGAACCACCATTAAATTCAGATGGGTAGAGGGATAATTAGTGTCAATTTGTTCATTAATGACTCTAATTGACATCCCACTGTGAGCAATTGAGTTTCACACATCAGCCCCTCCCTGCCTCTGACTGAACTGTAGGTGGCTTTCCTGCCTCCAAGACACTGACACAAAACTTCTTCCATGATTGAGCACCACGGTTCCCACTGCAACAGGCTGCATTAATTTCCACTCCCTGTCCACATAGGACATCACTATAGGGCAACAGGTATTGGAGAAAGCTATAGGGCCAAGAATAGATTCTAGAGGGTCTCCAGAGGTAATGGTGTGGGGCATGAGAAAAAGGCCATCATTGATTGGACAGATAAAAGTGAACCCAAGCAAATAAAGATCCACAGAGGTGGCCAATGGATTTACTAGATGAGGGTTTTGTGATCAACCAAGTCAAAAATTGTGGAGAAGTAGAGATAGATGAAGAGATACACGATATTCCTAGTCACAAGATGCCATTTGTAATTTTGTTTATGCCTATGTTACTATGAGACATGTGGTAACCTGACTATGGAATTCAAACGGGAAGTCTTGGGAATAATGACAATTATTGGGAAGGCAAGAATATGTTCAAGAATTTAAGAGGTAAGGGAGATTGTACATGGGGTGTTTGAAAGGAAAGGAGGATCAAAGGTGGATTTTTCAGAAAGAGGATGAAAGTGGGGATTTGAAAGGGAGAAGACAGTAGCTAATGAAAGGGAACTATTAATAATGAAAGCTAGTGTGGCTACCAGGAAATGGTGTGTTAATCACAGTCAAAGAAAAGTGTTCAGATTAATCTATCCCCTGAGCAAATTACATTTCCTGTCTGTTTCAGAATGAGACTGAAAGAATTTATGAACAAGTCTACTTTTGAAGCTTCCGAGTGCAAAGAGAAGGTGGGGTAGCAAGAGGCAGTCGTACGGAATATCAAAAGGGGAAGAGAGCAATGGGAGTGCAATTGAAAGAAATATATTTATTGACCAAAGAGTATCATAGTCCAACAAGTGTTCAGCATTCTTCAAAAAACCATTGCAAAACATAATTAGAAATCATTGCATGTAACTGTATCCAAGTGAATCCACCTATTCTACTCACTAATGCACTGTATGGTAAACATAAAAGGTGCCTTCCCATAATTTCAGTGATTTTGCAAAAACAATACAAATGATGGGCAAGATTTTCAGCACCACCCCTCCATTCCCTGCACCCCCCCCCCCCCCCCCCCGCCCCCCCGGGTTTTGCAGAGGTGGCCAGGCGCAGTCATGGGGTTTCTCATTGTTTGCACCCTCCACTACCGATAATCCATAACAGGGGGTTGCTGTTGATGGGACCATAGGTCCCACTGGCAGGAACGGTTTGAAAATCCTGCCCATAGACGTTTTCATATGCACAGATCTGCTGCTTTGCCATAATAAAAAACTTCAGTGGTGTCTACAAATTAGAATGTTTTTATTTTTCTTAATGCTGTCCCAAGGTTTAAAGGGTTAGAAACTGGCTTCCATCACAGAAAGGAGAACCAATTTTCCTCTGCAGTCATAATACATGAGACAGGAAGAAAATTAAACATACTGTGGTTAAAAACCATGGCACTCACCATTATTTACTGAACAGCAACTTCTGGAGACTGCAGTTAAAACACAGAAATCAGCAAATTGCTGTCTGAGATTCCCTACTCCTCCAGAAGCTTGCCTCTTGTCAAGAGACTCACCATTGAAACATATGGAATGCTGTAAAGTTGTGGTAGTTACCCATTTAAACATGCCAGAAAAAGTGGAATTTTGACATATGTCTTAATTACTGCCAAATAATTCTGACACCAAAACTTAACTTTTATAAGTGTGGGATCACATTCCTTCAGATTTTAATTATTGTTTCTGAGTTTTAGAAAAGATTCAAATACAAATGTTTCTTTCTTTTGCTTTCTGACTATTTAATCTTTCCTTCTCTTAATCCCATATCTCCCGCTCTATATTTCATTTTCCACGCCTGGTTTGACTTTGAACAAAATATTCAAACTTATAGGCCCTGATTTTACTGGCACGCCCGCCCTGAAATCGGGGCAGGCGGGGCTCGCAGAATGGCATTCCCCATTGGTCTCGGGCACGATCTTACGAGCCTCGGGTGGTGGGCGAGGCAGTAAAATTCCGGCAATTGGGTGGAATTTTCCCAGAATTTGTCAGAGTGTCAGGTTCAGACTGAAAACTGACATGTATCTCCAGATGCACAGCTGAATTTTCAGTCCAGACTCCCTCCCACTCAGTGTACAGAGAATCTGCAGGCATGGTTTGCGCCATCACTCTGGCAGAATGGGGTCTGATAAAGTCAGCAAGGCTGGCTCCACAGAGTTTCGAGCCCCCCCCCATTCCCCATGGTCACAGAAGACCCCCCCCCCCCAAGTATTGGGGGAGCCCCACTCCCACCATGCTAACATATGTGCACCCCCCTCCTCCAACACACAAGCATTGGGGCACCACCCACCCCCCAAACCACCCATTCCCCAACACACAAGCATTGGGGCAACTCCCCCATGGCATCAGGCACTCTTTCCGCCCCCCCGCCCCCCCCCCCCCCCCCACCCCCCCCCCCCCCCCCCACCCCCCACAGGCATTACAACCCCTCACAGGCATTAGGAGACACCGCCACTCCCACCACATATAAGGGGAAGCCCTCCCCCCCACCCTTTAATGGGGTTCCTCAGGGGGCCCACCGCCTGACACTGCCATCCTGGCACTGGTTTAGGCTCTGCATTCCTCAGGAAGGATTCTTCAATCTGACTGATTAAAGGGACTGCTTTCCCTGTTCACACAGTTCCCATATTCCCTGTACAGGGTGTTGCACCATTCCAGCGCTCAAACAACCTCCAGTATGAAAGCCCACAACATGTATGCAGGCACTTGTAAGTGGAATGAACAATTGGTACTGCCCATTTTGTGTTAACTGCAAAATCTGAGCCACTGTCTTTTCGACAATGACAACAGACTTCTGTATTCCCTTCCCCCAACCATGCACAATAAAAATTTTCAAAACAAAAAGATGCCTCTTCTTCTCCACAAAGTACCTTGGCATTCCTTCCAAGTGGTACAGCTGACATAGTGGGCTACATCTATGAAGACCCGCTGCTGGGACCAAATGTGGAACCCCACCATGTGCCATGTACCATGTGGACAGTGGGAGTCTGGGGCAGCGTTTTACCAGTGACAGCCAACTAAAAGGTCACTGGCCTTCCATCTGGGGGACAGCAGCCCACCTCTGAGGGCTGCTGACCCAATCAGCGGGTGAGCAGCTTGGCAGCTTCGGCACTACCAGCATTACAGGTTGAGGCTGAGGCTGCAATATGAAGGAAAGAGTGCCTTCATGTTCATGTGCCCTTGAAGATAAGGTAAGTTTATTTAAAAGAGACAGGGCCAGGGAAGGGGGCCTCAGCAATCGGTGGATTGTGTGGGGGGGAGGGGAAGGGGGGGGGGGGTGCTGGGGGCTGGTCATCTTCAACTTATGACCTTAGCTGTAGGGCTGGCTGTTGCCACCAGGTGAATCCATGAGCCTTGCAATGGCCATAAAGGACGATCCAACCCCCTCGCCATGCCCTCTAGAACCCTATGTGGTGGCATCCCCTTTCAATGCTGGCAAAATACCACCAAGAGCAGGAGTTGGCCAATCATTGGCAACTTAATTAGCTCAACAGACTGCTCACAAGGTGGCCACACTTTTGAGGTTCCCACACTGCTTATATGCCACAGTAGTGCAATCCCCTTGCAATGCCTTCCCCCCCACCATATTACTAGCCTTTCCACCTCTTGTTCCAACTTCAGAATCATAGCACCATTACAAAGTGACATCCTGCAATGCTATTTTTTATGGTTTAATCTGTTCTACATAAATGAATGGGTAATTTTTCAATGTAGTTGTTGCAAATTAACATATGGTCAAGGATTCAGATAATATGGTAATGTTCTTAACATGTTTATACTGTAGTTACCAACTTAAATGGTCTGAACATTTAGTCCATTACTACACACTGATGCTTCATGTAAATATTTACTGATGTTTTGCTCTGTATTTTAACATTTGTAGTGTGCAGATTAACATTATTTCCAGAGGGTTCAGATATTCCACAGCAAGTTTAAAAAGTGTACTTGATCAATATTAAAATGCTTGGACTGACAGCATTTAGTTTGATTTCTAGCCAAAGGCAGTTGTTTAAAAACTAACTGGAAATTCATGCTCAAAGTCCATGGACCTTTTGTTGAATTTTCCATCGCACCGGTGACGATTCCCGTGAAGGTCATGATGTGACACCAATCCCCACCCCAGAGAATTCTAGATAGTTATTGCCATTAGCACAAGAGGAAGACTTATTGAAAGAAGATTAAAGCATTAAGGAGTTAATCTCCAGATATAATGCCAGAAAGGTAATGTCTTATTTTCTGATAACCTGCAACTCCAAGGTTTCATTTCATTGAATACTGCACAGTTCTAAATAGGCTTAAAATTATTGGATGAAACCAACAAGTTCAATCTCTCTAAACACCAACGGAGTTGTCCATAAAAGCAAAATATGCAGTTGGCAGAAAATTGAGGGTGAGGGTGGAATACAAGATTTTCGGGCTGCTTCATGTTTATGGCTATGAGCTAATATGAAAGGCTAGCATTCTGCTATTATTTTAAAACTACCCTATAAACTCAAGACTTGGACCCAATACGCCATTATGCTCAGGGCAAGTAATATTTGTGTCTGTTAAATAATCTTTAAAAAAAGACTGGAACAAATGACTTGAGGCACTGGGAAAGGTGCAAAAACAAGACTTACAATGATGACCTAATTTACCGATTAGGAAAAAGAGGGGTTAAGGGAAGGCTGAGGAGAAACTTGATAGATGTCTTTAAAATTATGAAGGGGATTTATTAGGTAGACATAGAAATGTTTCCATTTTTGGGGAGTCCAAAACTAGGGAATCAATCCAACAAGGAATTCAGGAGAAAATTCCTAACCCAGAGAATGGCTAGAATGCAGAGCCTGCTATCACATAATGCAGTTGAAGAAAATAGCTTAGACACATTTGCGAGGAAGCTAGATACATGAGAGAGAAAGCAATAGATGAAACAGGGTGGAAGGAGGCCTATGTGGAGGACAGACAGATGCATAGTAATGCAGATCTTGGTTTTTGCTGAAAAAGAGACATTTTTTGTCAAAGCTTTTCATCTTGTGATAGTGATTGATTTTATTTCCTCCTTTTTTGCTTCTTGAGTTTCTTCAAGTCTTGCGATGCTTCTTCTTTCCTCTACCATGAAGTCAGATACAAAATACTTGTTCAAAATCTCTACCATTCCCTTTCTTCCCCCATTAATTGCCCCGCCTCACCATTTAAGGGACTAATGTTCACTTGAGTTACCCTTTTCCCATTTATATACTTAGAGAAGCTTTTATTATCTGTTTTTATATTTCTTGCTAGTTCTCTCTCATACTCAAATTCTATTTTTGTTTAGCTGGTTTCTAAGATGTTCCCTATCTTCTCTCCTAACACTAATCTTGACCGAATGGTATGTCTTTTCTTTCGACTTGATACCACCCTGAACTCCCCTAGTTAACCATGGATGGTGTATCCTACTCATAGGGGGCAGAATTTTCCAAAAAAAAAGACTAAACCGGAATTTTACACCCACTCCCCCCCCCCCCCAGAATCAGGGCGGGCACGGCTTGTAGAACGGAATTCTCCGTTGGCGTCAAGCGGGATTTTACGAGCCTTGCCCAAGCGAGGTGGTAAAATACCGACCAAAGTGTCAGGTTCCAACTAAAAACCATTGTGTTTCTCCCCAGAAACACAGCCAAGTTTTCACTCCAGATCTTCTGACACTTTGTCAGAACAAAGCAGGGCGACATGTTTTGCGCTGTCATTCTGGTGGGGTAGGGCCTGATAGGTCCGGCAAGGCCAGCTCCACAGAGCTTGAAGTTAAGTTAAACACCACCCCCCCCCCCCAACCCTCCATGGACCTCGGGACACAGCCGCAGATGAGGGGAATGCCCCCAACCCTCGAACACAGAGGGCTGACCTCCCCCCGCCCCACATACCACGCAAACATCAGGGTGACCTGACCCTTCCACTGGCATCAGGCTGGGCATTCCCCTCTTAGTTTCTGGCCCATCCCCTCCTCCCTCCACCTTCATGCAAGCACAATTTCCACCACCCCCCCCCCCACCCCCTGCCTTCATGGAGTACCTTAGAAGCCCCCACCCTCGACTCCACACCTGCCCCAGGAGTGCCCATCTGGTGGTGCCAACCAGGGAGCTGCCAACCATGTCCCTCGCCACTCGGGGGGCTATACTCACCCTCAAGCCCCTGGCATGGTCATCACAGCTCATTTTCATTTCTGGAAACTAGTAGTGATTCCTGCCGGCGGCCATTTGACATGCCCGAAGTAACAGCGTTTAATCATATTCATACGCATTCCCATTTATGGAGGGCCCAGAAAATTGCACTCAGTAACATAGCCGGTGCAAATCCCGTTATGGCCTCTTGCAAGATTTAACGGCCAAAATTGTTTTTTGCCCGCAGGACGAACTGGTCTGGAGAATTGCCCCCAGGATCTCTCTTTCTCAGTGGGATATATTTTTGTTGAGAGTTTTGAGATGTCTCCTTAAATACCAGCCACTGCTTCTCTACTATCTTACCTTTTAACCAGCCCACTTAAGCTGACTCAACATTCAGACAAATGAAGCAGGCCAGCACCAAAGAGCAAGTATTAACTCTTATTCTGCTCCTGCAAAAGAACAAAGTCAAGCCATTTCACCCCAGGAAATTTGAAAGTGAGAGTCAAGTGAATTCACTGGGTAATTAATACATGTGGTGTGAGAAGCCTGAAGGGAGAGCTGTGGAACGAGCAGGGAAATGCTTTTATGAAGATCAGCTTATGTTATGTCTGCCCTCAGCTCACAACAGAGAGGCCTAGACCTTGAGAGAAATCACTTTTGCTTGCTAAACAACAGTCACTATAGTCACTGGAGACAGTGATAAACAAGTTTCAAGAGATGACGACAAGTGGGGAAACGTCCACAGGTCAACATGGATAGTTGCATAGAATCAATCGACCGTCGGCTGTGTGACATCTTGAGGAATATCTGCAGCAGAGTCTAAAGCAAGTTTTTTTTAAAAATCTATTTGTGTCACAAGCAGCCTTACATTAACATTGCAATGGAATTACTGTGAAAATCCCCTAGTTGCCACATTCCTGCGCCTGTTCGGGTACACTGAGGGAGAATTTAGCAATGGCCAATGCACCTAACCAGCACGTCTTTGGACTGTGGGGGGGAAACCGGAGCACTCAGAGGAAATCCACGCAGACACGGGGAGAAGGTGTAGACTCTGCACAGACAATGACCCAAGCCACGAATTGAACCCGGGTACCTAGCGCTGTGAGGCTGCAGTGCTGACCACTGTGCCACCGTAACTAAGCTCTAAAGTAATACAACAACATCTTTCATTAATATTCAGACTGCTATCATTGAAGCCTGAGCTCCAATAGGCTTACTCCATCACCATCGGCATGTGTATTGATTGTATGGAGAAAGCTAAAGTTTGAGGATTCAATCATCTTATTCATGTCATTTGGTTTACCACCAATCAAATGCATATAGTAGGATGATATCCAGTTGCAGGGGCAGATGTAGAATGGGCAGAGATGATGTTGCCATCTCAAGATGGCAACAAATCCTCACCTATTCACCATGCTGACTACATATGTATGTGAGGACTAGAATGGCCAGTCTGCTGCCAGTAACGCCAAGGCACTCTGTTTAAATATATAAAAAATGATAAAATAAAAACTTCCCTCCAGCCTTCATCCCTCACACTTCAACTCCCACACATTCCCATGCTCTATATATGCCAATCTATGCCAACACATGCCTGCTTACACCCCCCCATTGCTCCTAATACCATCTATGGCAACCCATGTCCCTCTCCCATCCCTCAAAGGCCGCTCACACCTCCATGCCAACTAAGTGCAGACTCATGCCAACCCATGCCCCCCAAACACCACCCTTTGATCTTACTTTTCCATGCCAACTCATCTAGAATACTTGGGCAGTTCCTCAACAGCATTGACACTTCCTTGACAGCCTTGAAAGCCAGACAATTCTGTAACCGTTTTTTCACAGTTGAATTGTTCATTTTGCAGCGAGACAATTCTTTGACAGGTTGGCAGTACAATGAGTTTGTGCATAAAAAGTGCATAGTCATGTTCACTTTTAATAATCCCAAATGATGCCTTACCTCTCCCAAAGGTGTGCTGAGATCTTATACAATGGGGTACTGACTATCCAAACAAATCCACCAAATCCAGGCCTCTTGTTACCTGCTGTAATCTGCATAATCCAGGTTTCACACTCTTGGCTTTCCAAAATCCCATTTCAGTAGAGGCAGCTGGTGATTTAAATGGCTGGCTGCCTCTAGGAATCACATCAGCCTGGCTCCATGCTGTGTTTGGGGGCAGGTTCTAGAATTTTCAGCCATTTCTGGGAGTTTTGCCACGACAGAGAGCTCCTCCCAAATGGCAGAACTCTGTTTCTATTGGGAAAAGGGCTATAAGATATAAACACTGCATTATTATAGAATAACAAATTGTATGTTATATCTTATCATTAAAAACAGCCCATCTTCCAACTTGAGGCACAGTGGAATGCATCCCTGCCTCTGAGCCAGATGCTCCAGGTTTGAATTGGCCAAGGAAGGTGCGTTCATAATGCGGTCAAATATTTTGAGCATCAACCCCAAATACTTCCAAGCACATCAGCGGCTGGCGGTAAGAGCGGGAGAGATTCCTGGTCAGCCAGGCTTGATGTGGAGTTGCACCCCTCAAGCGAAAAGCCCCTGGCGACAGACTCACGACCTGTTCTGGGAATTACTAGCTATGGAAAAAAGGCAAAAGTCTTCCTTAGCACGCCACTAGGTGTGGGAAGAGAACTGGAATTGAAATCTTCCGACTTAATTCAATAAATTAAGAAAGCTTTCCTGACCGTTTTTAATCATCTCATACTGTTTGCAAAATATTGAAAGTGGAATATCTCAAGATGCGCCTTCTTTATATGTATCGCAAGTCTGCCTAATATTCATTTCTGAAATCATAAGAATCTGATCAAGAGTCAGTTTCATAGTCTAGACATACCAGCTTAATGATAACTGACTCCATTACTTATCAACTTCTAACTTCCCATACTAATATCTGCTGTGCATGGTATTCACTAGATCTATGTTTCTTTTTTTCTGAAAGTCCAAATGATTCGCCTGTACATTAAAGAACTCTTTCAAGTGGAAGCATTTCTGTAATAATCTGGACATCCTGGTGCTGTGGAATCCATCTCACAATATTGCTGAGCACAGCCAATGGCGCTCACTGGAACAGAACTTCAAGTACTCAGATTGCAAATCTTTTGTAGTCAGCAAATCTTCTAAATCTAAAATTGTCTGCTGACTTCAATTGAAGGCAGAGTACTCAGCCTACCTGTGACTAAAGGCCAGCAGCCAGCAGCGTCTGCACTTTCCACTTTTAGCACTGCTGCCACTGCAAATCATGGCTGAGGTAATAAAGTCACCTTTTCAGCTGGTTCTCAACACTTCCTGAGGCACTGCCAAAGAAGGTGAGGATTTTCAATGTGCAGGAACCATAGAAGTTTAATGATTATCATGATCATTTGTTAACGGCTTCTCGTCATGAGTTTGAATAACTCAAACTCTAATTGAAGTTTGAAGTACAATTAGGTTAAATCTAGCTCTAATTTAAATGTTGTTAGAATTATTTACGACATGTAGGTATAACAACAACGGCAATGTATGTATGCAAAATTACATTAATTTACAGTACAATTGTTACTTCCAATGAAGTATTTCGGAGTTTTCTGCAACGGTGTCTCTAATCTAAAGAGTCAGATACTTTCACCTAAAAGGGGAAAATAGTCTTTAATTGGAACATGAGATAAATAAGCACTAATGAATGCAAAACCTATGTGGTTCCATTTAAAAAATAAACTTTACCATGCATGTCTGTGACACTGGAAAATATAAATTCTTCACACTTTGTAAATATACATACTGCCAGAGGGTAAAACATTAGACAAAATAAGACACCTGTTCATAAATCTTGTGAAATTAAAGCTCCATATAGACCACAGTGCCAATGAAGCCAAGTTATGTTACATTATTTGGCACCAGCAAAGCATTCCACAGATTCAGTCCACATGTAAATTAGCTGCAAATCGCCTGCTGTCTGACATTTGCCATGTAGCTGGCAGCTTTTCAGGAACACTTCCAAACAACCAGTTTAGTTCAATCCACATGAACCCTTCTAAATAGACCAGGGTCTAGCAAATATAGTCACCCCCCTCCACTGATTTGAATCTTTGCTTTGTTAGAATTTTTTCACACATCCTTTTACGTGCACTTAATACAGGCAATGCACTGTCAACAATTTCCTTGTTACACCTCCAAAGCTAATTATAGTACTTCACACCAGCACTCAAAACATGTCCTACTTTCTAAACAGCAATGGCCTTACATTTTTCAGTTCACTGGCATAGCATGTATTTGAAAAGTTGATATATGTCATCGCCTTGTTTTATTTTCCAGATATTCATAGTCAAAACTTGGCACGATCAGTCTGAGTTGTGTGCAGACTGTACAGTACCCTACTTGATCAAAGTGTCACCATTACTGGTCAAGCAGGAGAAATTGTCTGCATGACTAGGTAATAAAAATTATCTTGAATTTTCTTCCATCCACATCTGCTGAATCGTTCTGCACATTACAGAAATACAGCCCATTTACTACTTATTACAGTCCATTTCTGCTGGTGATAAATAAATGCTACTGCTCTTCACTATTCCCACACCTTTTAGTACAGTTTGACTGGAACATAAGTCAAGTTAAATAAGCCACCAATTTAAGCTAAGTATTAGAAGCAGGCCTATACTAGTACCTGTGACAATAATAAATCAAATCGAATTATGTCATCTGGGTAAGAATGCTAAAAAATGTTTTATCTAAAGCTACTTTTATATTGTGAAATATTTAAATCAAGAGCAACAATAATGTTCATTTATATACCGTTATGATAGTATAAAAATTCCTACGGACTTCACAAGAGCAAATAAAATTTGATCAGTCATATCAGCGCACAAATCTCCCCGTTTACTTCATCTGGTTCTAACGTCAAGCCTCCTAATTATGTCAGGGGCTAGAAACCAGCAGGTCCCACAGATAAACAGGAAAAAATGTAGTTTTAAGTAGAGTTCCCGAAGCCATCATGACTCCAGAGGTCGAGTCTTTTTCATTTCACTGTGCCGTCAATGGTTGGAGTACTGAAAGTCTGCCACGAATGGTATTCCAACAATGTAAAAGTGCCTCAGGTGGGATAAAAAGCCGAGTTTACTAGAATACCACTATGTTGTACAGCTACTTGTTTCTACATGTATTTTCTTTTTCTAACTCCAAACCTGCTATGTGTCATTGAATTGTCAGGCCTCATTATCCTACTATAATGCAATACCCGATGCAATACAGTTACTTTAATCAATGACTGGCCTTTTTACATTACTATCCAGTTTCATTCATTAAACATTTGCTTTAAAGTAACAAGCTGACATCAGACATTAAGAAACATTTTGTAATAAATTAACAGAGACTAGGAAAATTGCCTTCTGCATGGTTATATAAGCTCAAAGAATGTGGCCTAGATTACTCCATAAGTTCCGAAGCACTGGACGAAGAATATGTCGCATTACTCTTTTTATATTGTGAAGAATGGCGCAGAAGTAATGAAAAATGAAAACAAAATCAATGTGGATGCTGGAGACCTGAACCAAAAACAGAAAATGCTGGAAAATCTCAGCAGGTCTGGCAGCATCTGTGGGGAGAGAAACAGAGTTAACGTTTTGAGTCCAGTATAACTCTTCTTCAGAACTGAAGAGAGGTAGAAATGTGATGGGTTTTCTACTGTTGAAAAAAGGGGAGGGTCAAGTGGAACAAAATAGAAGGTCAAGGATAGGTTAGAGGGTGAGGGGGAGGGGTGGGTGATTAAATACTAAAGATGTCATGGAACACTAGACAAAAATTCTTTGAGAACATTACATGTGCAGTGGACAATGGGGAACCTGTGGACGTGGTGTATCTGGATTTCCAGAAGGCATTTGACAAGGTGCCGCACCAAAGACTGCTACATAAGATAAAGGTGCGCAGTGTTACGGGTAATGTATTAGCGGATAGAGGATTGGTTAACTAACAGAAAGCAAAGAGTGGGGCTAAATGGGTGTTTTTCTGGTTGGCGATCAGTGACTAGTGGTGTGCCTCAGGGATCAGTGTTGGGACCGCAATTGTTTACGATTTACATAGATGATTTGGAGTTGGGGACCAAGTGTAGTGTGTCAAAATTCGCAGATGACACTAAGATGAGTGGCAGAGCAAAGTGTGTAGAGGACGCTGAAAATCTGCAAAGGGATATAGATAATCTAAGTGAGTGGGCGAGGGTCTGGCAGATAGAGTACAATGTTGGTGTATGTGAGGTCATCCATTTTGGTAGGAATAACAGCAAAATGAACTATTATTTAAATGGTAAAAAATTGCAGCATGCTGCTGTGCAGAGGGACCTGGGTGTCCTTGTGCAGGAATCTCAAGGAGTTGGTTTGCAGGTGCAGCAGGTAATTAAGAAGGCAAATGGAATTTTGTCCTTCATTGTTAGAGGGATGGAGTTTAAAAACAGCGAGATTATGTTGCAGCTGTATAAGGTGCTGGTGAGGCCACACCAGGAGTACTGTGTACAGCTTTGGTCTCATTACTTGAGAAAGGATATACTGGCTCTGGAGGGGGTGCAGAGGAGATTCACGAGGTGATTCCGGAGTTAAGAGGGTTGGCTTATGAGGAGAGACTGAGTAGACTGGGACTATATTCACTGGAATTCAGAAGAATGAGGGGAGATCTTATAGAAACATATAAGATTATGAAGGGAATAGATAAGATAGAAGCAGGGAAGTTGTTTCCACTGGTGGGTGAAACTAGAACTAGGGGGCATAGCCTCAAAATAAGGGAAAGCAGATTTAGGACTGAGTTGAGGAGAAACTTCTTCACACAAAGGGTTGTGAATCTGTGGAATTCCCTGCCCAGTGAAGCAGTTGAGGCTACCTCATTGAATGTTTTTAAGGCAAGGATAGATACATTTTTGAACAGTAAAGGAATTAAGGGTTATGGTGAGCGGGCGGGTAAGTGGAGCTGAGTCCACAAAAAGATCAGCCATGATCTTATTGAATGGCACAGCAGGCTCGAGGGGCCAGATGGCCTACTCCTGCTCCTAGTTCTTATGTTCTAAATGAAGTGGTAATGGTTGTGGTAAAGAAGCAAAGCATTGATCCAGGGTAGAATTTAATAGCAGAATAAGGGTTAGCTCTATCTGAAAGCCAAAAACATGAAAACAAGATACAAACTGGGCAAAAGAGAAAATGCTGGAAAATCTCAGCAGGTCTGGCAGCATCTGTAAGGAGAGAAAAGAGCTGACGTTTTGAGTCCAGATGACCCTTTGTCAAAGCTAAAGATCAGATGACCCTTTGAGCTTTGACAAAGGGTCATCTGGACTCGAAACGTCAGCTCTTTTCTCTCTTTACAGATGCTGCCAGACCTGCTGAGATTTTCCAGCATTTTCTCTTTTGGTTTCAGATTCCAGCATCTGCAGTAATTTGCTTTTATACAAACTGGGCACTTGAGTGTGGAGGGTGGTGGTGGGGGTGGGGGGTGGGGAAATAATTTCAAAATGGAAGACAAAGTTCATGGTATGCAGTTGTCGTACTGAATGTTAAGTCCAGAGGGTAAAGTGCATACTTGGAAGATGAGGTATTGTTCCTTCAGCTTGCTTTGGGTTTCACTGGAACATTTACTGCAGCAGACCAAGGACAAAAAGGCGAGCATGAAAACAAGATGGTGAATTGAAATAGCAAGTGATCGGGTTTACAAACTGAGCAGAAGTGTTCTGCAAAGCTGTCACCCATTCTGTGTTTGGTCTGTCCGTTGCAGAGGGGATTGCATTGTGTGCAGTGAATACAGTAGATTAAATTGAACCACTAATTCACCTGGAGGGAATGTCTGGGGCCTTGGACAGTGAGGAGGCAGGAGGTAATGGGGCAGATGTTACACCTCCTGTGATTGCATGGGAAGATGCCATGGGAAGGAAATGAAGTGTTAGGGGTGATAAAGGAGTGGGGCAGGGTGGCACAGAGGAACAGCCTCCACAGAATGCTGACACGGGAGAGGAGGGAAGAGGTTTTTGGCATGGCATCATATAGGAGGTGGCAGGAATGGCGGAGGCTGATCCTTTGTGGAGGCTGGTGGCCTGAGGTAGATGAGTAGCCATGATCTAGTTAAATGTCGGTGCAGACTTGAGTGGCCAAACGGCCTATTCCTGCAACAATGTTCCTCTGGATTTGTTGCTCACAATATGGTCTGCTCTACAGTGGGGAGACCAATCACAGACTGCTTCTTCCCCCCCTTCCTTTTTTAACAACATAAAACCCATCACACTTCTACCTCTCTACAGTTCCAAAGAAGAGTTATATTGGACTTGAAGCACTGGGTGGGATTTTACAGCCTCGCTCGGGCGAGATTGGAAATTCCTGCCCGAGGTCAATGGAGATTTCCGTTGTCGGACCCTCGCTCGCTCCGATTCCGTGACGGGCGAGGTGATAGAGTTCCAGCCATTAACTCTGTTCCTTGATCCACAGATGCTGCCGGACCTGCTGAGTCCTCCCAGCATAATCTGTTCGTATTTAATGAAAAATTACTTTGACTTAAACATGATTCTAATATATTGCACTTTTTCCACACCAAAATCAAAGCCTCAATGAAATGGTACATTTTTCACAGCAGCATTCAACACTCTCTCCATAAACTCAGCAGAGTGGCTGCTGCAGAGCCATGAACAGGTCTAGCCGGAAGCGTCCTGAGTTGTGCATAGGAAAAACAGCTGGTTGCAGAGAAGTGTAATCATCAAACTGTGCCTGGTCTATCTGCATAATTAAAGCAAGTGTGATATGTCAGTATATAGAGCTGGTGTAAGTCAGACAGTGCAACAATGATTTATCTATTGTGTGACTCGGAAAGATCTGCTGTGAAGTGGGTCTGAGGAGGATTGGGAATGGAAGCGTACTTTCTGTGTGTTTCTTCTTGACTGTGTTATGTTTCCTCAGATTCAGCATCTCCAATGATGAAGAACTCCACTCTGTCTGTTTTCTTTTTTTATCGTGGGATTTCATTTCCTTCTGATCCTCAAACAAAGGTGACAAGTGTAGCCGTTATGTAGTTGCTGTTTAGGATATAGATGATGAAGCCCTATAATCTCTAAAATGTACTGTAAAGGGTTAATAATATAACAATCAGACAGTTCACATCATCTTGGGGAAGTGATGTGAGACCATGTGACTACCATCAGCGGGTTCTCTCTTGCCACCTTATGTCAAGAATGAAGTCTCAGAAGACTGCAGTAGACACGAACAACACCTCGAACAGAAGAATGTGACAGAAAGTTCCAGATTTGATTTCTGCGCAATGTGAAGTTATCAGAAATGTAAAGAAATGTGTTATTTTAACACTACGGAAGATGAGAAAAGCTAGTTGGCTGCAGCATTCTTGGGATAGTGAAGAAAATAATCAGCGGGCATGCTGCTTCCTGATCACAACCTAGCACCATCTCCAACAAGAGAGTGCACACGTGTTATCAGCAGGCAAGAACTGCATCAGGCTTGGCTATGATTCTCTCTGTGGTCAAATGCATGAATATTTGCTGGGCAGGCTCATATATGAGTGTGACCGCTTAGGTCACTGGCATTAATGGAACCATAGTTTTCTGAAGAGATGTGGAAAACACTGGCCAAAAAAAGCATACTTTATATTTACTATTAAAAACAACGTTACATGCCAAATTGTACTGGCAGGCTTCATTTTTTTTCTTTTAATAATTTTTATTTTATAATAAATTTTGTACTTATCAAGATGAAGGCTAGACTTGGAATTTTCTTACATTTGTTGCCCAGCCTGAACATGAAGTTCTCCCAGGTCAAATTTCCAAACTCAAGAACACAGTAAAGATTAAATGGGCTACATTTTGTATTACCCACTCTGGCAAGACTGAGGGGGCTCATAAAATCCAGTGGCTGAGCATCCCTTCAACTACCCACCCAACTCCAAAATGATTGAAATGTTATGGGAGGTGGGGAAGGTGTTGTACAGCATGGTGACCCTTGGTCATTGAGTCACAGAGGTTTACAGCATGCAAACAGGCCCTTTGGCCCAATTTGTCCATGCCTCCCTTTTATTTAAACCCTTGAAGCTAGTCACAATTGCCCGCATTTAGCCCATATCCCTCTATACACATCTTACCCATGTAACTGTCCAAATGCTTTTTAAAAGACAAAATTGTACCCACCTCTACTACTGCCTCTGGCAGTTCGTTCCAGACACTCACCACCTTCTGTGTGAAAAATCGGATCAGATGTTTCTGACCAGGTCTTTTGGCCCAGCAACCACCCACCGAACGTACCTGATTGGAGACACTCGCTAATGCAGTCACCACGAAGGGGTAGACAGAAAGTTCAAATGGGAACTTCATTCAGTATGTTAATGATATTAACAGGGCGGCATGGTAGCACAGTGGTTAGCACTGCTGCTTCACAGCTCCAGGGACCTGGGTTCGATTCCCGGCTTGGATCACTGTCTGTGTGGAGTTTGCACATTCTCCTCGTGTCTGCGTGGGTTTCCTCCGGGTGCTCCGGTTTCCTCCCACAGTCCAAAGATGTGTGGGTTAGGTTGATTGGCTGTGCTAAAATTGCCCCTTAGTGTCTTGAGATGCGTAGGTTAGAGGGATTAGCGGGTAAATATGTAGGGATATGGGGGTAGGGCCTGGGTGGGATTGTGGTTGGCGTAGACTCGATGGGCCGAATGGCCTCTTTCTACACTGTAGGGTTTCTATGAATCATTTCTATGATATTTTATATGATCTTCTATTCTGGAAATATGTGGCATCCAAAGGATAGGCAAAGTAATACACTCGTGAAGGTTGCTCACCTCTGAGTAAAAATAATCTAAGAAGTATCTCTAAAGGGCCAGAAAGAAGAACTAATTTAACAGCTTTCTTTTAAGTTTAAAATTTATTTATTTATTGGTGTCACAAGTCGGCTTACATTAACACTGCAATGAAATTACTGTTTGAGGTACTTTCTCAATTTAATCTTTTTCTCGTGGTATATTGGTTCTCATAAGCTTTTGTGCAAATAGTTGAATTATTTTGCCTTCGGCATCATTACCAACATCCATCTGAATTCCCCCACATAAAATGTTTGGAGGAGGAGGAGGAAGGCCACAAAAAAGGATCGTGGACAACTCAGACAGCATGGATGGTTTATATCCTCACCTACTGCAAATTCAGATCCAAATTTGGGCAGCTTTGTTCTGACTCAGGTAACCAGGCTTGGATTAGGTAGATGGGTTGTGCATGAAAAGGTTCCAATTTTGAAAGTAGGTTAGACAGCACATCTGATTTCAGACATTGGATGGTTCTTTAGAGGCATGATTCAAAGGAGGGATGCCAGCGTGGCACCTGATTTGCCGCACCTGCCAAAATGTCAATCATATTTATAGTCTTGTTGCACCTAACTAATAATGGTTGTGGGCACATGTTTTCACAGGATCTGGGTAAATAGAAATCCAGATAGAGAGCTGTGTCACCAACCTGCAAACATCACCTTTTTCCAACGTGAAACATAGCACTGGAACATCGAGCAGTGGCACTGGTCAGAAACATCTGATCCAGTTTTTCGGAGTTCTATTAGCACTTTACCATTCCAGCAGGACTGACACATCAGTTCTTACCATTTAGACCTGAGTTACATCAGCTCAAACAATGACTCTTTGTACTGACAAACAAATTACACCAGGCAGTACCTTCCAAACCTACAACTCTACCATCTAGAAGGACAAGAGCAGCAGTTACACGGGAGCACCACCACCTGCAAGTTTTCCTCCATGCCACTCACCATCCTGACTTGGAATTATATTGCCGTTCCTTCACTGTCACTGGGTCAAAATCCTGGAACTCCCTTCCTTACACCACTGTGGATGCACCTATACCACATGGACTGCAGCGGTTCAAGAAGGTAGCTCACCACCACCTTCTCAAGAAAAAGTAGAGATGGGCAATAAATGTTGGCCTAACCAGTGACGCCCACATACCATAAATTAATTTTTAAAATTTCGCCTCAGAATCCTCAACTTCACACTTTTGGATATGCAAAATAAAAACCCAGCAAGATATTTCATTTTGTCTCTGTACAATATCATCTCTGAAATTTAGAGGGATTCAGATTTTTGGTTTGGGATCCTATTACTAGGTATTTGAATCACATTCCATATGTTATTATAATTTAAATCCATTTCAAAGACAATTGAAGAACAATTATTGATCTATGGAACATGTCATTCCAAGTTGCCATATTCTTTTCATTAATGAGGTTATAAATTCACGACAAATACTACTTTATAGCTATAATATGAGCCAGATACAATGAATCCATGAATGGTAAAAACATTCAGATGTGATCTTACCGGTTCGCCACGCTGACAACTGGCATGGTGAGCTAGTAAAATAGGGCAAGAGGCAAATAATCGGGTTCGTGCCCAGATTTTCACCTCTCTCGATTGTAACGGCACTGTTTTGACGGCGAAACCAGCTTCGCACAAAAGCTGATTTAAATATTAATGACACTATTTAAATGGCATTAGTGAGTCCCAGGCACTATTGTTCAGGCTCACTTGTACTCAACCCCTCACACATGGAGGTTCTCACCGGCGAGAATCACAGATGATCCCCACCAACAGGGACCAGACATGATGGCCTCACCAGTGGAACCGGAGGCCATTGAAGCCTCAGAGCTTAGCAGCTGGCTTCACCGGTGAGATTAGGCTCCACCCACCTCCTTCCTGGTGAGAATCGCACGATGGCTCCTGATATGCACAGTGCGCCGAAAACGTGTGTCCTTACCGGCGAGAAAACCTACCGTTTTCTTGCCCATTCGACACATAACGTTTTGGGGAAATTCCACCCGTCAACTCCATTTGCACTGCCAAAGAAAAAGAACACTTACTCCAGACCAATGTACCTACTAGTTTGTTATTTGGAATGCTGCGTGCTCGAGATAACTCAGAAGGGCCAATTTGTGCGCAGTCTGCACGGGAACATTCAGGTCATGGCGTGGCCACATGGCTTAGAGAGAATATTGACCCAGAATTAATAGTTACGGGTATTCATGTCAACTTGATAGCAGGTCATGCTGCCTTACACATAGAAACATGGAAGCTACCAGCGTTTGTGAAAAATGCTCCAGAGCCTAAGTGAGCTTTCAAGTCATGCAAAAGATGGTGAGGTAACAATATCACTTTCATGCTGCTAGAATATTTACACTCAATATATATTACTGTCAAAGGTCATGGGTTAATGGAAATATCCTAATTCCTTAACTAAGAGAGCAAACTAGGTGTTATTATCGGGTTATAACCAACCACTGGGAGATTGGCAAGAGCAGCTCAGGGTGATTACTTGATACTTGCCCTTGCGTCACAACCAAAGTGCAGAATCATCATGTAGCGAATTTTAGGAGATACCCATATCCAATTGTTTAATGTACTTGCACGACAACCCACTGCACCACCAGTCTGTATAGTGGGGCTCTGACACGCTCATTGTACAAGCCCTAGCCAAGAGGACAGCTAGAAAAGTGGTGGTCAGGCTCTGTTTTCAGTAAGCAATTAGGCGCCGCAGCAGGATGGAGCAGAGTCACTCAATTGCCAACTTTCTCTCTTTCATGTGAGGAAACACCTGTTCTGTAACTTCTCCTGATCCCACAGCTGAAATTAGAAGCTGACCTTGTAAGGAATCTGCAGGTACAAACTTGCTTCCTACTGCTCCGTGACAAAATTCTTTGGGGCAGCTTTACACCTCAGTTGAGGCATTTTTCATTCAAGTTTCACTTGACATTCTTATGTTAACAGGTTTTACAATATCAACTTTACGTTAGTGACGTAGCAATCAATAATAGCAAATCTATAATCTCATGGTCCGACAGAACTCCACTCTACTGCTACCAGCAAGCCAAGGGATTAACCCTGGTTCAATGAAGAGTGCAGGAGGGTATGCCAGGAGCAACACCAAGCATACGTAAAAATGAGGTGCCAAACTGGTGAAGCCACAACACAGGATTAATTGCATGCCAAACACTATAAGCAGCATGCAATAGTCAGAGTTAAGATTTCTCACAACCAAAGGATCGAACCTAACCTCTGCAAACCTGCCACATCCAAACGTGAGTGGAGCTGGAAAATTAAATTACTCACTGGAGGAGGAGACTCCACAAATATCCCCCCCCCCCCACCCCACAAAAACATCGCCGGCCTCCCGGCCTCCCCATCTCTCACTGGCCAGGACATCGCTGGCCACCCCATCCCCCAGTGACCCGGACATCGCTGGCCTCCTCCACTCCTTCACACACAGAGTACTGGCCTCACGACTGCCTTTCACACACACAGCGCTGTGCTGCCATGCACACCACCTGCCTGCAAGCAGTGGAGGAGAGGTGCCAGCTCCTGTACCCCACTCAGGCCCAAGGGGTCGCATAGCAAGCGCGTTATGGGAGGCAGTGGCATCTGCAGTGAATGTCAGGGCACAGACCCCTCGGTCTGGAGAACAGTGCCACAAGAAAATGAATGACCTTCTTTGGGCAGCAAAGGTGAGTGTGCATCCCATTCTGAAACCTGTACATGTGCTGTGCTTACAATGTCAAAACATTCCCAGACATCTGCACCCCCCCCCCCCCCCCCCCCCAGTACTGCCTCCACCCGTGTGGCACCCTCCCCCAGTCAGCACCCTCCAGTGGGGGCCCATTTCCCCAAAACGGCCAACACAAGCTCCCCAACCCTGACACACATTCCACCCCATGCCCTTCCATACATCATGCTTTCAATCCCCCTTATGTCCCCACAGGAGAAAAATGCACATAACTGCCATGAGAGGGAAAAAACTGGTGGGTATGTTCCTGAGCTGCAGCTGTTGACGGTCTGTGAGCAGTGTGCCCTGGAGCTGATGGGGGGGTGGGGGCCTAGAATGGTAACCAACAGCTAGTTCGGTGTCCAGCATGCAGGTGAGCATCAGCTGAACCCGACTCCTAAGTCTCCTTTGAATGTGAGTGTCATGCTGCACAGGCTGTTTTTCCTCCTTCCCCCTAATGCGTCTTCTTTCTTGCAGTACTGGACCCTGATACACCAGGCCTTTCTGGTGTTGCTCCCCCCCCCCCCCCCCCCCCCCCCCCTGCTCCTGAACCAACTCCCCTGGACACCTCGGACAACACCTCGGAGGAAGGCCCAGAAGAACCCTTGAGGATAGCACCAGTGAATCGGCACATCAACCACATGACCTACCAACACAGAGACTATCACGATGGTGGGTCATGTTAGCGCTGAGGCTTCTGGGTCACTTACTGCACATCACAGCTGCTGATGCACATTGGGTGGAGGCGGGAACATTCGAGGGCCCGGGCACACGGAAGTCTGCCGGAGGCGAGGATTCAGCTGTCCCCAAGCCAGATGCCGAGCCTCAGGGTTCATTCATCCCAAAGCTGGTGGGGATGCATCAGCAAACTGAGGAGTTGTGGATGGGCTGTTAGCAACCATGCTGCAGCTGCAAGGCTGTTTAGAGGAAGCAAACAGAGTGCTGTTGCAGGAGGTGGTGCCGACGCAGCGTGGTAACCAGGCCAAAACGGCAAGGGTGACATCCGTAATGGAAAGTCTGTCACAGGGATTTGTCCTCATAGGTGACAGGGACCAGGCCATCCTGGAGCCACAGCAGGCCATGGCAGAGACACAGCAGGCTACGGAATCCTGGAGGCACATCGGTCCATGGCCATAGGTGTCGAGGGCATGTGGGAGACACTGCTGGCCATGGCTGGGGCTCTCGCTGGCATTCTGGAGACACAGCAGGCCGTGGCTGTGAGCCTTGACAAGTTAGCCCAGTCTCAGAGGGCTACTGCTGAGGGGCTCCAGAGCCTGGCTTGCTCACAGGATGCTGTAGCGGAGGGGCTCCAGAATTTTGCCCAGTCTCAGAGGACCATGGCTGAGAGATCACTGACCATGGGGCAGACGCATCTGGGCCTCCAGGACTGGCGGAGCCAGGTGATGCTGGCGGTTCTGGAGCTCAGTTCAGTTGCCCTAGCGTCCCATTCAATGAGTCCGGGGCCAGAACCCCTAGGGAGAAGGAAGGGCTAGAGCCCATGCCAGGGCTTTCCACCCAGGAGACTCTGGATGTCCCGAGACCTTCTGATTCCCACCTTCCTCACAGTGGTGCATCTCAGGGCCAGCTTGATGAACAGGGTGGCACAGAAACATCATTGTCACCCGCATGTCGGGCGGGGCCCTCCAGGTCTCGGCCCCCCAGGGGACGGCTGTCAAGGGCATCAAAGGCAACGGGGTGCAGATCACTGTTCTCCAGGAACTTCCCCACACCAAGGAGAAATTTTCCAGGCCCTGCCTCCAACCTCCCCTGCAGTCCGGGGACTGCAGCCCCATCACGCTTACCTCCTTACTCCTGTTCAACACTGCCACGCCAGGTCCCGGCTTTTATAGAGCTGTTGTAAACCCTGCCAGTGTGACCTGACGCAGGAGAGGGGGGACTCACTAGCAGCGGGGGAGGAATTTAGTTGCGGACCCGCTAATGATATGGTAAGCTACAGTAACACATGCAAAACGTCGCCATGTTGATTTTTAGTGCGAATCGGTTGACGCTGAACAACTTAGACTGGGAGACGCCCGGAGGCCCAGCGGGAATTCCGCGAAACAGCTGCCGCTGATGTCTCCCGGCCCGCTGCGCTACTCGATCAGCCCAGTGGGATGGGAGAATGACCCCCATAATGTTCATGTGGTTTCACATGATATAGTGTGAGAGTTAATTCTGAGGTCAGTGGGGTTTGCTTAGCAAAAAACAATTATTTCTCCATAGGGAGATGGAAAAATAGTGGACAACTCACTAGCAATTTTCTTTAAATATGTAAAGAACTGCACATTTTTCATCAATGTATGAGCTAGATTACATCAATGGTTCACGAATTTCAAGGCCACGTGATAAAAAGGGATAATTAAAATTAAGTGCACTAATGACATTTTTCCCTCAATATTTATATTCGGTCATTGGTGCTTGGCCTGAAGGAAGGACCTTGGTTCAGTGCCTGCTGGTGCTTCATCCGCTGCCATTCCCTTGGCAGTTTTTGTTTTCAGTGGTGGTTTACCACTGCCTTCCACTCTCAGGGGCCTGGCAAGGAAGCAGGCCCCAGATCTACCTCAGCCCAAACAGGAATTGAACCCACACTGTTGGCATTGTTGAGAACCACATGCTAGTCATCTGAGCTAATCAGTCTCCTTTAACATTCACATCCCCAAAACAAATTTCTAATAACATTTGGGACAATGGCTGAAATGTTACGGCTATCCACGCCGGCAGAATTTTCCCATCCTGCTGCAGTGAACAGAGATTTGGCTGGGCGCCAAGTTCTCCGACTTCGCTGCAGCAGGAGCATGGCGTGAGCGGCTGGTAAGATCGCGCCCAATGGTTTTATTTCATATATTGACCTATTCTTAAAATCTTCTATCTATATGTGGAATTATGGTTCACTGTGGTTTAAAATACCTTTTAAAAACTTCTGTTTTCATTCTGTCCCTGACCAATCCGCAATCACATTCCTTAAAGCCCTTATCTCTGTACAAGTAGAGAACGGATAGTTTAAAAAATGCAAACAACACATACCTTCAACAAAGAGAAAGCATCACTACTTTGAAAGGCAGGCTTTCCTTTACTCTGCTATTGTAAGTCAAACATAAATAGTGTCAGCTGGGAACGCATTTCTAAATCTAGTGCTTTTGGCCATGATTATAAATATTTTCTCTTTCATGACATTTTCTAGTGTGTATGAAGAAAGACATACATCTGACTGGTTGACCTTATTAGATAACAAACTGCAAATGTGTTAGCACATACCAGTGTGTTCTGCTCATACTGCCTTGTGGCTAAAAACAGATTTTCCTGCTAGTGACATCTGGGAATGGGGCCCAGTAACCGTCAGTACCTCCAGGCATGTTCACCAGCTGAGGTACTGTAACATTTAACCTGCAAAGAATGATACAAAGAGACTGGCTTCCTCTCCTTTCCAAGGCTGACGGTATCAGTAACAATGACCCAATACTTAATTATTCCCCTTAATTATTCTACCTTTGAAAGGGAGAAGACTCGTCAGGCTTTGGTCCTATCCTAGGCTGCTGAACAAGCTTCCTGGCAATTCCTTATTTTCAAGTGAGGAAAGGCTGTATTTCCTGTTTTGGATGTACTTACCAAGCAATATAGCCTCAAAATGGAAAGTAACTTCATGCTGCTAACTGGATCAAAAATCAATGGGGGATGTGGGGCGGGGCGTGGGGGGTGGGGCGGGGGGTGGCAGAATCTTACAAAAATTCTTCAAAGTGTCAGGCTCATACTGAAGATCTCGTGAAGCTCTTCAGCTCCACAGGCCAGTTTTCTCTCCTGATTAGTCAAAAAAAATGAATGGGTGTGGTTTACACTGTCACTCTGAAGAGGCAAGGCTTCATAGTGCCAGCAGGACCGACTCCACTGAGATCGGGGCTCTCCTCCTCCCCCCTCCCTTCCACAATCACCACTGGCATTCCCATCCTTCCCCACCCCTCCTCCATTATCATGGCTGGCATTCCCATCCCCCCACAACACAATCATCACTGGCATTCCCAACCACACAGCCCCCCCCCACCCTCCTCCACAATCATCACTGGCATTCAAATCCTCTCCCCTCCACCCACCCGCCCACCCCTCCTGAGTTGGTTGGTATTGCCAATCTGGTAGTGCTAACCTGTACCGGGGGTAGTGATCAATCATGTCCTTTTCCCCAGGGGCTATACTTTCCTCTGCACCCCCAGCGAGATTCCCTGGACTGTTTCTTGTTTGACCAAATCTGCTGTGAACCTTGCCAACATAGCGTCATATCAGCGAGGTTTGAATACTAAGTGAGAGGGAAATCATGTGCCTGTTTATCAATATAAAAATTGATATCTATATTAGGAAGAATCCCACCCTCATGATACTGCTGGCAAAGGGCAGGGAAAATCTGGAAACGCAATCTCTCCAGAGAGAATCACATTTTCCGATTCTCTCCAGATTTATGCCTCTGTCAGCAATCCTACATATGCAGGGTGTGGGCTCAAAATCCCACCCTGTATCTATATTAGTACTGGGAAGCGTTAACCAAGAATGGGTACTTAAAGCTGAGCACATCTGACATAAGTACCTTAGCCACTCACTGCCTGATTGGACTGGATCACATCAAGTTCTATTGGGCCGCACTCTTCCCTTCCATCCCACTCATTGCTCTCGGATCATCTAAGGCTCTTTTTCTCCATTGCCAATCACCTTCCTTGACCATTCCCACCACCACCACCCCCAACCCCCCTCCCCCCAGCCTATCTACTAGCAATTTGTGATTTCTTCATCTACATGATAGTGGCCATCCTTCAAGTTGACTCCTTCTTTCGCCTTGCCAAACATGTCAAACCTTTTCTGTTCCAACTCTATCCAAAAGAGCTGAAGCCAATTGAAGTGCTCCTAAAGACACATAATCAGCTAACTCAGCAGAGGCTGGAAATCAAGCCGTTATTTTGCTGACCTATATAGCTCAGCTACTCACCGGCTAAACTGACAAAGCCATAAAGGAAGCTGCTAAGGTAATCTGAGAGATGATTATAGATTTACAAATCAGTGACTGAAAAACACAGGGCAGCATAGTGTGATGGGCTATACTCATAGTCCTGCACAGCGCTGCCTTTCTGATCACAGACACTTTCCTGTTTCCTCCCTCAGAAGAAGGGTGAAGCAATAAATGTGTTATTCTTGGAACTACGCTCATGCATCCTTTAATTGCTACTTTTGGCCTACATCAATAGAGGTTGCCAACCTTGCCCCCTCGCCTGCAGTTGGGTGACGGCTCAGGGAGGCTGATGAACAAAAGTCAACAGAAAGCATTATATAAATGGAGCGATTTTTTTTTTGCCCTCACATTTAACAACAACATTTTGGAAGAAAATTAACAGCCTGTTTTAATCCACTGTCCAAAACTCAACAGTATTCCCATCTATGCTGGACACGCATTCAGAACGTGACTGTAACTATCCTGGCAACTGTTTGAGTAAAACACTCTTTTATACATAATTTAAGATTGAGAAGCCGTATTTTGCTAAATATGGTGTTTGCACATTTCATACATTTTACTCTATTTAAGTCACAACTGATATAAAAAGAAAAACATTCAGAAATACATCACATCCTTAAAAATGTACTTTTACTTCTTATTCCCTGTCTCTGGCACAGAATTGTTCAAGTTTCTTCCAAACAGGCAAGCATCCCATTTGTCTTACACATAGAAAGTAAAGTTCAGAAATCATGTCTTGGAAGTACATTTGGCTGTTGTATTTTAATATTGCATAATGTCATTTCTATGTTTCTGTGTAGCTGTGTTATTCTGTGTATGATAAATGCAACCAGGGCTTTAAGAGCAATTGAAATGTCAACTCAGCTTTATTTCACAAGCAGCTGGTGGACTGCACTCAAGAGACATTAATTATCTAAGTTCATCACTGCAGGAGTTTCTCAGGGTCGTGTCCTAGGCCAAACTATCAATGACCATCCCTTCATCGTAAGGTCAGAGGTGGGGATGTTCGCTGATGATAGCACAATGTTCAGCACTATTCGCTCAGATAATGAAGCAGTCCATGTCCAATTGCAGCAAGACCTGGATAAATCCAAGTTGTCAAATGGCAAATAACACTTTCACCACACAAGTGCCAGGCAATGACCTTCTCCAACAAGAGAGAATTTAACCACTGCCCCTTGACATTCAGTGGCATTACCATCATTGAATCCCCCACTATCAACATTGTGGGGGTTCCCATTAACCAGAAACTGAACTGGACTAGCCATATAAGCCATTTGTGGCTACAAGAGAAGGTCAAAGGCTGGTAACTCACCTCCTGACCCCCAAAGCCTGACCACCATCTACAAGACACAAGTCAGGAGTGTGATAGAATACTCCCCACTTGGCTGGATGAGTGCAACTCCAACAACACTCAAGAAATTTGTTACCATCCAGGACAAGGCAGGCCACTTGATTGGGATCCCAACAAGAAACATTCACTTCCTTCACCATCCATGCACAGTGGCAAAAATGTGTACCAACTACAAAATGCACTGCAGAAACTCACCAAGGCTCCTTAGACAGCACTTTCCAAACACACGATCACTACCAGCTAGAGAGATAAGGACAGCATACAAATAGGAACACCACCTCCTGGAGGTTCTCCTCCAAGCCATTCACCATTCTGACTTGGAAATATATCATCTTTTATTCAGTGCCCCTGGATCTGAATCCTGGGATTCCCTTCCTAACAGCGCTGTGGGTGTACCTACACCACATGGACTGCAGTGGTTCAAGAAGGCAGCTCAGCACCACCTTCTCAAGGGCAATTAGGAATGGCATTTTAAATACTGGCTTAGCCAGCGAAGCCCACATCCCAGTATTGGCCTTCATCGATCGGGACATTGAGTATAGGAATTGGAAAATCATGTTGTAGCTGTATAAGACTTTGGTTAGGTCACATTTGGAATATTGTGTACAATTCTGGCTGCCACACTACCGGAAGGACGTTAATGCATTAGAAAGGGTGCAGAAGAGATTTACCAGGATGTGGCCTGATTTGGAGGATATGGACAATGAAGAAAGGTTGAACAAACTTGGATTGTTTTAATTGGAGCACCGGAGGATGAGGGGGGACCTGATAGAGGTTTACAAGATTATGGCAGGCTTGCATAGAGTGGATAGTCAGTCTTTTTTCCAGGGTCGAAGGGTCAATTACTCGGGGGCATAGGTTAAGAGTGAGAGGGGGAAAGTTTAAAAGAGATGTAACCAGAAACTGAACCCTATTTCACCAGAGGGTGGTGAATGCCTGGAACGTGCTGCCGGAGGAGGTGGTGGAGGCAGATTCTATAGCAACGTTCAAGAGGCATCTGGATTGATACATGAAAAGGCGGGGAATAGAGGGATGTGGACCACATAGATGCAAGAAAATATTAGATTAGAGAGGCATCTGTGTCGGCACAGACTTGGTGGGCCGAAGGGCCTGTACCTGTGTTGTTCTTTGTTCTTTGAATTAAAATCCTCAATTTATTGCATCACTTAAACAATGGCAATTCAGGATATGAATACTCGATATACATAGAAACCCTATAGTGCAGAAGGAGGACATTCGGCCCATCGAGTGCACCGACAACAATCCCACCCAGGCCCTATCCCCGCTTAGTTACCTTGCTAATGCCTCTAACCTATCACATCCCGAGACACTAAGGGTTAATTTAGCATATCCAATCAATCTAACCTTTGGACTGTGGGAGGAAACCGGAGCACCTGGGAGAAACCCACGCAAACTCGGGGAGAATGTGCAAACTCCACACAAACAGTGACCCAAGTCAGGAATTGAACCCAGGTCCCTGGAGCTGTGAGGCAGCAGTGCTAACCACTGTGCCACCGTGCTGCCCCAATAAATTCTCAATGCGATAGCCGTGAATCGAACCCAGGTCAACTGCTTGGAAGGCAGCAATGCTCACAACTATACCACCATTGCTGAGTACGTTAGGCATTTTATAAATTTTCTCCTTCTTTCCCCCAACGTAGCTATTCATTCCTATCGGCATCAGCTTTCCTACACCTTTTATCACACAAGCCTGACTGATTCTAAACAGTGTAGATCTTCAACATATAATCCACTTGAACAGTCACAGACTGGAAATGAAATTGTTGGAGGTTTGAAATTAGGGTGGCTCAGTAATAGAGAATCAAATGGCTGGTATTCAGAACAAATACTGTTCCAGTCTCCATTCATCTCCTAAACTGACTCCCACATATTAGGTCAGGAGCAATGCTGGGTCTGTACCTCTCCCAGCTGCTGGCACAGAAATCAGAGGGGGTGAGTGGCAGCCCCTTCTACCACCTGAGAGCAGAGGGCATGGGGCATTGGCCGCTGCCCATCCACCACCCTCACAGAAGAATCAAGCTCAAGTGGACAAAAGAGGGGGGCAGTTTACATGAAGGAAATTTAAGGTAGAAAGAAAGTGTAGCAATTTGCAGTCCACATACTGACATAAATGTAGGTAAATTTCTGTATCTAAGACATTTACTTTGTGATTAGAACTTGCATGCAAACATCCACAGCTTACCTAGTAATTAAAACAGCATTATCATGATGAGCAATCCCATTTTCTGGAATGGTGTTTCCATCATTTTGGTGAGAAAGAATGGATTTCTGCCATTTACAGAAGCTGTCCAAGGACTTGTCTGCATGATGATTTATCTCCAAGTTTGGCTACAATGCAACAAGTATACCAGAGAAATCCAAACACATTACTGAAGAACCAGTTTTTCTTCAAAGAATGAAAATGAAGATGATAATTAGTAAGGGCAGCTTTCTTTTTAATTTTTTTTTGAAAAAGTACCCTTTATTTCATGTCACAATTTTCTATTTTGACATTTTTTGATGTTTTAACTTCAGCCCAACAAATCATTAGATAGATCAAGAGGATAGTACTTCTGACAATAGCACATTCTTGTTGAAAGCATTTACAATCTTGTTACATACAAAACCAGAGTATTCCTTCCCCAATAACAGTAACAGAATTTCCTTTCTATTTGTGTAAAGCAGTCAAAGTGAAAAGTAACTATTAAAGAAAATAGCTATTTTGGATTCCTCGTCTTACCTGATCTTCGGTAAGAACAATCAGACGAGTGACTATTATGTTCACAACATTTCCTAGACTGGAATCACGGTAAAGTTTGGCAACCTGACCTCCAGAAAATAAGAAAAGACACAAAGTCAGACAAAAGTAAAACTCCTCTTTTTGTTTCTGCTTTTCTTGTGACAACTTCACATTGACAGCAATAGCATAATTAATTACAGCTTCTTGGGTAATTTTATGAAATCATTCTCCCAGTGCTGAGAATGTATCAGGAATTTAAACATATGATTTAATGGACAGAAAGCCAGGGGAGTACATGCCTCAAATCTGATTTATGCTCTCAGCTGAGAGGATACCCTGCCAAGAAAATGATGTTATAAAATTATTCCTCATATCTTAGGACTAGTGTCGAAAATCTTCCTGTTGAAGTAACTATCGCTTTAATTTTGCATGTTGTTACACATCCACTTCTTCCATATTTCTATATTTATTGGTGAACACAGACAGATATAAATAGATTTTTATTGCAATAGTCAGCTTCCACATTCTTCAGGTAACTATAATTCATTGATAATTGCTGTAACCAAAAAGGCCCAAATATATTCTTTCAAAGCAATATTTTTATGTGTTCTCCATTTACTGCAGTGTGACATACAGCAATAAATGGACTGAAATGTTAGACCGGATTAGTTGTTAAAACATTGGGAAAATTTAAACCTGGTGGAAACTTGGGGCCGAATTCTCCCATGTTGAGAGGCTAGTGGGAAAACATGTCCCAACCTTATTAATTTTTGCACCCAGGGCAGGTCTGATAGCATGCAGTCTCCCACCCATCCAGACACCACATTGAAAAGATGCCCAGCATCACTGACCCATCTCATTAATGGGGTGCAAATGAAGTTCACGCCAGCCTCTGATGGGTTTTCCAACCCACCATAGTGGCCCCCCCCCCCCACCCTCTCTCCCCACCACACTTTCCACTTCAGGCAGTCCCTTAACCTCTGTACCTCTGCTTTGCCTATTCACGCATTCTGATCACTTAATGGATACTTTTAGCACCTTCTCAGCCTTCTTCATCCTCATTTACATTCCCTTTGTCCAGTTCCAGCTCCGTTCCCCACCCCAATAGTATAAATCTCTGGTGATTCTCTTTTCTCTTAGCTCTGACGAAGGGTCATTTGGACTCGAAACATTGGCTCTATTCTCTTTCCACGGATGCTGTGAGACCCTGCTAAGATTTTCCAGCATTTTGCATCGAGACCCGGCTGTTAAAAATGGTGAATCTTTCCACTGTCACTCCCCAATGGGCCAGCTCCTCACTTGTCCACATTCCTGTTTGCTATGTTGCAATTCTGTAATTGCAGCTGGGTAATTTGAAAGCGATGCGGAGTGGAGGGAAGATGTTTCCCAAATGAAGTGCGGAGAAACTCAGTGGAAAATTCAACCAGGGATAAAATTTAATATGGTCTGAAAGTGGGTTAGGAGGGGCCTCGTATCAGAAGACTCAGCTAGGTTTGGATAGCCCATCGCCTTCCTGAGTCCCTACAGTTCAGTCATCAGCATGGAAGGTCAAAGATGGTCTTCCTTCCCAGAAGCTAAAATCGAGGCACTGAAGTGGCCATTTCAGGGTCCCTTATCACCGCTGCTGGTTGGTGACCTTCCTTCAGAGGAGAGCCATTCCAGTAAAAGCTGGGAACCTTGTGGCAGGCTCGAAAGGGACTCTCCTGATAGGGCAACTTGTGGCCCCGCGGAGGGGCCCCACAATGGCAAAGGCCAACCCCACTGAAAGACACCACTGTCCTCAACAAGACCACCCTTCCCCCTCATTGGGGCCTGTCTGACTGGCCAGAGAGGGCTTAACAACATAGCTGGGTTCCAAAGCCTCCCCATCCCTAGGTGCAGTCTCAGCAATGATCATCGTTTTTGGTGGAACTGCTGAAACTGAAGAGCTGCCCACCCTCCAACTGACCAACAGCTGGAGGTGGAATCTCCACCCCTAAATGGATGGGATAGAATCACAGAATCCCTACAATGCAAAAGGAGGCAATTCAGTCCATCAAATCTGCACCAACTCTCTGACAGAGCATCTCACCCAGGCCCACCCACCTGCCCTATCCATGTAACCCCGCTAATCCACCCAATCTACACATCTTGGGACACGGAGAGGTAATTTAGCATGGCCAGTCAACCTAACCTGCACATCTTTGGACCGGAGCACCTGGAGGAAACCGGAGCAGACACGAGGAGGACGTGCAAACTCCACACTGACAGTGACCCGAAGCTGGAACTGAACCTGGATTCCTGGAGCTGCGAGGCAGCAATGCTAACCACTGCATCATCATGCCTTGCCGTTGGATCTCCAACAACAGGCAGTGAATTGCCTGAGGGGCATTGAATTGAGATTCCCATTGTTGGGTTGCCCCCTAGCTTCCTGGCCTGGCATCAGGGTTACTGCTGTTTGCATCAAATTCAGCCCCACACTTGTGGAGCTCCTACAGTTGCTAGTTATAGAACAGTAAAGAAGTTGGCTGTCTGTCCATTCATTTATACATGTGAGGAAAGGAAATTGCGGCAGCACAGTGCACAGTGGTTAGCACTGCTGCCTCACAGCACCAGGGACCCGAATTCGATTCCAGGCTTGGATCACTGTCTGTGTGGAGTTTGCATGTTCTCCCCGTGTCTGCATGGGTTTCCTCTGGATGCTCCGGTTTCCTCCCACAGTCCAAAGATGTGTGTGTTAAGTGGATTGGCCGTGCTAAATGGCCCCTTAGTGTCAGGGGGACTAGCTGGGGTAAATGCATGGGATTATGGGGATAGGGCCTGGGTGGGATTGTGGTCGGTGCAGACTCGATGGACCGAATGGCCTCCTTCTGCACAGTAGGATTTTATGATTCCAACAGCAAGTGAAAACTCACAAAAATTTAAGAAAAAAAAATAAAGGTCAACAAAAAGGACAAACAAAGTAAAAATACAAGATATTCTGCAAGTAGAAGGTTAATGTTATGATTGTGAGCTACTGTTGCAGCACCTCCCCCACTGAGAGCACATGTTAGAACAACACAAATACACTGACTCTCTATTATTCTCCACCCATTCACTTCAATGGACAAAAGTCATTGGAAGCATTCATGTAATTTCCTCGTTCTCCTAGTAATACGGATTTTAAATCAACCACTAAAACTGATGACTGTCAAGAAACAGCAAGGACTAACTAAAAAGTGGAATGTTTTTCACAATCTTTTACAGACTGTTTTGAAAGTTCCTGACGAAACTTTAAATATACACTGTAAAATGAACCAATTATTATCGTGAGCAATAATGCTTGTATGTCGCCAACAAAGTAAGTTCTTGTCAATGCCAGAAACGACCCGAAGTGCAATAATTGAGAGGTTTAATAGGATAATCTGAACCTGGGGAAGACCTCATGCTGCGTCTATTAAAGGGTCTAATTTTTTATGTGAAAGTGCCCATCGTTATTCTACTCCTGCTTAAATAATGCATTCCACGTAGAGACTGAAAAACTGGAGAAGTTAATGGGACTGAAAGCTGACAAATCCCCTGAATCTGATGGTATATATCCTAGCATTCTAAAAGATGTGGCTTCAGAGATATTGGATGCACTTTCAAAGCTCCTGAGGTTCTGGAATGGTCCCAGCAAGTTAGAATGTAACAAATGTGACCGCTCTGTTTGATAAAGGAGGGAACTACAGACAAGGAACTACTACAGACCAGTTAGCCTGACATCAGTTATCTCTATTTATTAATTCGGGGATCCATGATTAAGGAAGTGATAACTGCACTTAGAAAATCATAATGTGATTAGACCAGAGTCAGCCCGTTTGAGGAAAGCGAAATCCTGTTTAACAAATCTATTTGAGGATGTCACTAGCCAGATGTATATTTGGATTTTCAAAAGACACTCTGATCGAGTACCACACAAATATTTGTTGCACAAAGTAAGGGTTCATGGTGTCAGGGGTAATATATTGCATGAATAGAGGATTGATTAAAAGACAGAAAAGAGAGGAGGAAAAACAGGTTGGCACACTGTTACTAGTTGGGAGCCAAAGGGATTAGCATTGCGATCTCAGTTATTTACAATCTAGATGAATGAGTTAGATGAGGGGACCACGTGTAATGTATCCACTTTTGCCAATGACACAAAGCTAGTTGGGAAAGTAAGCTGTGAAGAGAAGACACAGGGCTGAATTATCCCTTGGGACCCCGATATTGGGACCAAATTTGGGTCCCGAAGCCACACTTGCCGGTAGCGGGACTAACAGCACAATCTTAGAAGAGGCTGGACCCAAATCGGTCTCGCCTTCACACTTGCCTCCAATTTAGGACAGAAAGAAGGTTCTCGGCACTACAGGCCCAATCACTGAGCTAACAGCTCCGGAGCTTTGGTAGCCCGCCACGAAAGGTAGGCACTGCTGAGGCAGGTCGGGACCTCAAGGGCACCACAACATGCAGGCATCCTCGGAGGCATGGATGGAAATAAAAGAATATCAGGGCTGGAGCCTTTAGGCTCCTTGGAAGAGGGGTAAACTCCTCCAGTTTGGGTGCATGGGTGGCCTGTCCTGCCCATGACTCCATCATTGGAGCATGGATCCTTGCCTTGCTGCAGAGAGGCAGCATTCCTTGAGTTGGCAGCCTCTGCTTGTGGCGGAGACTGCTTAGTCAGTAGCAAAATACAGACCAGGACAAAGAGTCACCACTAACTGGAGCCTTAACTATATTAACTCAACTCCATGGAGTGGGCAGCTCCACTTTGTGGAGCATTTCATTGTCTGCCCCTGGATATGGTCTCTGGCAGCAGGAATGCGTCATAGAGCCATCCTGATGCAACTCCTGTTTTCTCAACTCCTCTCTTCCAACACCAAGGGATCAGGGAAGCTCAACTCATAGAGGTTGCAACACAATGAGAGGGTTGTCTAAAGCTCAGAGATTGAGAGGAGGCCTAAAACTGTGGGACAGAATTGGTGGCGCTGTGAGGGATGGAAATAGATCTGCGGAAGGAAACGTAGAGTGGCAAAACTGTGGTGTGGGACAGAACTATGTGGAAGGATAGAGCTCTGAGAGCTGGGGGGGGGGGTGGATGAGGGCATTGGGCTGTGGGGATGGGGGGGGATAGGGCTGTGTGGGTGGGGGGAGAGGGCCGTGGGAGTCGGGGGGATAGGGCTGTGGGGGTGGGGGATAGATCTATGGGGTTGAGGGGATAGATCTGTGGGGTTTGTGGAATAGGACTGTGGGAGTCTGGGAGGGGGCTTAGGGCTGTGGGGGGTGGGAGGAGTAGGGCAGTGGGGCTGGAGCGGATAGGGCTATAGGGATGGGGTAGGGATGTGGGGGTGGGGGGATAGAGCAGTGGGGGTGGGGGGGATAGGGCAGTGGGGGTGGGAGGGATAGGGCAATGGGGGCAGGGGGATAGGGATGTGGGGTGGGGGGGATACGGTTGTGGGGGCAGGGGGATAGGGATGTGGGGTGGGGGGGATACAGTTGTGGGGGCAGGGGGATAGGGATGTGGGGTGGGGGGGATATGGCTATGGGGTGATACGGCTGTGGGGTGGGTGGATAGGGCTATCGGGGTGGTGGTGGGGGGATAGGGCTGTAGGGGTGGGGGTGAGGGGAGTTGGCGCAGGGCTTCCTCCTCCAAGGCTTGATCTCATTTGCATCTTGGCCAGGGGGGGCGAGGTGTGAGAGCAGTGGGGGGATAGGGCTGTGGGGGGTGCGGGTGTAGGGCTGTGGGGTGGAGGTGGGGGGTTGGGCTGTGAGGGTGAGGGGATTTCCCCCCCCCCAGCTCTCAGAGCTCTATCCCTCCACATAGTTCTGTCCCACACCACAGTTTTGCCACTCTATTTTTCCCTCCGCAGATCTATTTCCATCCCTCACAGCGCCACTAAGATCTGTGGGGTTTGTGGAATTGGAGTGTGGGGGTCGGGGGAGGGGGGGGCGTAGGGCTGTGGGGATTGGGAGGAGTAGGGCAGTGGGGGTGGGGGGGACAGGGCTGTAGGGATGGGGTAGCGATGTGGGGGTGAGGGGATACGGCTGTGGGAGGTAGGGGAGTAGGGCTGTGGGGAGATAGGGCTGTGGGACAGGGGAATAGGGGAGTGGGATGGAGGGATACGGCTGTGGGGTGGGGGTATAGGTCTGTAGGGGTGGCGGGGGTAGGGCTGTGAGAGCAGTGGGGGTGTGTTACACAATATTCAGGGAGTTCATCTTTCTGTGGCAACTTACATGTTGTAGACTGGAGCTACGGAGAGCGATGTCAGACGCTCCAAATTTCCCTCCATCCTGTGACTGACCCAACATCTCTCCCACTCTTTCCACCTGCAATTGGTGTATGTTGGAAGGATTTTGCAGGTTGATAGTCAACCTGTTTGGTTATCTTATGAATGCATCGTCCTTAGCCATCAAGTCCTAAGGTGGTACTTGAACCAATTCAAGAGCTTCCCAAACTATGGCTCCTAATCCACAGTGGGCTCTTGGGATGAGCAATTGGGGTCACAACCTCCCTCTCCACCAAGGCAGCAATGGTATCTGTGGAGTGGTCACTCTCCTGGGATTGACTTTGCCATTGGATCCAAGGACGATGACACAAGCACGTGCAATGTGTTTCCTTGCCAACGTTCAGTGGGTTTGGCCTAAACAAATGTGTTTCAAGGCCCCATTGCTGCATCCATCCAGAGGCTGCAGAATGGTCAAGGAAAGAAACATTGACTGCTCCCCTATCTCTCCTCCCACACTCCTCACAGTAAAACCTCTCCCCACCCCCTCTCCACAGCGACACCCCTCCCCACTCTCAAAAAGACACCCCCTCCCCACAGTCCTCAGTGACGCCCCCTTCCCACAGCCCTCAAAGATGCCCCCTGCCCACAACCCGCAGTGACACCCACTCCCCACAGCCCTCAGAGACACCCCCTCCCCACAGCTCTCACAGAGACACCCCCTCCCCACAACCCTCAGAGATGCCCCTCCCCACAGCTCTCACAGAGACACCCCCTCCCCACAGCTCTCATAGTTCTTTTCTCCCCACCCACCCACATACAGCCTTCACAGTTCTACTACATATCCCCCCACAGCTCTCACATCTACACCATACCCCCCCCCCCCCTGCCCCCACAATTCCCACGGCCTCCAAATCCTGCTCTTTGTCCAAGGTCTAGGGCAGAAAGTGTCACGGTGGGAAAAAGTTCAGAAACACCAGCTCATAGTGTCTCAAATTTAGAAAAGTGATCTGATAAGATCCTGAGAGAACGTAACAGGCTAGACGCTGCAAGGTTGATTTCCCTGGCTGTCCTGAGGTGGGCGTGTGGGGCAGGGGCCAGTTTCCCGATGAGGGGTCAGCCATTTCGGACTGAGATGTGGGGAAATTTGTTCATTCAGAAGGTTTTGAATCTTTGCGTTGCTGTACTTCAGAGAGTTGTGGACATTCAGTCATTTGGGTATATTCAACATTGAGATCAATAAAATTTTTAACTCTAAAGGAATCAAGGGATAAATGTCGGAAAGTGGAGTTGAGATTAAGAATCAGTCATGATCATGTTAAATTGCAGAGTAGGTTCAAGTGGCCGTATGGCCTACTCATATTCCTATCTATTATGTTATTATGCTCTTTTATACAGTATATGTTTATAAAACGCTTGAGTTTTTTTCTCATGGTTGGCAATATAAAGTAGAATTATTGTCTTGTAACTCACTTACTGTCATCTATCACAACTCTCTGAAGTCCAAAGATGTGCCGGTTAGGTTGATTGGCCTTTCTAAATTGTCCCTTAGTGTCCTGGGATGCGTAGGTTAGAGGGATTAGCAGCGTAAATACGTGGGGTTACTGGGATAGGGCCGAGGTGGAATTGTTGGTGCAGATTTGATGGGCCAAATGGCCTCCTTCTGCACTGTAGGGTTTCTATGTTGATTATCTTCATTTTCTCTCCAATAAATAACGACAGGGAAATACATCTTTTTGCAAACCTTTGATTATTAGTGTTAATAAAAGGGGTTGATTTTGGCTTTTCTTATCTAGCAGCAACCAGTCAGTGGTGAGCTAAAAAGCCCAGGTGGTTTCCCTCCTGATTTCCTCCTGTTTCATGCTGGTGCTGATTTTCACCTATTCATCAGGCGTCAACTGCCATTTTTACACTGGCTTGACAGAAAAGCCACTTCAGCTTTCTGGTCAGGTAAGGAAAATTGGGAAGTGGACCATATACGGCAATTTAAGGCAAGTTATTTTAGTTTCCTTGTGAAGCCAAGGCCTGAATTTTAGCGTGGCCCTCAGAAACCAGACATTGTGGTGAGAAGCAGATCTTGAGCCCACACCTGTCGACAGTGGGACCTCCTCGGCAATTTCACCACAGGTGGCCTCCTAATTAGTCACCTGCAAGCCTGCCATCCAATTAAGGATGGTGGGCAGGGTCCTGAAGCTGCCAATCCAATCAGAAGGCCGGCAGCTCTGAGGCCTCAGCAGTGCTGCTGGAAGGGGTGATTGCTGCTGAAGCATGCAGGAGGTCTGAGGCGCTGGACCAACCAAGTGAAAAATAAACTACTCAAGAGGCTGAGAGGCAGAGAGTAAACCCCTCTGGGGAGATCAGTGGGGCCCCAAAGGCTGCCTTGGAGTGGACAGTCTCTGAGTATCCAATTCCCTTACTGAGAAAGCGGGATAGTGTCAGAGAGCCATCCCAGTGCGGTTCCTTGTAGATTTACTGGTCCCTTGGCTCTCAGCCCACCATTCAGAGACAAGTCAAATTCTGCCTCTGGAGCACTTCTCTGGAACTCCCAGCAAATAATTAAGTCTCCTGAGCAATGGTTTTCCCGCTCACAAAACTACCCCCGAAACTCCCTTCTTATAACTTACTTTCTCGATGATAAGTGATCGGTGCTATGCCTCCTGCCACCCAAACCTTTATTCTTCTGACTGCTAACCAGCTGGGAACCTTCCGCACATTTCATGCAACATCTAGTTAAGGTCCCCACACAGCTGAATCATACTCCCATCTGAAATTGTCCCTTAAATGTTCCTGCCTAGCTGATGTTAGTGAACAAAGAAGTCTCAGAATTACACTGTGCAATAAAAAGTAGAAATGCTTCATGTGAAATTCCACTCTTCTATTTTAGTGGAGGTGTTCAGTCATATTGGATAATTTAATACCTCCGCTAAAATAGCAGAGAGAAGAATTTTAGACAACAAGAAAATAGATTCAACAGATGTTTATCATTTTAAAATACAAAGGGATAAAACTTACAATATTCATTACAGATAAGATATAATGTTCGATATCCTTACGACCATGATATCCCACCATCATTTTGTCTGCCACTACAAGAGTTTCCACAAAGCGTTCAAGGCTTACTGATCTCCTTTGTCGATGGGGATTGGTTGCAGTTTTGTTATTTGGCAATGAGGTTGGAAAGGCCGTGGGATCATTTAACCACCAGGGCTTTCTTCTTCCTGTGCGGTCTTCTAGAAGTGAAGATAATCAACCATGTTAATTAGGTTAGTGGATTAGCGTCTATTTTATAATCCAGCTCCTTTTAAATGTGGAGTTTCACCGTCGTGACTTGAAGCAATCATTAATTAAAGGGCAGGAAGACATTGCGAGAACATCAAATTCGATTGAAAAATTACACACAGACTCAAAGTGCACAACTTGTAGCAAACAATCAAACCCTCGGGTGGGTCTCCCTTTTAGTTATACTGCTCAGGTGGCATCACAGGACTGGGTCTATACGCCCTGAACCAGCTTCAACCTCAGACTGGCTTAAAAGTTGCTTAACAACTGGCTTAGATGAACTAATTCTCCACATTTCCTTCTTAGTGCATTTGACCTTCTGCTTTATACAGCAGACCTCGCCTATACTAGCAAGGGACTGAAATGTGAAAAGGAGAAACAGTTCCGCAAAGTTTGATTGCCATGGTTAGGAATGGTAAATGTATGGGGCGAGATTCTCCAGCCTCCGAGCCGCGTGTTTCCCGCCGGCGGGAGATGGTGCGTTGTTTGCTAGCGGCGGGATTCTCTGGTCCTGCTGCTGTCAATGGGAAACCCCTAGGTGGGGTGCACTGCCGGTTAGGCCAGAGAATCCCACCGGTGTGAACGGCAGGAGAATTCCAGCTATGAAGCACAAAAGCCCATTTAATCTTAGAACGTCTCAAAGTGCTTAATAACCAATTCATAATTTTTTGAAGTGCACTTTCTCCGCATTTTTGCACTTGTCGTCATTTTTGAAGTGCAGGCAATCTATACACAGCAAGGTTCCAAAAGCAACAACAGTCGGATGCATGACTAGTTAATCTGTTTAGTTTGTGTTGGTTGAGGGAATAATGTTGCCCAGGATATCAGGACAAAGTCCAGCTTTTCATATAGAGGTGCAGTGGAGTATTTTAGATCCAACTGAACAGGCAGACAGGACCCCAGTTTAACCCCTCATCTTATTCCCTGTGGACAACTGATGATGACATGAGGGACATCTCATTTCACAAAGTTCCTAAAAGGTAAATATGTCATAGATTGTACCCACACCCATTGTTCAATATGTCACGAAGAAAAAGATTCCACTCGCTCAGTGACCAGCAGTATCACACCATGCTAATGAATGCTTTCTTCTCTCTGAGTTTCCACAATATGGACTGAACATCAGATGCACTATTGGCTATTTGCCAACATCTGAAGTCAAATTTCAAACCCTTTATCTCTTCTGCAGTAGCTGGAGCACTCGGGCCTTCTAACTTCCTAATATATGTGGAAGTGTCAACAAGAGGCTTTTGGAAATGCAAGGTACCCCCAGAGAGAGCATCTTTACCCATGCCCATTCTTCCCATGCACCACTCAAAATATTGGGCATGGAAACCAGGCCTAAGGAGAGATAAGTGAAACCCTGTGACATAGTTGTCCTTAACTGGTTACCAAACTATCAAAACAGGAAGATGGAGCATTCCAGTCTTGCACTTGAGTCATCTTAGGCAACCAATGCACAGAATTCTCTGACAACTAGGCCCACAAGGGTGTAATTAAAGGAACAATTTCATGTGAAGGTTGGAGATGAGAGGGACACTAGGCTGTTATTGCTGCTAAGCAGTTCAAGCACTTTAACAGAGTAGGAAAGGCAAATCATTGTTGGAGAGACATGCTTAGTACATTAGTGCATTCTAGGAAGGAAACTGGCTCCTCTTATCTTGCTTGACCTGGTGGAGTCATTTAATTTTTTTCCTGCACTAAATGCCTGTGTGCGGGTGGATGATGTTCACACTCACCCTCCTGTCCACCTTGTACCTACGTTCTTGGGTAGCTCTTCTTGAACCCTGCATTGTTTCACGCTAAGCAGGGCCACCCTCTACTGGCTGACTCCATCCAGCAGTATTTCCACAGTGTAAAGAAGCTGGGAGTATTTTAGATACATTAATTTCCTTTACTACTGAAAGTGATGCTTGTCCCTTTAAATTACAGCAGTCACTTAAATCCTGCAGCAGGAAAACATTTCTCTGACCCTGCAATAGACACATTTTAGATATTTCTGATGTTTGGAGTTCGTACAAAAATATTAAGAGATTACAACTAGTTGAATACACTTATGTCCCAGGAATTGGTGAGGGTTCCTTTGGTGATTCTATGGTGCAAACAGTTAGGGAGGGAGATATGAACCCGCAGAATTACAGAAGAGTCACAGCACAAAAGGAGGCCATTCAGCCCATCATGTCTGCACTGGTTCTCCAAAGGAGCAATTTACCCAATGTCAGTCCCTGACTTTCGTCCTTTAGCCCTGCAGATTTGTCCTTTTCAAATAATAATCCTATTTCTTCTTAAATGTCTCACTTGACCATGCCTCCATCAAATTCTCAGGCAGTGAATTCCAGATTCCAGCCACTTGCTGCATGAAGAAGTTTCTCCTCACATCTCCATTGCTTCTTTTACCAATTACCTTAATGCCATGCACATTTGCTCTTGATCATTCCACCAATGGAGACAGTTTCTCCCTATATGTCTAGACCCCAATGTCAGAGGAAACAACAACTTTATACAGTCTGAAAAGAGAGTGCTGACTGGCCGGCAAGCGATTAGTTGAGGCGTTACTATGGAGAATGCACTGGTTGATGGTCAGATAGTTAACTGCCAAGCATTGTTTGAAATTTAAACCAGGCAACTTGACTCTGATTGGTCAAAGCATTGCCCTGTGGAATGAACCAGTGAATGGCTATCACTTATTTTGTTTAGCTGAAATAGGTGCAATGTGTGTATATGATTTTTGTGTCTGCAAATAACAGGACATTAATATATGTTGCTTCCAGTACACGCAAATGTGCCATACTGCAAACCAAAATGACAGTCTTAGATTGGTTGTGAACATAACTTTTAGCACACTGAGTATTATATTTAGCAAATGTTGTCTAATCATAGAATCATATCCAACATTGGATACTGTGTTTGCATTTTGCAAGCACAAGCTGGTTGGGCATGATTTGTACTTTACCTGTTGTGAACAGCGGAAGGAATGTGCTGTTTGGAGATGCTTTTTCCAGCAATACTCTATAATTATTGCTCCTCTCTGTAATTCAGTAATACAGAAGCCATGGGGACCGCGGTAAGACAGAGCCCATGTTGTCTGCGGTAAGACAGGGGCCATGGTGTCTGAGGTAAGACAGAACCCACGGTGTCCATGGTAAGACAGGAGCCATGGGGTCCGTGGTAAGACAGGCATATTTGTAACATTTGAAAAATGCTGTAGAGCTGCTTGTCCAGAGACTGGTTTCTGGAGAATCCAGATTCTGATTGGACAGAGTGGAGAGCAGAGTGATGGGAAGAGCTAGCCTTGGACTGGAACTAGGAGCATGTGTCAGGAGCATTGGCGGGGCGTTGCAGAGTGGGTCTCAGAGCAGTAGGTCAGGCCAGTCCTTAGAGCAGGGTGGGGGGGACTGGAGCGGACCTTTGAGCATGAGAAAGAGGAGTGAAGGTGTGTGAGAGAGGGATGTGTGTGGGGATGTGTATGTGTGTGTTTGTGGGTGTGTGTGGTGTGTGTGTGTGTGCTGTGTGTGTGTGTAGTATGTGTATAGTGTGTGTGTGTATGTGGTGTGTGTGTGTGTATGGTGTGTGTGTGTATGTGTGTGTGGTATGTGTGTGTGTGGTATGTGTGTGTGTGTGGTATGTGTGTGTAGTGTGTGCGGTGTGTGCATGTATGGTGTGTGTGTAGTGTGTGTATGTGTGTGTGGTGCGTGTGTGTGGGTATGTGTTTGTTTGTGTGGTGTGTGCATCTGTGTGGTGTGTGTATGTGTTTGTTTGTGTGGTGTGTGTGGTGTGTGTGTGTGGTGTGTGTGCGTGTGTGGTGTGTGTGTGTGTGGTGCGTGTGTGGTGTGTGTGCATGTGTGGTGTGTGTGCGTGTGTGGTGTGTGTGCGTGTGTGGTGTGTGTGTGGTGTGTGTGTGGTGTGTGTGTGTGGTGTGTGTGTGTATGCGTGTGTGGTGTGTGATGTGTATGTGTGCATGATGTATATGTGTGAGTGTGTGTGTATGTGTAGTGTGTGTCTGTGTGTGGTGTGTGTATGTGTGTGTTTGTGTAGTGTGTACGTTTGTGTGTATGTCTCAGAGCTGCCAGTCTTCAGCCAACTGGATCCACTCCATGTTTTATCAAGAAACTACGAAGTGCACTGGATGAAGCAAAGGTTTTGGCCACTAACAACATACCAGCAACAATGCTCCAGAACTAGCTGAACTCCTAGCCAAGCTTTTCTAATACAGCTACAACACTAACATCTATCTGACATTATGAAAAATTGCCCAAGTATGTTCTGCCCACAAAAAGCAGAAGAAATGCAATCCAGTCAATCACCGCGCTATCGGTCTGCACTGCATTATCAGCAAAGTGATGGAAGGTGTTGTCGACAGTGTCATCATGGAACACCTCCAAACATGGACAAAAGAGCTGAACCCCAGAGGTGAATTAAGAGTGATTGCCCTTCACATCAAGGCACAATTTGACTGAGGATGGCATTAAGGACCTGTGATAAAAATGAAGTCAATGGGAATCGGGGGAAAACTTTCCAATGGTTGGAGTCATACCTAGAAACAAGGAAGATTGTGGATGTTGAAGCCTAATCCTCTCAACCCCGGGATGCTGCTGCAGGAGTTCCTCAGCCTAGTGTCCTAGGCCCAATCATCTTCAGCTGCTTAATCAATGACCTTCTTTCTAATGTGAGATCAGAATTGGGGATGTTCACTGATGATTGCAGTGTTCAGTTCTAAACGTAATTCCTTAGATAAGGAAGCAGTTGACACCAGCATAAAGCAAGACCTGGACAAAATTAAGACTTTGGTTGAGAAGTGGCAAGTAATGTTCTGGACACGCGTGCACCAGGCAATGACCATCTCCAACAAAATGTTGTCAAAAGCACCTATCTTTTAAAAAAACCTACTTCTTCGGGTACCATGCCAAAAAGGTATCGATCACCATGAGCCTCCATTGGATTGGGTCAGGATTATGCTTGACAAAGTATTTTAGTGGTTTGTCATTGTCTTCTGCAGTATGCTGACCAGGAAACACTCCTGTTCTTAGCACACATGGTAACTTAAAGGGACCAACCTGCACACTTCCTGCAGGGTAACTTTCTGGTTTTTGCATAACTCTAAACGGCAGTTTAGAGGGAACATTGCCTCAAAGTGGCTCAGTCACTAGGCATTGATAGCCTACCTGCTTGGCTGATAAGGAGTTAGCAAAGGTGCTGACTGCTATTGCTATGGGCAATTTTCCCGTCCAGCCTGCCATGAGAATCATAGCGGACGTGGGGGGGGAACGGGTTATGCAAAGGTCCATTGACCTTGGGCAGGATTTTCTGGTTTTTGAGGTGAGCGCAGCCGGAAAATCCTACCCAACATATTCTGATTTTGAGAAAAGGACCTAAGGATAACCCAATCACGACTGACCAATGACTCTAACATCAGATGTGGGCATCATTGAGAATTCCTAATTTAAGATAAAAGTAGCAAGCATTTATGAATCCATGAATTAACCAATCACGATAATCATGGAATTGTTAAAGACAGATCATGTTCGACAATTCAAGACTTCTTTTAAAGAACAAAAAAAGTGGATATAGTGATTTTAATACATACGGAATTTCTAAATGCTTAACAGTGGTTTGTCACAAAAATCGAGATGTACAGTATAAGTAAAATGTAGCAATATGATAGAAAGTTGGTTGGTGGGCAGGAAACCATCAGTAGGGTTAACCAATGTTGCTTAAATTGGCGAAGGATGGGGCAGTATTTAGTTCACTTAGTTCTCAGAATTGGATTTATTGAAAAAAACAATATCAAAATTCACTGAATGCAAAAGGGGGGCTGTGAAAATCAAGGTGTTCCGTAAACAGGAGAATACAGCCAGGAGAGTGGATCGGGCAAACAAATGCCAAAAGCAATTTAATGCCAAGATGTGTAAGGTGATTCATTTTGGTTGAAAAAACATGGAATGGAGGTCTAAACACTCTGTGAGCTGATGTAAGGGAACAGAGAGAGATGTAGCCCTAAAACGCCTACTTCCTTGAAAGTGCAAGGGCAGGTCAATTGAGCCATAGTAAAAAGAAGAAAGCGTTTGGAGTTTTATAAAGAGACGCACAGAATATGAAGCCAAAGAGCAAGGCTGACAGCAGGACACTGTTAGGAAACTGTGTGCAGCACTCCACCTCCTGCCCTCCTCCCCCAGCTAACATGAAAAATCTGTGGAACATATGTTAGTCACAGCAACTGAAGCAAAGACTCTACCTGGTACTTGGCAAGTGCCAGGCAACCTGGAACACTTTCTTGGAAACTCACACACCTCCCACACAGATCCAGACTGCCTCCCAAGGAAGTTTGAATATAGCTGCGAGTTAACAATCTTCTCCCAGCAATTTACAAGGCACAATGAGCCCACTCCCCTCCCCACAACCGCCCCCGCCACCACACCACACCGCCCCCCCCCCCCCCCACCCCCCTTGCCCAACCCACTCCCGAGCAGGATCCTCAAAACCCCTAAACTCAGGCAAAGCCGAGGAACCGTACTCAAACAGCACACTGCTCCCAATGTGTGCTCAGCCGAACCAACATTAGTGTACCAATTCTTCTTTTTAACAGATCATGTGATGGAATAACACAGTGATGTCACAAAATACACATATGTATTCTCTGTTACAAATGTTTTTATTAAAAAAGGAATCTTCTGCCCTAATAAGTTAAATATCACTGATAATGTACTAGATGAATGTCAAGTTAGGAAAATACTGATGGCTATGGGATAAGGACAGACAAAGATAAGTATATACTACATACAACATAATGGTTCCCAAGAAGCTGAGGCCATGGAGATGCTGTTATATTACTTAGGTATTCCGCAGTCATGCTTGATTTACTTTTGAAGGAGGCAGAACTTTTTCCAGAGCATTTCAACAGTAAATCAAATGGATTGGGCAGAATCCCCAGTGGAGAGGTTTTACATTGTGGAAGGAATGCACTTGATGGACTGAGTGACTTTATTTTGTTCTACGTCTTGTGTTCTTACATATAGCAACAACTATGGACCTCGGTCATTTCTCAGCTGACAATTCCTATGTTCTTCTACCACATCACCTGAAATCAGACAGAACAGCCGAAGATAAGTCAAAGCAAACTGGGCTGCGTTCTCTGCAACCCCACTGAAGACCTAGATTTTCCTCTTGCTGCCCCAACAGGGAGGCCTGTCAGCCCAGTCTTCACTATCCAACTGCGTATAAATAACAGAAACATGCCACCCCTGCCCCAACCCTCACCAATTTCCCTGCCTCCACCACTGACTCAGTCAATTCTGGTCAGGAAAGGTGTGGCAACAAACTTAAAGCCCCGATTAAAGTTTTAAAGTTTGTTTATTAGTGACACAAGTAAGCTTACATTAACACTGCAATGAAGTTACTGCGAAAACCCACACTCTAGCGCCTGTTCAGTTACACTGATGGGGAATTTAGCATGGCCAATGCACCTAACCAGCACGTTTTTCAGACTGTGGGAGGAAACCAAAGCATCCGGAGGAAATCTATGCAGAGACGGGGAGAACGTGCAGACTCCACATAGACAGTGACCCAAGCCGGGAATCGAATCTGGGTCCCTGGCGCTGTGAGACAGCAGTGCCAACCACTGTGCCACCATGCCGCCCATGGCATTAGGGTAATGCCCTTTTGTAGGAGGGTATCTAAACAGCATGCACATTGTCCTCTCCTTAGTTCTTAAAAACCTGACCCATTTTAGGTCTTGACTCAGTCCAAAGTCTGACAAAAACCAAATGTAAGAGTTTTTGAGCTCTTTTGACCCCGTTGGCCTCTTCTCCTCTGACATTTCCCTCTTCTTGATGGGCTCCTTCTTGGCAACAAAGATTTCTCCTGCCACCCTCACCACTCACCCAGAGCACAATCATCCCAGATAATAGCTCAAAACGCAAGAGACTGAGTCACAATCAAAATCCAAAGACCAAATCAAGGCAGCTGCAGAAGTCTGGCCCCACCTTCCTTTCTACTGAGTCAGTGGCAACTTGGTAATGTTACTAGACTAATAATCCAGAGGTCCGGACTAATGCTCTGGAGACGAGTTCAAATCCAACCACAGCAGCTGGGGGAATGTAAATGCAATTAATTAATAAATCTGGAATGAAATGCTGGTCCCATTAACAATGATCGTGAAATTAATAGATTGTTGTAAGAGCCCATCTGATTTAATAATGCTCTTCAAGGGAGGAAATCTGCCGTCCTTACCCAGTGGCATCCTCACCCATATAGACTGCAGTGATCCAAGAAGGCGGCTCACCACCACTTTCTCAAGGGCAACTAGGGATGGGTAATAAATGCTGGCCAGCCAGCGATGCCCATGTCCCACGAATGAATCAAAAAAGGTTTAGCCTACATCTGACTCCAGATAAACAGCCACACAGCTCTATCAAACCACTACAAAAAAAAAGCACTGCAGGTATACCTAAAATGGTTCAAGACGATGGCACACCACCACCTTCTCAAGGGTAATTAGGGATAAGCAATGAATGTTGGCCTAGCTAGTGATGCTCTCAAGAACAAACTATCTTTGTATCGACTTATATCTCTCCCAGAGCCACATTGACACAGCATGCGTTAAGTCATGTAAGTTCTCAATTCTAATTGGAAATGATAGGGCTGATTTTCCTCTGCCCAAAAAATAAAGTAATTCAAATGAAGAATGGCATTAACCTTTTATCCCATTCTGCTGAATAACACCGCACCCAAACTTATATGCTTGTTTCCAGAAGAGCTGAAGGTGCAGCAATGTAAGTTTCATGCAAAAGAATACCAGAGGGCTTTGCACCTAGATTTATTCTAACAGAGCAGGGGCCAATTGTCCCATACAAAGCTGCTGCAAATGTTTCTTTACTTATTGTTTCAGTGATATTACATTTTTTCGTCTTTACATGCCTGACCTGGAGACAGAATTCTCTGCTTTACTTTGCAGAAAGAATTGACTAGCTTTGAGTTTTTTCTGAGTAAGAAGTCTCACAACACCAGGTTAAAGTCCGACAGGTTTATTTGGTAGCACAAGCTTTCGGAGCGCTGCCCCTTCACCAGGTGAGGGGAGTGATGAAGGAGCAGCACTCCGAAAGCTCGTGCTACCAAATAAACCTGTTGGACTTTGACCTGGTGTTGTGAGACTTTTTCCTATGCCTACCCCAGTCCAACGCCGGCATCTCCACTTCATTTTGTTTCTGAGACATTGCAAGGTCAGTGAGTGCAACTCCTGAGCAGTGGGGGATGAGAAAGGGAACAGTCCACAAGGGGACATGGTAAATTTCCTGATACCTCATCTTCCCCTGCCACTGAACAATATGTTTTTTTATTAAATGTCACAAAGAGCAAAGACTTTGTGGGCGATCTTACCGGCTCCTCAAACTGGTCGATCGGCGTGGCGAGCGAGAGGCAAAAAAAACAGCTTTGCGTCCTGTTTCTCGCCTCTTGTGATGTTATTAGATCATTTGAATATTGTTAGTGAGCCTGGGATGCAATTGTCCGGGTTCACTTGCTTTAACGGCCTTGGAGGTCCTTACCGGCGAGGATCACATATGGTCCCCAGCAGCGGGGATCTGATGTGATGGTCTCACTGGTAGGACTGGAGACCATTAAGCCCCTCGGGGGCAAGGCCGGCCAGTGCCCCATGCCCCTAGCAGTTGGCAGCTGGCTTGCCAGCGTGAATAGGCTCCGTCCACTCACCCTACAGGCGAGAATCACACTTTACCTCAGTTTATTTTTCTAAGTGCCATACGGCTGCGTCCGGGATCTCACCCAATGAATAGGTTCTCCCATTTTCACGCTCGTTCGGCACTTCAAACTTTTTTTGGTAAAATCGCCTCTTAAAACTTCATAACATAAAATGCAATAACACCAGTAAACAATGTATCACGCGATCAACTCTGGGTAGAATTTCACAAGCAACTTCTGCGCTCGGTGGGCGGAATCAGAAACGGCCGCGATTCCCAGTCCCACCTGCAATCATTTTAAACTCACGATATTACACTGGTAGCCAGTGTGAATCGCAGCCGCACTTGGTGAGCATGCTGGGCATGGGCGGGTGCAGGGCAGGCACCGTGTCCAATGGCAGCCCACCACGAGGTTTAAAGGTGGCGCACTGAGGTCTTTGTAGAAACCGGAGAATGCAAAATGGTGACCGTTGGAAGACACACCAGACTGGAGGGGAGCTCCGGCAGGCAGCAAGCCCCTCGCTTCTCCAACAACTTTTTGCGAGGGCTGTTAGCCAGGAGGAACATCCTAATGCCCAGGGCTGAAAGGAGGAGGCCATCCCAAACAACGAAGGTCTGGGCAGAGGTGGTAGCTGGGGGTCAGCAGGCATGGCCTAGTCTGGTGCACCTGGATCCAATGCCGGTAAAGGTTCAATAACAATCTGTACTCGGCATGGGTGAATTCTGAGTGGTCATTTTTCAGTGTGAGGGACAGAGGAAGGCTGCCCATTCATTGTTGTAATCAAGTATGTGGTTTTTGCACAAATCTTCCCGTGCATCGGCAGCACGGTGGCACAGTGGTTAGCACTGCAGCCTCACAATGCCAGGGACCCGGGTTCGATTCCCGTCCTGGGTCACTGTCTGTGCAGAGTCTGTTTGTGTCTGCGAGGGTTTCCTCCGGATGCTCCAGTTTCCTCCCGCAGTCCAAAGATGTGCAGGTTAGGAGTATTTGCCATGCTAAATTCCCCCTCAGTGTACCCGAACAGGTGCCGGAGTGTGGCGATTAGGAGATTTTCACAGTGACTTCACTGCAGTGTTAATGTCAGTGTTAATGTATTTGTGACTAATAAATAAACTTAACTTAATCTCAAGATTAGAGAGAAGAACCTGAAGCCTTGGGTCCATCAAAGGGTCATGTGTTCAGAGCGTTGGTAACCTTCTCAAGCCTTTCGGGTGTGATATGAGTTGGGGCGGGCAGCATGATGTGCCACTAAAGGTGAAGGGTTCAGTACTTAATGGAGCTCTGCACCTACTGGCAGGAGAAACATAGCCACGATAACCGAGAGAGAGCAGCCACTAGAGGGACATCCTAAAGCCCAGGGATGAAAGGAGGAGGTCACCCACCGAACAAAGAACCTGGCTATTCTCACCAGCATGAGCTGGGAGCACTGGAGCCCGAGTGTGTGTGGTGGGAGGTCGTCAGGTTGTGGATAGGCTGGTGTAGCAGAGGACAGTAAGAGTCCAGTGGCTGATTTATGACAGGATGAAGGTGAAACTGATGTTCGGGCATCTCATCCTCAGAACAACCTCAGTGATGCACCAGTCACTGAGACTATAATGCAACTGAAAACAATCACGCCGGGCAACATAAAGTTTAAAATTTATTGATTAGTCACAAGCAAGGCTTACATTGCAATGAAGTTACTGTGAAAATCCCCTAGTCGCCATAGTCCGGCGCCTGTTCAGGTCAATGCACCTAACCAGCACGTCTTTCAGAATGTAGGAGGAAACTGGAGCACCCGGAGGAAACCCATGCAGACACAGGGAGAATGCGCAAACTCCACACAGACAGTGACCCAAGCCGGGAATCGAACCTAGGTCCCTGGCACTGTGAAGCAGCAGTGCTAACCACTGTGCTACTGTGCCACCCATGTGTTGTGATATGAGTGGTGCTTCCGAGCACTTGTTTTCTTCCCTCTAGCCAGCCATCCACCAGAGACAGCCAAGAGGCCAATGACCATTCTTTAACACTGGAGAATGAAAGCAGGCAGGATGCACCCGCGGCACACCCTCTCTCAGTATCGAGCACCAGTGCAGATAATGGCACATCAGAGGGCATCATCATATCGGATGAGTTGGTAGGGCATAACAGTGAGGGCACAGCACGCTCACTGGTGCAGATGGTGGTCACAGTGAGAGTTTTAACAACACCAGGTTAAAGTCCAACAGGTTTATTTGGTAGCAAATGCCATTAGCTTTTGGAGCACAGCTCCTTCATCAGATGGAGTGGATATCTGCTCTCAAAACTCCATCTGACGAAGGAGCAGCGCTCCGAAAGCTAATGGCATTTGCTACCAAATAAACCTGTTGGACTTTAACCTGGTGTTGTTAAAACTCTCACTGTGTTTACCCCAGTCCAATGCCGGCATCTCCACATCATGACTACCATCAACACCGCAGATGGTGGTGACAGGGAGTGCCCAGGGCGTCACTGAAGGACTGCTGGAGACAAGGGCCATGCTGAGTGCGAGGAGGGTGATGAGCTTCTGGAGTCATCAACAAGGTGGCAAATGCTGAATATACAGTGGGTTGCACGGGGAGATCTGACAGAGATCCCTGAGGGTTTGTGTGCCATGGTCACATAGAGGAGTCCCTGAGGAGCATGAGCGCTGCAGTGACCCTGAGCTCTGGGCGCACAGCCTCATCTGCTGAGAGAGTGGTAACTCTAAAGGAGAGGGAGCTCCTGGAGCGTTATGATGTGTTACTGGGGTTGTGCTTGGATCTGCAAATCTTCATACAGGCACTGACCTCAGGAGGTCACTACCAGTCAGGAAGAGTGCGACACCCAGTCTCTCGGATGGGTGGCCACCCTTCATTGGTGAGCAGCGAGGTGAAGACTCGCCTCACAATGGTGGACAAGCTGGCTGTCATTTCTGGGGCCTCCTCTCATAGCACCCCGGATGAGGGCAGCATCTCATCCACCCTCTGCCAGTCACCACCCCATCCTCCGAGTCAGCGGCGACTGAGGAGTGCCCAGCCATGTCGCTAAGCAAACCCTCCCAGACGATGCCTGCTCAGACCCCATTGGCCAGAGGACGACCGCCAAGGTCATCTGCGCCAACAGGGCATCAAAGTCAGCAAACTGCCTCTCATTCCACTGACAGCGAGGGGGAGGCATCGAGATGTAACATCCGCAAACCTAAGCTGAAGACACAGTGAGCACAACCAGGGGCATCCACAGGGTGGTTTTGTTTGCCCTCCCTATCACTGGTAACTCTTGATGATCCAACTGGATATTTTTGCTTTGTTTTATGTTATTGTTCTCACCTTATTGCCCATATGCCATCAATGCCCTATGTTCTCAAATTGTTTCTGTCTCATAAATGGCTGTGGATATTCATGAACTGATAGCCAAGTTCCGCACACACGAGGACGGCCTCAACCGGGATATTGGGTTCATGTCACACTATTTGTAACTCCCACAGTTGCGTGGACCTGCAGAGTTTCACTGGCTGTCTTGTCTGGAGACTATAATACACATCTTTTTAGCCTGTCTTGATGCTCTCTCCACTCACATTGTTTCGTTTCTTAAAGACTTGATTAGTTGTAAGTATTCGCATTCCAACCATTATTCATGTAAATTGAGTCTGTGTCTTTATAAGCTCTGTTTGTGAACAGAATTCCCACTCACCTGAAGAAGGGGCTTAGAGCTCCGAAAGCTTGTGTGGCTTTTGCTACCAAATAAACCTGTTGGACTTTAACCTGGTGTTGTTAAACTTCTTACTGTGTGGATATACATCCAGGGTATAAACCTTTATTAGTCTGGCATTCAGGCTCATGAAGTCATTCACTGTGAGTTGTTCAGGATTGGTGCCATGGGCTCGGTGAGAGGGTAGAGAATGCCAGCTTAGCTGAAAAAGAGCTAAACCCGGGCCTCCCTGGTGTCCCTGCCCTCATGCAGGTTCCTGATTTCAGCCTCCTCATCCTCGCCTTCTGGCTGCCCCGAATCGGCATCTGAGTTGATGTCAGTGTCCTCGTCTGAGGCAGGTGCAGCAACATCAGCATCTTCCTGGTCCAGAGGTTCACCCCTGGAGACAGCAAAAATTTTGAAGAGCACAGCAGAGAACTGCTATGAGCGACACTCGCTCAGGCGGGTACTGCAAGGTGCCCCCCAGATTGGTCCAGGCATCAGAACCTTACATTCAGCAGCCCAATGGTCCTCTACACCACTGCCCTTGTGGAGAATTTCAGCAGTTGTATCTCTTCTCTGCCTCTCCTCTTCTTGGGTGCCAGACAGACGTCATCAGCCACCTTTTAAATGGATAACCACTGTTGCCAATCAGTCACCCTTCAAGGTGAGCTGGAGCTGTTAACAGCCTTGGCACTTACAAGTGGCATAGTATGTAGGCATCATGAGATCTGCCCAGGTACCTTGCACACACCTGCAGAATTTGGGTCTTGTGGTCACAGACTATCTGAATGTTCATAGAGTAGAATCACTTCCTGTTGACAAAAGCACCAGGCTGGCTAGCTGGCACCTTGATGGTCACATGGGTGCAATCGCTGGCACAATTGTGGTGAAGCTTCTGGTCCGCTCGGCCTGGCTGACTTGATCTGTCCTGAAATGAATGAATCTTCTCACACGCCTGAACAGGGTGTCAGTGACCAGCTTGACACAGCTGTGTGCAGCTGGCTGAGAAACTCCACATGGATTACCCAGAGTGCCCTGGAACAATCCAGAGGCCTAAAATTTAAGTGTGACAGTCACCTTAACAGCCATAGGCACTGGGTGCCCTTCCACACAATTTGAGACTATGCCCAGGCCAATCATCTGGCAGATGGTTGTTACAGCTTCACTTGAAAGCCAGAGCCTTTTGCAGCAGTGGACCTCGGTCGTGTCAAGGTAGTTTGATTGCTGCCTGTACACACCCTGGCACCGGGGAGGGGGGTGGTAGTTCCCTGCTGAGTAGACTATACCCATCTGCAGGTTTGCTAATGGGGCTGATCTGTGCGCAGAGACCAAATAAACCTGTTGGACTTTAACCTGGTGTTGTGAGACTTCTTACTGCGCAGATGGTAACACAGGGACCCAGATCTCTGATGCCAGGGGACAGAAATGTCCTGTAAGTGCCGCACTATGATGAACCCAACACAGAAACAACATTCTGTGGAAACACAAACACCACCTCACCTCACTGCCAGAAACTCTCTAACTTCTCCGCCAGCCTTTGCTGCAGCCCTCTTCTATCCTGCCCTTGATTGGAAAAAGTTTGAAATTGGTTGGTCTGCCTGCCCGTGTTGCCCGTGAGATGAGTTTAAAATCGCACGGGCCATTGTGATATACCAGTTAATTAGAGAGATAATCCCCTCAACTAGTTTCATGATTATCAGCGGGTGCACTGCCAATCCACACCTGCACCCGCTGACCGAGATGTCGCGTGAATGCACAATGATATTGAAATATACGTCTGACTTCATCGTTCGCTATTTAACATGCTTCCGGGTCAGGCGTGTGCCCACCCTGAACATGTAAATTCTGCCCTCTGTCTATAACATTAACTGGAACTTCCAACTCTCTGAAGAGCCTAAAATGAACAGTAGTGGATTGAGCAATTGTACCATAATAAGGCTTCAGATCAAAAGTTAGAAAGTGATATGAAGCTTGACAACTCTTTTTATGACCTGCATTGGCATTTGAGCCAAATGCTCTCCTTCTGTGCCATAAATTCCTATGATTTCTAGATCACCATCCGTTATGAACCAAGCCCAATTTTCCTTTCCATTAGATTCCAATGAATTCATGGGTCGCCAATTTAATACCATCCTTCTGTGGCCCACAGTTGAATGTTCTTCACATTATATAAAAGATTAAAGCCATATTTCAACAATACAAGAGGCACGGTTAGTGTACAAAAGCCTCTGGAATGCCAGACAAGAATAAGAAGCAGTGTGGGGAAGAGTCAGAGTTTCAAAGCCAAAGTTGGATGACACCAAGGATTGGCACTGAGCCCCTTTTCTCTCCCTGATGATCAAGGATGTTCTGACTGAGCAAGGAAGATGGGAAGTGATTTTTGCAGATGACATTGAGCTAGTAGGTGGGATGATGGGAACATGCCAAATATCTGGAGAAAAGCACAGGAAGACAGGGGAATGTAGATCAGTAGACAAAAGACCCAATTTATGCACTGTTAGTTTTAGAGTCGAGGAAAGAGGATCCTTTACTCATTTAAAATACTTCAATTATACACCCTCTTAATCTTCTGCACACAATGAAATGCAAACCTGGAGCCTGATTGTCAATCCAGGGTCGGGACCCAACACCCAGATTTCTGGGTCCCATCCATGTGCCATGTTTGTGACACTGCTGCAATATTATTTCCTAATTGGAGCAGAGGTGAGCTCAGCACCCAAACTGGGTGCCGGCTGCTGCCGGGAGGTAGGAAATAACGCCAAAGTGCCAAGCTCAACAGCAAATGGCAGCCATTGCTGGGCTTGCTGTTACCCTGCAGAATGGAGCAGGCAGGATATCAAAGGGTCAGTAGCCTCATAGTGCAGAGAAATGGCCAAACAGCCAATGGAAAGGTACTGGAACGCTTTTGTGAATAACTCCTTTTTTCCAACAATTTTACTTCATCAGAAGCATCAGGTAACACTTCCCTACATTACTCCCAATAGCCGTGCACTGAACCAGGCTGTTTGCTTTACCCAATGCGTGATGTGTAAATCCGCAGGCTGCTAACAAGCTCTTTGAGGAATTTAACCATTAATTGAAGGTGAGCAGCTTGTCGGTTCCCCCCGTTTCTCCCCTCGCTTTGAAAATAGCAGCACTTTCAGAGGCATTGGTAGACTGACATGCCACCTGGGGACACCACGGGCAGTTCTCCCATCCTGTTGCACAAATTTTTTATTGCAGCGGGCCAGGAGATTCTCACGTCAGCCGATTCACGGGGTTCACACATGTGCTCCCGCCCCGATAGCATCTCCCAGTGCCGGATTTCCAGCGGCGTCACATTCGCGCCGGAAATCAGCGGCGAGGCACAAAGACCATTTAAATGGTCATTTCAATATAATTTAAATGTAATTAGCAGGCCCGGGACTGAAGTCTCCAAGCCTGCTAGTATCTCACCCTCCCACCGCCAAAGTGGTTCACTCCAGCGGGGATTAAAGTAGCTCCCCACTGAGGGGAACCAGCAGCCCAACCCCGCTGGAGTGAAGGGGGGCCCTGAGGCGGCAGGGGGGCTGCCCCCCTGGACATTGGCACCTTGGCAGTGCCAGCCTGGGACCCTGGCACTGCCTAAGGGGCAAGTGAAAATGCCCAGGGGGCACCTTGGCACTGCCCATTGGGCATGGGGCAATGCCAAGAGGACAGGGGCAGTGCTAAGGGGACTTAGGGGGTGAAGCCAGCTGGGCCAATCGGTGGGGGTGGGGGGTCCCGCTACAAGTCTGCAGACAGAATCAGGGGGTGGGGGAAAGGAGAGAGGCCATCGAACAGGGTGGGCTGGGGGTCAGCCTGCTGGGATGGGGAATTGGGGTGGGGGGCCTGGGGGGGGCGGGCCCGGAAGGGAGAGTTCGGGGTTGGCCCAGGAATGGTTGGGGGGCGTGAGGCTGGCCAGCGATCGGGAAGCCAGCAGTGCAGGGCTACTGCGCATGCCCGATCTCGGTGCCGACAAATTGGCGCATGCGCAGTGGCTCGCTCAGCGCTATGCTGTCAGCCTCTCCAGCGGGAATAGGCCCCACCCACAGAGTTTTAATAATATTCACACTGAGGCACTCTACAGTGCACAGAGTGTGGGAGATTCTTCTCTGAATCCCCACTGAAAAAACCAGCGTGAATTACTCCAGTTTTCACGCGAATGTCTTCCTTTGTTACAAGAATGGCTGCACTTCATATGCTTAATTGGCTGCAAAACATCCTGGAGATATGAAAGACACTTTATGAATACAAGTATGTTGGCTTTCTTTTTCTCTTTACAATTGTATCTGGATCAAAAAATGCTGGGAGAACTCCGGCCATTATTTTCAAAGCTCATCTGCAACTAACTTCACCTTCACAGGCAATTGAAAATCATACCCCTAGTCTATGCAAGCTGTCCTCATAACTTAACCCTTTTAGCCGTGGTATCTTTCCAGCTGATCTGTGCTGCACTCCGTCTAATACATATGCTTCCTGAGGTGCAGTGCCTGACCTGGACGCAGTACTCCTGAAACACTGGATTTCCTGCATATTTTATAAACTCATGCAAAAGTGTTCCAACTCTTGCACTCAAAACATTTCTGTGTTAAGCACCACACCCTAATTAACAGAGTGTGTGGCACGGTGACACAGTGGTTAGCACTACTGCCTCACAGCCCCAGAGACCCGGGTTCAATTCCGGCCTCGGTCGGCCTGTGTCCACGTGGGTTTCCTCCGGGTGCTCCGGTTTCCTCCCACAGTCCAAAGATGCGCAGGTTATGTTGATTGGCCATACTAAATTACCCCTTAGTGTCAAGGGGACTAGCAGGGTAAGTATGTGGGTTTACGAGGGTAGGGCCCCGGTGGGATTGTTGTCAGTCCAGGCTTGATGGGCCGAATGGCCTCCTTCCGCACTGTAGGGATTCTGTGATTCACTTAAAAACCATTCTGCCAAGAAAAGTAAATCAGTAGGTGCTTCTGAGTAAGTGTGCAAAAAATCTGACTCCCAAACTAGCAATACAGGTTAAAGCAGGCTGAAGAATGATTCTGTGATTACCAGCCTCAAGCCACAAATAAGCACAGAATTCATGACAAATTCTGAATATAGTGACCTCTATATCAGCCTTGACTCAATCATATGAACACTCAAAGATACGAACATTCACATTAGGAATAGTAGGCCATTCGGCCCCTCAAACCTGCTCCACCATTCAATAAGATCATGGATTATCTGATTGTAGCCTCAACTCCACATTCACCTACCCCAATAACCTTATCTTCCTTGCTAGTCAAGAATCTATCTACCTCTTCCTTAAAAATGTTCAATGATCCCGCCTCTACTGCTGTGTGGGAAAGCACTCTTACTTCTGAGTCAGATGTTTGTGGGTTGAAGACCCACTTCAAAGGCCTCAGCATTTGAGTGCAGTACCAGGGAAGTGCTGTACTGTCAGGGGTGCCATCTTTTGAATGAGACATTGAACTAGTTGCCCCTTCAGATTGGAACAAATAATCCCACGGCATAATTTGAACAGGAGAGTACCCGTCGTGTCCTGCTTGATACTTATTCCAATCAACACTATTAACACTATTATCTGGTTATTTATCTAATTTATGGTTATGAGACTTTGCTGTGTACAAATTGGCTGCTGTGTCTTCCTCTGTTATAAGAATGGCTGCAGAACACATCCTGGGGATATGAAAGACACTTGATGAACACAAGTCTGTTGGCTTTCTTTTTCTCTTTACAATTGTAACTGGATCAAAAAATGCTGGGAATGCATACCAGGTCAATCACCTGAAAGAAAGATCAATGTGTTAGATGGATCTCTTCATCAGAACTGTGTTGTGATAGAGCTCCATATTAACCTGTCTGTATCTTTCAGGAGCTGACTGATCCACTTTATATTTCCAGTATTTTTTTCAATTTTCCAGCATTTGTATTATTTTTGTGGTTTAATCAGACAACGTAATGTATTATTTTCATTGTTACTAGTTTTCTTTAGTAAATAGAAAGTTAATTAAAGTATACAATATTTATTCATATTTCAGGATCCCTGATTAGATCCCCATAACTAACTGAAAAAAGTGACAAAATGACCTGTTACTAAGTTTACATCAGTGCTATTCTATAATCAACCACTAAGAAACTCTCTTTCCACGGTGTCAGATCACACTTGGCTTTCATTCTGCACCTCTACCCACTGAGTGACCTGAAATCTGATGCAGTTGGGGCAATTGTAGTGTGAACCTCCGGCTCATCCCTCAGTTTGCAGATCCTGAATGCACACTAATGCGAAGGCACACCTTATACTACTACACAGGTATTTACATTTATGCAAATAGACATCTATACCTTTCCAAATATTAAAACAATTCTAAATTAAAATATTGCTGAAAAAGCAGGAACTTCCACCTGCCTTTTATACATTCATGTGGCTCTGTTTAGAGCTTCTTTTTCATTTATTAAGTGGCAACCAACTACAATTCATTGGCACACTACATAGAGAAGATACAATAAAATAAAGCTCTGGCATTCCTCTAAGTACTGCAAGACAAAAGTATTTGATTAAATAAACACTTGCATTTATATAATGTATTTCACCATGGCAGGTTATCCCAAAGTATTTTACAACCAACTAAATACTTCAAAGTATAGTCACTGTTTAATACACATACAAAAAGTGACAGCCAACAAGAATCCAAAAATAGCAACATAACAAGCAGCAAATAATCTGTTTCACTGATGTTAATTGAGGGATAAATATTGGCTAGAACACCAAAGAAGAAGACTGCTCCTCTTCAAAACACTACCCTGGAATATTTTACACACCTCAGTGGGACAGAAGGAGCCTCAATTTAACATTTCACTACACCCCTGACAATTCAGCCCTCCTTCAGTACTGCACTGAAATTTGAGCCTAGATTTTGTGCTTCAGTCTCTGGAGTGGGATTCAAAAGGTTGAATCCACAACTTTTTACCCCAAAAATGAGAGCCACGGCTGAAATGATGATGATGGAGAAACTCTTAATCAGCAATTTTTTTTCTTATATTTTGGGGCTCTGAAGATGTATGGTCTGAACAAACTGAACATTTTTTTAAGCAACAAGGTTGTCATTAGTAACATCTATTGTATTGAAGAAAAGATTCTCTATTACAAAGTAATCAAAGAATCAAAAACAGTAAAAATCATTACCATATTGAGTCAAAAATGAACAGTTTTGGTATTTCTGCATATTTTTCAGTATTGTGGGTTCATATAATATGTACCTACTTTTCAATCCTACATATTTTCATGAAAGGCAAAAAGATTATACTTCTGTATAGACTCCTACAATGTTAAGTAAGTTACCTGGAACTCCGCAGTTTGACATGTTTGTTTGATGTCTCTGTCGAATGGAAGAACGCTTGTAAACAACATGAGGGTGGCCTTCGCCATAAGTAATGTCACTAGTATTGTCCTCAGATATATCCTGCAATGGTTCAATGAAATACTGATCTTCTTCTGTTACAATCACCCCGTGCTTAAGAGAACAAAACAGATCATTATTACGTGTAAGGATTTTAGAAGTTTTAAGAAGTAGTCCAAAATAGTTCATTCCTTAAGTTTAATACAGGTATATCTGGATTGTGCATAATGAACACATATTGTAGGAAATATAATAGTAAGATGAATAATAAAACATATAACAGTGACTAACTGAGACCAAAGGTCATCCAAACAAACAGAACATACTAAATCTGCTGACAATTAAAAGCAATATGTTTTAATTCTACTTTCTAATGGTGGTTTTGTTTCCTCCACTATTCTGGGTCTTTAAATGGTTGGACCTTTATTGCTGAGGAGTTGCTAGCAATGAATGTTACTACTTCATTCCCCATCCAACTTTCTTCCAAAAATGCAGCCAATGCTGATTTCAGTGCATGTTATTAGTTTAAAACCACAGTATCCAGCCATTTGTTATTGTGATTTGTCTCCAAATTAAATGTGCACTTTAGTTTATTCATTGTAATACAAATAATCCCAGTTCACCCTTCTTGCCAGTTGCAGAACTACATTGTTCCATCATAACAGTCATATATCTTGTGGTACGAAATGCATTATTTGTAAACACTGGGGGGAAGCTGGTCACCCTTCCCAACTAAGGCATTAAGACATGAATTTATGTAAATTAAACTAACGGCCCTGCATGAAAGTTTGTCAGACATCTCTTCTTTAATATGCTGCACAGGAAGTTGGATTTGTACGTGCTTCAGAACTATATTCGGTCTGCAGAGGCCACTGAAAGGGACCTGCCTCTTTAAGATCTGGCTACCCTTCCCACTGCGGTCGATCATATGCAAATTAGCCATGTGCATTATACAGCAGGGCAGCTGTTTATGCTTCAGTTCCTGCAATGGTTCCATCAGTTCAGTTAACAGTTCCGACTGATGCCGAATAACAAATCCTTTATATCCCGCAGCACAAAAGCAATCAAATGAATAAAGCAGTGTCCCAGTTTGAAAAGCAAGTTTACTGTTCTACTCACCAGGCCATTGCAGTTGCTTAAAGCCACCTTCGTAGTATTGTGCTCATGTAGTACAAATCCCACATAATGGCAGTTATCAATAAAATCGTGTTTCCACTCTGGACCGTCGTCCCCCCAATATTCTACCATAAAATGTCTGGAGATTAATTTAGTGTTTAAACTCAGGTTTAGGTGAAAGTGCTTTCCGTAGGCGGTCAGTGTGTAAAATAATTTAGATTCGTTTGGATCATGAGGTGTCGTATCCGAACTCCTCCTTCGCCTTGAACGTCTGTAGCTTTTCGCACTGATGTTCAGGAAATCTCCGTTGTGATCCACTCGGGCGGGAACCGTCAGCTGATAATGTTCGAGGTAAGAAAGGAATTCCTCTTTGAAATCACAAGGTGGGAAGATCCAGGAAATGGGCGTGGAAAGAAAAAAAGGAGGTGACAAAATACTACTAAATACCAGTCAAAATCATTCCATCTAATGTCAAGGGAAAGTTACTGTCAAATATTTTCAAGAGTGTTCAGCATGTTAAGCTACAAGTGAGGAAGTCACAATCATCCAGTGTTTGATCAAGTAATGTTTCACAAATTAGTGAAACCACGATACAATGCAGTAAGTTGGGAAGGATAAAGACTTTGAAATAACCAGACATATGCAGAAAATGTCAGCAGTACCCGCCCTTAAAATCCTAGTACCAATTTTGCATTTAACAAGGTAGTGATACAATTTTGCTGTTAACATTCCAAGTGCAACATAAGGATTCTGCTGTGTAGACCGGCAAACTCCAGTCATAAACAAGACATTAAAGAATGTGTTCTGGACCTTGTTCAGGTTTGATCAAAAGAGCTATGTTCAGTCTCTCCCTATTCCCAACCTACTGTACATGACGGGTTACATCAAATCACCAATAAATGTCATTCACATACAATCCAATTGTCTTAATAACTGAAGTGATTTTCTTTTACAAACGGTCAGGAGTGTAGATTTTTTAAAAATGAAAGATGGTTGTAACAAAGTAAATATGAACTCGTGCCAACAAAAGCCCACATGGTTTATTTGGGTTTGAAAGCGTTGGTGATGTGGCGCTAGTCTACATTACATTCTGGTCATGCTGGGATGATCCTACCTTGAGAATTGTAAGAAAGCCTTGTGTCACTGTCAAATTCCGAAGCAGCCATGACCAGGCTCAAAATCCAAGTCAGCGTCTTCCACAAAATTTCCATCATTTAGTGAACCTCCAGCTGTTTGTGGCTATCCTTTGCGCTAGACCGTTTGGTTGACTCCAGAAGCGCACGGAAACAAGCCCATTAGGGTCGCCGAGTCCTCGGCACGTTTCCGTGCGGCGGTGCCTCAGCGCCGAAAGGTCCAGCAGTTGGTGCAGCAGCCCGGGTGGCCACTCATCCCTGCGCCCAGAGCCAGCAGCAAAGCGGCAGAATCCTCAGCACCCACACTCATTGGCCATGTATTAGGACTCAGTCATCCGTATGCCTGCAAAAGGGGAACAGCACACATTAATAATGCCCTTGGCCACTGTTATCCTCAGTGCATTATTTGTGATGGGAATTTTAGCAGCAAAACAGTTGATTAAAAAAATTGGTTCTATACTGCAACAGCAAACTGACTGTGTCGCATTGCAAAGGTTCGGATTGCAGAAGAGGAAAAGACCCCACACATACATAGAAACTTTCATAGAAAATAGGAGTAGGCCATTCGGCCCTCCGAGCCTGCTCCGCCATTCATTTTGATCATGGCTGATCATCAAATTGAATAATCTGATTCTGCCTTCCCTCTATATACCTTGATTCCTTTAGCACCTAGGTCCTAAAAGGTTTATCCCTTATCCTCAAACTATGACCCCCTAATTCTGGACTCCCCCTACATAGGGAACATTCTTTCTGAACCTATCCTGTCTAATCCTGTTAGAATTTTATAAGTTTCTATGAGATCCTCTCTCACTCTTCTAAACTCCAATGAATACAATCCTAACTGACTTTCTTTCCTCATATGAGAGTCCTGCCATCCCAGGAATCAGCCTAGTAAACCTTTGCTGCACTCTCTCTATGGTAAGGACATCCTTCCTCAGATAAGAACACCAAAACTGCACACAATACTCCAGGTGTGGCTTCACCAATGCACTATACAATTGCAGTAAAACATCCCTATCCCTATACTCAAATCCCTATACTCTTGCTATGAAGGCCAACGTATATTTGCCTTCTTTATGGCTTGTTATATCTGCGTGCTTACTTTCAGCGACTGATGCACCAAGGTCTCGCTCAGTATCCACCTCTCTCAATTTACACATATTCAAATGATAATCTGCCTTCCTATTTTTGCTACCAAAATGGACAACCTCACATTTATTCACATTATACTGCATCTGCCATGCATATGCTCCCACACTCAGCCTGTCCAAATCACATCAAATAGATGGCAGAGGAAATGTATACTTACACTCCTCTCCCGCTTCACAACACTGTGAGTGTTGACTTCTTAATCGCTTTCTCACAAGGAAAAATACACAATTCAGAAGAAGCAGCTGACGGGAAATTAGTGAAAACTCATCTTTTGTGCTTAATTTCCAAGATAATCAGCAAAAAACCTAAACAACTAACTCAGTGAGCATGAGTGTCATGCAGCCCGAATGAATTATAAAACGGTCATACATCATTTTTCTGGAGTACATTTATCTTTCTTACAAACCCTGACTGTGCAACTACAATCCTGAGCACAAAAGGGCAGAGGAGAGTGGGCTCCATGTAGAGAGTGAATCTCCATTTGAGGAGTGAGACTCCAAGTGAGGATTGAGGGACCATGTGAGGAGTGAGGGACCATGTGAGGAGTGAGTGTCCATGTGAAGAGTGAGTCTCCATGTGAGGAGTGAATCTCTCCATGTGAGGAGTGAGTGTCCATGTGAGGAGTGAGTGTCCATGTGAAGAGTGAGTCTCCATGTGAGGAGTGAATCTCTCCATGTGAGGAGTGAGGGGCCATGTGAGGAGTGAGTGTCCATGTGAATAGTGAGTCTCCATGTGAGGAGTGAGTCTGCATGTGAGGAGTGAGTGTCCATGTGAAGAGTGAGTCACCATGTGAAGAGTGAGTCTCCATGTGAAGAGTGAGTCTCCATGTGAGCAGTGAGTCTCCATGTGAGGATTGAGGGTTCATGTGAGGAGTGAGTCTCCATGTGAGGAGTGAGTCTCCATGTGAGGAGTGTCCACGTGAGGATTGAGGGTTCATGTGAGGAGTGAGTGTCCATGTGAGGAGTGAGTCTCCATGTGAGGAGTGAGTCTCCATGTGAGGAGTGAGTGTCCATGTGAGGAGTGAATCTCCATGTAAAGAGTGAGTGTCCATATGAGGATTGAGGATTCATGTGAGGGGAACTCCAGGTGGAGAGTAAGCTCATTATGGAGAGTGAGGTTCCACGTAGAGAATGAGTCTTCATTTCAAGACTGAGCCTCCAAGTAGAAAATGAGGCTCCATATGGAAAGTGATTCATTGCATGAGGAGTGTCCATGTGAGGAGTGAGTCTCCATGTGAGGAGTAAGGGGCCATGTGAGGAGTGAGTGTCCATGTGAAGAGTGAGTTTCCATGCGAGGAGTGAGTGTCCATCTGAGGAGTGAGTGTCCATGTGACGAGTGAGTCTCCATGTGAGGAGTGAGTGTCCATGTGAGGAGTGAGTCTCCATGTGAGGAGTGAGTGTCCATGTGAGGAGCGAGTCTCCATGTGAGGAGTGAGTCTCCACATGAGGAGTGTCCATGTGAGGATTGAGGGTTCATGTGAGGAGTCAGTGTCCATGTGAGGATTGAGGGTTCATGTGAGGAGTGAGTGTCCATGTGAGGAGTGAGTGTCCATGTGAGGAGTGAGTCTCCATGTGAAGAATGAGTGTCCATGTGAGGATTGAGGATTCATGTGAGGAGAACTCCAAGTGGAGAGTAAGCTCATTGTGGAGAGTGAGGTTCCACTTAGAGAATGAGTCTTCATATCAAGACTGAGCCTCCAAGTAGACAATGAGGCTCCATATGGAAAGTGATTCATCGCATGAGGAGTGAGTGTCCATGTGAGGAGTGAGTCTCCATCTGAGGAGTGAGTGTCCATGTGAAGAGTCTCCATGTGAGGAGTGAGTGTCCATGTGAGGAGTGAGTGTCCATGTGAGGAGTGAGTCTCCATCTGAGGAGTGAGTGTCCATGTGAAGAGTCTCCATGTGAGGAGTGAGTGTCCATGTGAGGAGTGAGTGTCCATGTGAGGAGTGAGTCTCCATCTGAGGAGTGAGTGTCCATGTGAAGAGTCTCCATGTGAGTGAGGCCCCATGTGAGGAGTGAGTCCCCATGTGAGGAGTGAGTCTCCATGTGAGTAGTGAGGGACCATGTGAGGAGTGAGTGTCCATGTGAGGAGTGAGTGTCCATGTGAGGAGTGAGGCTCCATGTGAGGAGTGAGTGTCCATGTGAAGAGTGAGTCTTCATGTGAGGAGTGAGTCTCCATGTGAGGAGTGAGTGTCCATGTGAAGAGTGAGTCTCCATGTGAAGAGTGAGTGTCCATGTGAGGAGTGAGTGTCCATGTGAAGAGTGAGTGTCCATGTGAAGAGTGAGTCTCCATGTGAGGAGTGAGGGTCTATGGAGAGAAGCTGAGCTACCCAAACCCACTCTCACCTCCTACTGGATGGAGCCCAATCACTCAACCATTCACTGGGAATGTATCCACCAATCAGGCCTGGCAAAGTTTTGACCTTCCTGTTACTGGTCTGCGTGCAGATAGAGTACCAGTTGGAAGCAGGGAGAGAGTGCTTGGAGGAAGGAATGTGGAGGAAGGGGGAAGATTAGAGGAAGGGATGGAGGAAGAAATGTGAAGAAGGCGGAGGGGTAGAGGAAGGGATGAAGGAAGGAATGGAAGTTTTGAGGTCATAGGATGCAGGATGGGAAGGAAAAGAAGGACACTAAGAAAGAAGGGGTGCATGGAGGGAAGGATGGAGGATGAGAGGAAAGTGGAGGAGAGTGGAGGGGTGGAAAGGATGAGGGGTGAGGATGGTGGTAGAGGGTGGAAGAATGGATGAAGGGAGAAGGAGAGGCAGGCAGGCTGCTAAGCGTAGGAGAAAATGAACAAGAGGAATTGAGGAGGATAGTGGAGGGAAAGAGGAGAAAGGAGAGGCAAGAGAGCAGGGACTGAATGGATAAGAAAGGAGGATCGGAAAGGGAGGGTTAGAGAGAACCTCAGGGAAGGAGAAGAGTGCAGAAGGATTGCAGCAACAAAGCAGATGAGGAAGGAAGAATTAAATGGGGAATTGGAAAGGCGATTTGTAGGGTTAAGTGAGGGATTGAAGGAAAACAGAGATGGAAGATGGATATGGAAATAAGAGTAGAATTAGACAGGAGGAGGGAAGGGGAGCTTTGGAGGGTGTAACAGGCAGAAGAAGAGGAACAGGCAAAAGATAAATGGTGAGGAGAGGATGAGATGGGAAAAGGACTGGAAGAGCTGTAAAAACGGATGAGAGGGAGCAGAGGAAAGGGAGAGGAGGAAAGTAAGAGTACAGGAAAAGGGAAGAAAAATGTGGGTGTTGGAGTTGAATAAAGGGAATAGGGGAATCATTGAGGATCAGTAGGAAGTGGGGGCAATGGGATGTTTTCCAGTGTTAAATCCGCCCTTAAAATACAAGTTGTTAAAAAGGCAAAGCGATCGAAGATGGGGAGTGGGATGGGAGCAGTGGTAAAACAAGAGAGGAGCAAAGCACAGAAAAACAAAGAACAGAAGGGCAGCGGGATGTGAATGGGGAACTGAAGAAAGAACCGGGAAAATTGCAAAACAAAACTGGCACAATAGTTAGCATTGCTGCCTCACAGCGCCAGGGATCTGGATTCACTTCCAGCCTCGGGTCACAGCGTAGAGTTTACACATTCCCCCCGTGTCTGCGTAGGTTTTCTCCGGGTGCTCCGATTTCCTCCCACACTCCAAAGATGTGCAGGTTAGGTTGATTGGCCATGGTAAATTGCCCTTAGAGTCAGGGGGACTAGTAGGGATAAAAGGAGATAGGGCCTGGGTGGGATTGTGGTCCATGCAGGCTCGATGGGCCAAATGGCCTCCTTGGGGTGACACGGTGGCACAGTGGCTAGCACCACTGCCTCACAGCGCTAGGGACCCAGGTTCAATTCCGGCCTTGGGTAACTGCTTGTGGAGTTTGCACATTCTCCCCATATTTGTGTGAGTTTTCTCCCACAGTCCAAAGATGTGCAGATTAGGTTGATTGGCCATACTAAATTGTCCCTTACTATCAGGTGGATTAGCAGGGTAAATACATGAGGTTACGAGGATAGGGCCTCAGTGGGATTGTTGTCGGTGCAGACTCGATGGGCCAAATAGCCTCCTTCTGCACTGTAGGGATTCTATGGGTTCTATGATTCTGTACTGTCGGGATTCTAAAACATCAAGAGGGAGATAACAACAAAGAAATGGGGAAGCTGAGGTTACCAGAGAGGGAGAGCAAGTGATAGGTAGACAGGATCTGAGCCATAGAGAGGCCATTAAGAAGCAAGCAGTGTTCCTGACAAGTTACTATACTTCAAAAGTACACGGTTGATCGTAAAGCGTTTGAGACCTCCGAGGATGGGAAAGGCACTATATAAATGCAAGTATCTCTAAGGCAAAGCAAAGGAAAAGTGGAAAGTTAAAGAAAATACAGGAAGTGGGTGAAACCACAAGAGGACAGTGAGGGAAAAGAGTGGCTCACGAGGAGGTGGAGTAACACCAGCTGAGCGGACAACACAGTGCGAACCATGAGCATCTCTGGAATGTCTCACTCCAGACAGCAGGAGGCGGTCTCTCCCCGGTACAAAGCGAGCCCTGTGTAACAAAGGGAAAGGAAGAACACCGGGAAAGTCCCGAGTGAGCATTCCAGTGAAGACACATTCTTAAGGAGCAGGAGCCGGGCACGGCAAGGTGCTGAAAGGCGGCGACAGGCAGCATCACTTCACAGTGGAGACGGGAGTCTTGTCCGCCCTCAAGCAAAGCTTGGCCTAACGCTGAAAGCAAGCAGCTCCCCTGGCACAATATCTAAAATCATACATAGAGTTTGAAAAGGGGAGCAGGCGAGAGAGGTGGGAAGAGCGGGCTGACGTTTCCAGCTTACACTTTCTTGGCATAACAGCTGGATACACTTTCGACTGGAAATGAAATAGACTGGCGACTCCGAATGACATTGCTTTCATAAGAAGTCAATGCAAAAAAACAATGGTGGGTTTGCGAAACAGACGAAATGGTGAACGGATTTACACTTAGAGCAATTTATTTAAAAGCGCCTAGGTACATCCTTAACTACTTGGGCCAAATGTTTCTCCCAAGCCCAGTCACTCTGGAGTTGTAACACAGTAGTTAGCAAGGGCAAAGGTGGAAACAAAAGGATCCCCGGCACACAGAAGTCACATTATATCCAAGTGAATGTAAAAAGTTGGTGTTCAGTGGGTGTCCCCCAGAATATAATAGGGTGTCACGGTTTGAGATTTAAGATAAGCGCGCAGCAGAAACTTCTGAACGGATAGGGCTATGGTACAAGTGGCATGTGCATGTTACTAGGGAAGTGAAGGGGGAGGGGGCAGTGGCTCAATCGAAAGATATAAAGTCTGCGGTTCCCTACTGAATAGAAGTTGCAGACCTGCTCCTGCTGTTGAATGGTTACCCTTTCAGTGGGGAAAGAAATGATACAGCCCCAGTTACCGTTGCAACTCTACAACGAAAAACATTTGACTTCCCTTTTTAAAAAAAAATACATATAGAAATGATGCAATGCAGATCACGAATGTTTCTTTTTAATCAAATTCGGGGCAGAAATCGCACCATGAGGGCAGATCCTGAACAGAAAAAAAAAGAAAACTTTGCAAACGTCACCAGTCAAGGTTTGGCTTTTCCAACCTGTGCTGAATTCCCTGCGCCGGATCGAGTAAAGTTTCCAGGAGCTGTCAAGATTTCTGCTGGACAGTCCCAAAAATGTTTTTTTCTCTCTCTCAGTTGAAGGAGCTACGAAAAGGCGAGACACTACAAAAACACAGCACACAGCTGCCTGCTCAACGTCAGCATTTCAATGTCAAAAAAAAAATCAGGGAGAATTAAAACTTTTCCTATATGGGGAGGAAATCGAATAGGGTTCCGCACGGTCAATATAAAGTAACATTCGGCAGCCCAGACAGCAGCACTAAATCTATTTGGATAAAACGCGTGTGACCCAGACAGTTGGCATTTGGCCCAAATACATTACACCGGCAGCTCAAATAAAAACAAGCGTCTCTACAACAATATAAGAATTTGAAAGTCTGTGACTTCTTTGCACACTCTTTTGCCTTGCTTCGATTTTAAATATATATATATATGTTTCCTATACAATCACACTCGCAACATTCGATTAACTGGATCGACGCATCCTTAAAAGTCCCCTCACAAATCACACGAGGTGCAGATTAAATCAAAGAACACTCTTCTGCACAGCTTTTGTTACTATCTTAAAACAAACGGAACTATCTTCCTTCAGAATGCACGAGGGGAGGACCTGCTGAATTAGGGTTTCAAACATCCTAATCTTTTCTTTTTTTTTAACAAAAACGAACGATTCTTTCCAGTTGCAATCCATTTTCAGCAATAAAAAAAAAACAGAATTAACTCACTGATACTGCTTGTGTCCAGTCCCACTCATTTAACAATACAGCTTGCAGTGAGCTGTTAGCAGCAAACCCACACTCTAAAATAAACAAAAGGGTCGGGAAAATGTTACTAGCAGCGTTTACCGTTTTCATCTTCATTCTGGGACGGGTTTAAGTGCAGCTTTCAAACAATAGACCGTGCACACTGGCGATCCGTACCAATCAATTCTACTCTCTCGAAACCACAAGAGTTATTTTCATCCAGAACAGAATCCTGCAGTTTGGAGAGGGGGGTGGGGGGGGGGGGGAGGTGGGACGGGGGGGGGGGGGGGGAGCTTACTGAAGTTACTGACTTGGCAGAAATCGGGATGCCATCAGCCACCACCAAGCAACATAGATTTCTTTACCCCCCACCCCCCCCCCCCCCTCACTGACTCCTGTCTCCAGGGCAGCTGAGTTTGTACAAAGCTCTATAGGACAGTTGGAAAAGTAAGGCAGGCAATACAACAAAGTATATGAAACAGCCCCGGTCTCACTACCGGCCTCCAGCCAAGTTTAGGTTTGCAATCTGGCGATATGAGCTGCACAGCGTACTTACGTCAGTGAAAAATGCAGATGTGCTTTTTTTTCCCCCAGGCCGGGTTGTGCGCATGTCTTTCTGGGTCACGTGACGGGGAGGGGAGTGGGGCAGCGAAGGGGTCCAGTCAGGGTGAAACTGGCAGAGGAGTCCAGCAGAGAGCAAACTCCATCAAAGTCTCCCATACTCACTTTGAAGTGTGAAAGAAGCAGCTGCCCTGCTCGCACACAGCTTCTGTCTGGTAGCAATGGAGCATTTCACTGCGTGCTCCAGTTAGCATTCTGGAGGACTATTCTTCTTCATAACCTGGGCACGCACACTCACATCATTTTAATGTTATCAGAAGGGCATTCATTTTTAGATTGTTATTCATCTAGGTGAGGTGGAATTGTCAAGCCTTTTTTTCACTTTGGCAGAGGTCTTTGACAAAGGGTCGTCTGGACTCGAAACGTCAGCTCTTTTCTCTCCTTACAGATGCTGCCAGACCTGTTGGGATTTTCCAGCATTTTCTCTTTTGGTTTCAGATTCCAGCATCCGCAGTCATTTGCTTTTATATTTTTTCACTTTAGATTGTCTTATCTTCAATATTAAGCCCACCGGGACAACTTATCTCTGTTTGAAACCTCTGGAGAAAAGTCACAACAACCAAGGCAGCATTGCTAGTCGTTCCAAAGCTCTTCCTAAATCTGATGGAAGTTAGAATGGATTGAAAGTCGATTTAACTGTTTACATTCCAGCGGCAGCTCCAGCATAAACTTGCAAATAACCTCCAACATTCCTTGGGGGAGGGAGAGGACACGCTATATGTGTGTGAATTATTTGGTAGATTGTCAGTCGCCCTGTAGAAGTTAACCTCTGCATTTATGAATGAGGAAGGTGGTAAACTATTTAAACCCAGTCTAGAAGAAAGCAGTTCAAAAATTAAAAGGAAGTTAACTAGTACTTAGATCGTCAATGCTTTGAAATTAAAACTCGACATGAAGAGATCTGTAGCTTTCTCTCTGTCGGACGCCTCTCACTGACCAAACCCCACGGTTTATGGTCGCATAGAATAAGTTAACGGGCAAACAGCATTGCCACTATGTTTTGAGTTCCAAGGTCTTGTGTGCCATCAGTAAAAAAAAGCAGGCTAGATAAATAATGTGCAACATGGTGAGTGCAGGATGGGTCTGCACTACCCGTCCCCACCGACTGTAAAATCAAAGAACATTGAGTAAATGAAAAGTCTCACAGAACTTGGCAGGAAGTTCAATCGAACTGTGAGGCACTTTTGGTTTACAATTGAAGGTTAAAATGACATTAGGCAATTACAGCCTGTAGGTCCCATAAGATAATCATATTTGAGATAATATTGTAAAATTAAAATAACTTGTGAACCATTAAAAAGTCTGTCCTTCTCAGCATCACCGTAAGTGAAGATTTAAATCGCGGAGGGCTAGATAAAAATGCAGAGCTACTGGGTTTGGAATATTGCTTAACGTTCTTAAGACGTGCTCAGTGCCAACTGCAGTAGTTGTTCTAATTGGATTGGTTCCAGTTAATACACAGGATGCTGTACCTCTATATAGACATAATCGTTATAAAGTCGGCGGAGAGTCGGAACATGAGCATTAGTGCCTGTATCCGCAGCTCTGCCATCGCACTCAAAACGCCAACGATGGGACAAAGGTGTTGGCGTGAGATGTGCTGAGCCAACTGTGAAATCAAACCCAGTTGGGGTCGTTTCGCACTTTCGGTTTCATTTAAATAAACAAAAACAAAACTATTCATATAAACCAAGCGTGCTCTAAACAATACTGCGGTGCCGTTTAGACCAGCTCTCGTCTGTTTCATGTGGTTAGCCAAACAATTGTGAGTCGCAACTTAATGGTATCGATTCCCTGAGCTTCCACACAGCACACCTACATCTGGTTTGTCTGTCAGTTACACTGTGAGCCATTCCCGTTGTCTGTACTGGGAAATAATCTTTTTTAAAAAAGCGGAGATTGGCCACGCACTGTCTGAAAAGAGACAAGATACAAAGTTTCCAGTCTTATTGTCTCGATTACTTTGCAATCGTGAATCAGGCTTTATTTCAATTAGACTGCTCCAACCCACGCCGGAGATAGTAGGTGTAAGCCGCTTGGAGGTCTGTCTGTGGAACCTCGAGCTAGAGCTCTCAGTGTTTTGAAGGTCGCCAGAGAGCCCGTGCAGACGAGGGGTGAAAGGGAAATGCATCTGTCTCCACAGCCGCTAGTCCTCGACGTGACCTACTTGGCTCCGCGCCAAACAGGTCTAGGAGGTGTAAGTACATCCTGTGGTGGGTATTGACAATTTCAAATAAACACGCTCCATATGTTATGCCGAATTAGTGAAGTGATTGTTTGGGATAAAATATTCGTCCTGAACTATGATTCCGGAACTGATTCTTTAATGTCATGAAAAATAATCCTTTCAACAATGTCCAATCATTGTTAGTAATGACATTGTTTGTCATTGTGTGTACAAACAACATTGGGTTTCGGCCCAGTAAATAAAAATATTCCTTTTCATGTTTTCTTTATTCGCATACTAATTTTTAATCCATGTAACTGAAATGGAAACACAACTGAAACTGAGTAACTGAAATTGCAGCACACTCGCTAAATACATTCAATACTTAAAAGGCGTTTTGACTAAGTTACTTATTGGCTTACTTAAGGGTCATGCGTGAATGATTGTCTTAAAAGTTTGATTTGAAAGCTTGTTCTAAAATACGTCAAACTGCTTCTGTGCCACTCGTATACTCAACAACGATTTACTGGGAACTGTTAGGCAAAACCCTTGAATTAACGTTAGAGGAGCACATGCTGGTCCAATATACAGACAGACAGTTGGCGACTTTCTCTATTACTTCCTCTATTTATTCAGACATCGCCACCGTGTGGATTCCTGGATGAAGAAAAAGGCGAAAGGAGTATTGCGAAGAACTATCACTGGGGGCAGGCTGCTGGAGGGATTTCCACTCCATCTGATGAAGGAGCAGCGCTCCGAAAGCTAATGGTATTTGCTACCAACTAAACCTGTTGAACTTAAACCTGGTGTTGTTAAAACTCTTACTGTGTTTACCCCAGTCCAACGCCGGCATCTCCACATCATGACTAGCATCTATGGAGAGAGAAACACATCAGGATTCTCAGGCCACACTCGCCTCAAAACCGGAGAATCGCGCCTGAGGTTAATGGACCTTTGCATAGTCCTTTGCAATTCCTGTGGCAGGTGGGACGGCAGAATTTCGGCCACAGTTAACGGGTCTTACAGACTCAAAACATTAACTCTGTTTCTGTCTCCACAGATGCTGCCAGACCTCCAGTTCATCCAGCATTCTCTATTTTTATTACGGCATTGTAATGGTTGTGCATCGATATAAATAGCTTTGTATAAATAGCTTTGCCTCGTGTGGTAAAGTGAAAAGTGCCTATTTGCATTGTCTCGTAAATCTGTTATAAAACACTAATGTGTTTTACAGAATTATTACTGTTCAAAATCACATTATTTGCGACCACAATAATTTTTAAAATTTCTACAGAATAGTGTTGACGTAGTTATCATTTTCCCTTCCCTGCCTTTATTTTTAAATTCTTTCATAGGTTGTCTGGCTAGGCCAACATTTATTGTCCATTTCTAATTGCTCTTGAGAAGGTGGTTTAATTAACAAAAACATTCCTTCAGTGTAATTTCCTTTCCAATGTCCAGAAAATAGATTATTGTTCTGTTCTTCATTAACCTTATGGACACTGACAGATTTAAATAACAAGGTAACAAAGTATTCTCTTTAAAACAAAAATTCGACAAGTGAGGGAGTTTGTGAAACAGAGGGCAGATTTTCCAGCTGCACTCGACCGAAAACCGGAAAATCCTGTCCGAGGTCAAAGGACCTTCGCATGGTACGCCCTCCCATCCACCCCCCCCCCCCCCCCGCCCGCTATGATTCCTATGGCAGGCGGGATGGTAAAATTCCACCCAGAATGTGCTGGCCTTTATTGGATGGTCATTTATCTGTTCTTAGTGATATCTGTATCTTAATAAAATAATTTTGTCTCCTGTAACTTCAGCAGGATCTATTGACAACTTAATTTCAAACAAAAATGTTGCTTGATATTTTGTTGCCCACTCCCAGCAATGGCTCATGTGGTAAATGCAAGTAGCTTGGTCTCAGGCTTGGTAGCAGGAAGAACGCCACAACTGGTCTTGAAAGCACTAAACCAGGAAGGCGGAAATCAGTTAGAATTCTCACTACTGATCGCTATCTACTGATAACTGCTAAAAATACTTGCATTCTAGAAACGGATAAAAGGATAGAATTGGGCGTGATGATGATATTATCCATGGTTGAACAGATGCCAACAGCTGGGTCTAGATTTCCTGCCTTGTTTCATCCAATTTTGGGTTGTTAGTTGGGCAGACATACATGGCAAATGGAGCAGAGATCCATCAACAACAACAATATGTTGTTGAGCCAACCAGGGAGAAGGCCGATGGGGATTTAGTATTGTGTAATGAGATGGGATTAATTAATGATCTTTTTGTAAAGGATCCTCTAGGGAAGAGTGATCATTGCATATTTGAATTTCAAACTCAGTGTGAGGGCAACATACTTGAGTCCCACCCTAGTGTTCTGGCGTTACACCAAGAAAATTACATAAGCATGAAGACAGATTTGGCCCTAGGGGACTGGGCTGAAAGACTAAAAGGTAGGATAGTTGATCAACAGTGGCAGACATTCAAGGAGATATTCAATTCCTCCCAACTAAAATATATTCCAGAGAGGAAGAAAGATTGTAAGAGGTGGAAGTGCACCTGGAGGTTAAAGATAACATAATGGCAAAAACTAAGGCATACCATATTGCAAAGATCAGTGGCAGGCTGGAGGATTGGGAAACTTTTAAAGACCAACAGGGAGTTGCTAAAAAAAAGTAATAAAAAGAGCAAAGGTAAATCATGAAAGAAATCTAGCACAAAATATAAAAATAGATAGCGAAAGTTTCTATAAGTATATAATAAGGAAGAGAATAGCTAAAGTCAAAGTTGGTTAAGAGGACGAGACTGGGGAGTTACCTAATGGGGGACACAGAAATAGAAGAGACACTAAATCAATATTTTGCCTCTGTTTTCAAGATGGAGGACACTAGAATCATCCCAATAGTAACAAATGCACAGTAGCACAGTGGTTAGCACTGCTGCTTTAGAGCTCCAGGGACCTGGGTTCGATTCCCGGCTTGGATCACTGTCTGTGTGGAGTTTGCACATTCTCCTCGTGTCTGAGTGGGTTTCCTGCGGGTGCTCCGGTTTCCTCCCACAGTCCAAAGATGTGCGGGTTAGATTGATTGGCCATGCTAAAATTGCCCTTAGTGTCCTGAGATGCGTAGGTTAGAGGGATTAGTGGGTAAATATGTAGGGATATGAGGGTAGGGCCTGAGTGGGATTGTGGTCGGTGCAGACTCGATGGGCCGAATGGCCTCTTTCTGTGCTGTAGGGTTTCTATGATTCTATGATAATGCAGAGGTTGTGGAAAAGGAGGAACATAAAGCAATTGCCATCACTGAGGAAACAGTGCTGCACAAGCTATTGGGATTAAAGGCAGACAAGTCCCCAGGCCTGATGCCCAACATCCTAGGGTTTTACATGAAGTGGCAGCAGAGATAGTTGGAGGCATTAGTATTAATATTCCAAAATTCCCTGGATTCTGGAAAGGTTCCCGTGGATTGGAAAAAGGCTAATGTAACACTCCTGTTCAAAAAGGGAGAAAGGCAGAAAGTAGAAAACTATAGACCAGTTAGTGTAATGTCTGTTGTTTGGAAACTGTTGGAATCCATTATTAAAGAAGTAATAACGGGGCATTTGGAAAGATAAAACAAAATCCATCAGAGTCAGCATGGTTTTATGAAGGGTAAATTGTGTTTGACTAATTTGTTGGACTGCTTCTAAGGTGTAACAAGCAAAGTGGATAATGGGTGTTCTGTAGATGTAGTGTATCTGGACTTCCAGAAGGCATTTGATCACAAAAAATTAATACACAAGGTAAGATCCCATGTGGTTGAGGATAATATATTAGCTTGGATAGAGGATTAGCTAACCAACAGAAGCAGAGAATGGAGATAAATGGATCTTTTTCAGGGTGGCAAGCTGTAACTTGTGATGTGCCACAAGGTCCGGTCCTCGGGTTCTAACTATTTACAATTTATATTAATAACTTGTTTGCAGGGATAGAATGTACTATAGCCAAATTTGCAGATGACACTAAAATAGGGAAAGCAATGAGGATATAAGAAGTTCACAAATGGATAGTTTAAGTGAGTGGGTTGAAATTTGGTAGATAGAATTTAACATGAATAAATGTGAGGTCATCCATTTTGGTCAGGAGAATAAAAAGGATTGAATAGAAGATTTCTATCTAAATGGAGATAAACTTCAAAATTCTTTAATGCAGAGGGATCTCGGTGTCCTTGTGCACGAATTGCAGAAAGTTAGTGTGCAGGTGCAGCAGGTAGTAAGGAAGGCAAATGGAAGTTTGGCATTCATTGCTAATGAAATAGAGTATAGAAGTAGGGAGGTGCAACTCTATTAGGCATTGGTGAGACTGTCTCTGGAGTACTATGCATAGTTTTTGACCCCTTATTTGAGGAAAGATGTAAATGCATTAGAGGTGGTTCAGTGAAGGCTCACTACATTAATTCCAGGGATGAAAGACTTGTCTGATGAAGAGAGATTGAATAGTTTAGGCCTACACTCGCTGGAGTTTAGAAGAATGAGAGGAGATCTAACTGAGGTATATAAGATGCTAAAGGGGATTGGCAAGGTAGATGTAGAGCAGATGTTTCCCCTTGTTGGACATTCTAGAATGAGAAATCAGAATTTTAGGCTAAGGGATAGCAGATTTAAAACAGAAATGAGGAGGAATTACGTCACTGAAAGGGTCGTGAATCTATGGAATTCTCCATCCCGGAGTGCAGTGGACGCCAGAACACTAGACAAATTTAAAGAGGAGATAGATAGGTTTTGAAATAGTAGAGGGATGAAGGGTTACCGGGAGCGGGAAGGAAAGTGGAGATGAGGCCAAGATGAGATCAGCCTCTTCTTTGCTGTGTATAAATTACACAACTATAATAGATGTAAGCAATTACCCAGCATGTAAGTTTAAATCAGAAAAAGGGACTGCAGCCTAATATGGAATTGAGGACAAACTGTTTGAGAACATGCTGCAGGAGACATTCACAACCATTTTGAAAAGGAAATCTTCTATTCAATGCCACAAACAGGATGAATAGTCTTCTCTACATCCCTGTTTATCACCAAGATGCTATAATCTGCACACTTTACTATGCATCCCTGAACTCATACAGCCTTGCCAAGAACAACTTTTAATGCTACCACCATTTTATTTCATAGAATCCCTACAGTGCAGAAGAAGGCCTTTCGGCCCATCAAGCCTGCACTAACTCTTTGACAGTGTATTTTATGCAGGTTCTCCCCTGCCCTAACTAGTCGTAACCCTACACATTTACCATGGTTAATCCATCTAACTTACACATCTCAGGATATGAAGAGACAATTTAGCATGGCCAATCCACCTAACTTGCACATCTTTGGACTGTGGGAGGAAACTGGAGCACCTGGAGGAAATCCACGCAGACACAGGGAGAACGTGCAAGCTCCACACAGACAGTCACCCAAGGCTGGAATTGAATCCATATCCCTGGCACTGTGAGGCAGCAATGCTAACCACTGTGCCACCATGCCGTCCCAGAATAACTTGTTAATTTGAAATGTATTAATTCAATCTCTCCTAGCTATCATGGCGGGATTTGAACCCATGTCCCCATAACATTAACCTGGGCCTCTGGATTACTAGTCCAGTGGCATTATCCACCAGGCATGATTAGTAAGTTTGCAGATGACACTAAGATTCGTGGCATAGTGGACAGTGAAGAAAGTTATCTCCAATTGCATCGGGATCTTGATCAATTGGGCCAGTGGGCTGACGAATGGCAGATGGAGTTTAATTTAGACAAATGCAAGGTGATGCATTTTGGTAGATTGAAACAGGACAGGACTTACTCAGTTAATGGTAGGGCATTGAGGAGAGTTACAGAACAAAGAGATCTAGGGGTACATGTTCATAGCTCCTTGAAAGTGGAGTCACAGGTGGACAGAGTGGTGAAGAAGGCATTCGGCATGCTTGGTTTCATCGGTCAGAACATTGAATACAGGAGTTGGAATGTCTTGTTGAAGTTGTACAAAACATTGTTAAGGCCGCACTTGGAATACTGCGTGCAATTCTGGTCACCCTATTATAGAAAAGATATTATTAAACTAGAAAGAGTGCAGAAAAGATTTACTAGGATACTACTGCGACTTGATGGATTGAGTTATAAGGAGAGGCTGGATAGACTGGGACTTTTTTCTCTGGAGCGAAGGAGGCTGAGGGGTGATCTTATAGTGGTCTATAAAATAATGAGGGGCACAGATCAGCTTGATAGTCAATATCTTTTCCCAAAGGTAGTGGAGTCTAAAACTAGAGGGCATAGGTTTAAGGTGAGAGGGGAGAAATACAAAAGTGTCCAGAGGGGCAATTTTTTCACACAGAGGGTGGTGAGTGTCTGGAACAAGCTGTCAGAGGTAGTAGTGGAGGCGGGTACAATTTTGTCTTTTAAAAAGCATTTAGAACATAGAAAGCCACAGCACAAACAGGCCCTTCGGCCCACAAGTTGCGCCGATCACATCCCCACCTCTAGGCCTATCTATAGCCCTCAATCCCATTAAATCCCATGTACTCATCCAGAAGTCTCTTAAAAGACCCCAACGAGTTTGCCTCCACCACCACCGACGTCAGCCGATTCCACTCACCCACCACCCTCTGAGTGAAAAACTTACCCCTGACATCTCCTCTGTCCCTACCCCCCAGCACCTTAAACCTGTGTCCTCTCGTAGCAACCATTTCAGCCCTTGGAAATAGCCTCTGAGAGTCTACCCTATCCAGACCTCTCAACATCTTGTAAACCTCTATCAGGTCACCTCTCATCCTTCGTCTCTCCAGGGAGAAGAGACCAAGCTCCCTCAACCTATCCTCATAAGGCATGCCCCCCAATCCAGGCAACATCCTTGTAAATCTCCTCTGCACCCTTTCAATGGCTTCAACATCTTTCCTGTAATGAGGTGACCAGAACTGCGCGCAGTACTCCAAGTGGGGTCTAACCAGGGTCCTATAAAGATGCAGCATTATCTCCCGACTCCTAAACTCAATCCCTCGATTAATGAAGGCCAGTACGCCGTACGCCTTCTTGACCGCATCCTCCACCTGCGAGGCCGATTTAAGAGTCCAATGGACCCGGACCCCAAGGTCCTTCTGATCCTCGACACTGCTAAGAATGGTACCCTTCATATTATACTGCTGCTTCATCCCTTAGATAGTTACATGGGTACGATGAGTATGTGGGCAATTGGGATTAGCTTAGGGGTTTTATAAAAAAGGACGGCATGGACAAGTTGGGCCGAAGGGCCTGTTTCCTTGCTGTAAACCTCTCTGACTCGATGACTCTATGATCATCAGCTTATCTGAAACAAATAGTTTCTGTTGGTACTCTGCTTCCATTTTGTACCATTGTCTGAATTATGCTTTCTAAACTAAACCTTGTGCTTCTCTGAGGTGTGATTTGAATATGGCTGGCTACGATGTGTCTGGAAGAGCCTCTTGTGGATGAGGTACACTGCATTTTACGGAAGTTAAGTGTTGAGACAGATTTACTGCAGGCATTCGTTTCAGTGATGGCACGATGGCACAGTGGTTAGCACTGCTGCCTCACAGCACAAGGGACCAAGCTTGATTCCCGGCACGTTCTCCCCGTGTCTGTGTGGGTTTCCTCCAGGTGCTCTAGTTTCGTCATATAATCTGAAAGACGTGCTGGTTGGCCATGCTAAATTCTTCCTCAGTGTACCCGAACAGGAGTGTGGTGACTAGGGGATTTTCACAGTAACTTCATTGCAGTGTTCATATAAGCCTACTTGTGACACTAATAAATAAACTTAAAAACTAAACTTAAAACAATGAAGCACCTTGAGACAAGTTCTCAACATTAAGATGATATATAAATGCAAGTTATTGTTGCTGTTAATGGCCAACTTAGCTTTACTTCTTAGTTGTCAAGTATATGGACAAGGGGCTAGTCAGAAGATACTCATGTACTGCTATTCAAAGAGACAGCACCATCATTTGTAGACTTCCCTGATATATCATATTGGCATTATCACTGGCTCTTGGCCTGCAGGAAGGTGACCTAATGGTTTGAATGAGTTTAATGAACCCTACGATTATGCTTATTTCCAACTGGTCACTAAGCCCTTTCAACCAGTAGCAGCAGTTTATATTAGTAGTCTATATTAGTAGTCTGAGCAACCATGTAAGAATTAAGTGGCCAGATACTTAATTGGCCAGCATCAGGCCTTCTCTGGGAGCTGCCACATAATCAAAAGGCTGGCAGCTCTCCATTGCCAAGAGTGCTGACAGCTTCCAGCGATACATCAACTTGAGGTTAATGAGGGACCTCAAATCAAAGGTCAGAGAGGGTGGGATGGGAGTCATGGGCTGGAGGCCACAGGAGAGAGGAATAGGGGTTCGGAGTCAAGAGCAGGAGGCTGGCTTTTAGTAGCTCTTTCCCTTCCCAATGCCGGGTCTGTCAATCAGGCACTGAGTGCCTTTGAATGAGTAACCCCACCCCCCACCCCGGGACCTCATAACCAAAACACCATTGGGTTTGTTTTTTGGGCTCCCTGTGTGGTGATTTCTGTGCTTGCCATTAGTCGAATACAAACAGTGACAGGATGAGGAACCTAAGAGGGCATTACTTAAAAGGTCACCAACCTGAAACATCTGTTCCTTTCTCTCCACATGCTGCCTGAACTGTTGAGTATTTCCAGCATTTTTTGCTTTTATTTCAGCTTTCATCACGTTTGGCAGCAACAAGTTCCACCCAACACACATCCCACAGGAATTGTAGCCAAAGGAAAATTTAGGCTTCACACTCTAAACACAGACCTGAATAGAATCCATTTAGATAAGGGATTGAGAACTGTTGCTGCCACTACTGGCAACTATGGAATCATGCCACAGCAGAAATAAGTGTTTCAGAAAAGGAGAAAATGGATTTCCTTTCAAACTTGTTAGTGAAACAGACTTAGTAACAGAGAGATATGGAGATTGTGTCAAACATTAACATCTGATTTATCTTAGTCCTCAGTCAAAATGTGAATGAAGCCCAATCCATCACTCAAACCAGCCTCCCATCCATTGACTCCGTCTACACTTCCTGCTGCCTTGGAAAAGCAGCCAGCATAATCAAGGACCCCACGCACCCCAGACATACTCTCCTCCACCTTCTTCCATCAGGAAAAAGATACAAGTCCAGATGTTAGACTGGTCTCTCATGAGATCTCCCCCTTGTGCAAATCTCAATAGAATTGATGTGGTGAAATCTACTTTAGGAGCTAGCACACTGCAATTCTGCAATGCGTTGAGGTGATTGTGAGTTTCAATCTGCCATAAAAGTCTGTCAAGAGTTCACTCTTTTTGCTGCAACTTGATGCTGCTTTAATTCTGATCACATTCTTTCTTCATGGCACTTTGCAAAAAGGAAGCACTATGGGGAGATGAGGGTAGATTGAGGTTTTGTCTCTAAATTAAAGTGAAATGCATTTGCATCATGAAACAAAGTACTGAATATTTTATTTTCGCAGAAACGAAAACCAAACAGAATTGAGCCTATGAGAGTTTTCAATAACCTGAAACACAGAGGAAAATAAGATGAAAACTTCTTAAGACATGTGAGAAGTTGAAGGAAACAACCAGCATATTCGTGCATGATATCTTGCATATGCTGTGCAAATCAGAGATTTCAGTAACAGAAGCTTTGTCTATACGTCTGAACTGAATAAGCAACAACAGATTAACAAATGGCAGGTTCTGAGTTCCTGGAATTTTTAACAGTCATTCACATTAATTGCAAATACAGAAGATGCCACCATGTGGACATTGCTTGTACAGCACAGTCAAATTGAAGCAGGAAGCACAACCAAATTAAAGAAGTATTAATTTTCTTCCCTGTAACATTTTAACTGTGTCAGATTAATTTTTCATTAATATAACTAAATCAAACGAAGCAAATGATAATGAAAGAGTGAACCACGATAATCATTAATTATCCACCATGGAGTCTCAGATTATAATCATTTTTTAGAACTATACGTGGGTTAAATTTGATAGCACCTGAAAACAGATGTAGGAATAGCATTGTGATGAAACCATTCCTATTGATTACAATACAGGCAGCACGCCAGTTTTCTGCTGCCGACTCAATTCAGTGCTTACATCGTCCAGCCAGATGGAAATGTTAAATGGCCAGAGCAGGCACCAATACTGCGTGTGGCTTGCACTAGTTAATGTTAGCCTGCACTGCTTAAAGCTAGACTGCATTCCCTAAAGGAAAGGTGCGGTGTGGCTGCTACAGATGCAGAAGTGAGTCTGACCCTGGGACAAATGGAACAACATGGAAAAGCAGAGATTGCAGTGGAAGCTTTGGTGGAGGAGGTGGAAAGTAATAGAAATGTATTGTGTCCATGGGTGAGGAGGCAGGGCAGGAGAAGGAGACCCACCAGGCACATACCTAGAAGACAGAGGAGCAGATAGCCATGGAAGTCAGTGCCAGGAGTCAAGATCTGAGAACCATGGATGCAGTGCCACAAAAAATTCCAAGGACAAGATTGGTGAGTGCATCTTCAAATTCTGTATGCAACTTAAGCTACTGTTCTAGTCACCACATCTCAGTTAGTTACCAACAACCTCTACCAATTAACGTTTAAAGTTTATTTATTAATGTCACAAGTAGGCTTACATTAACACTGCATTGAAGTTACTGTGAAAATCCCTTAGTCGCCAAATTCCAGTGTGTTCAGGTACATTGAGAGAGAATTTAGCATGGCCAATGCACCTAACCAACACGTCTTTCGGACTGTGGGAGGAAACCCCGGAGAACCTGGAGGAAACCCACGCAGACACAGGGAGAACATGCAGACTCCACACAGACAATGACCCAAGCTGGGAATTGATTCCAGGTCCCTGGCGCTGTTTAAAAGGGCATAAAGGGTGTCAAAGCTGTCTACCAATCTGTCCTCCAACTGAACACTCAGATTGTTGAGCTGCAGCCGACAAAGTGGTAGTGGCTCCATAAGGTATGGATCTTGTCTCTCTCAGGGTGACAACATACATCCTCTGATCACTGCCGCTCCACCAATACCCTTGCTATTGCATGCCAGCCAGCCAGCTCATATTGCTGCCACACATTGCTGCCAATGATGCAGTTTGAAGCCAGGTCTTCTAGGTCCAGAGTTGCTGGAGGTTGTCCTCCAAGGCCATCTTCAGCCTTCCCCAGTAAAAATCAGCAGTCTTTCACTAGCCATGTTGCAGCCACTGGGGTCGAAGCACTACCAGGCAAAGACACACAGTAGACAGGCATTAGGTGAATGCATAATAGTCATTATTGACTTTTGTATGCAATATGGTATAGTTTCATTAATAAATTTAGTTTGGAAATGTTTACTTTGTGTTTACATTTATTTCTGAATTATGGATCTTGTGATGGGCAACAAGAGAGGGAAGATGAGAAATGGGACTCTTGGTGAATGGGGATTTGGGGTTGAGGTTAATGGTATTGCACTTTGATGAGTTCTTCACAGCAGTCATGGCGGTAAAGATCTTTCTAGGTTGCATCCTCTCTTCCTCTTGTTCCTTTTCCTTCACTTCCTCCTCCTCACATTCCTGCTCCTCTGCTACTCACTGTAACGCCTATCACAAGGGCTTTGCCCTCATGATACACAGCTTGCGTCAGCCGACCACCACATCCACATACCAATTCAGTCAAGTACTGTAGGGCCCTTTGTGAATGATCAAGGTTATAGAAGCAATGTTTTAGCATGCCAGTGGTCTTCCCTTTGACTTCTCATTTGCAGCATATTGTCATTTTATGCATGCGAGCTAAGCTTCCCGGTATTGGCCATCTAGTTAGGATGATAGCCTGCACCCAGTAGGGAATCTTTGGTTTGTCATGAGGGCTCATCTACAGCTGGCACTGTGGACTGTCTCAGAACGGACGCATCATAATTGCTGCCAGAACATTGGGCACTAGCCTACATTGTTCACAGAGTATGGCACACACCAACTGGGCGTTGATGGATTGGAACCCTTTTTGGTTCTGTTATATAGGAGGCTTGACATGTGGCCCACACACAAGGTGATGTGAATACAGTAAACAGCACCCTGCAGCATGGGGAAGCATGCAACCCTAACAAGACCATGTGCTCATTCCATCTGCTGCTCTCTGGCAAGAAAGAATGAAATGTAGTTTGTAGGAAGTAAAAAGAAAGTGGTCATAGTCCCAGGTGATCATGGGCTGTTCTCCCCTTTGAGGGGGAGAGCTGATTGGTGGTGATTTAACCTGAGGATCACCGCACCTCAGGCGAGGGGCAAGGTTGAGAAGGCGGGGTCTTCATGAGTAACCTCAGCCAATATGGGAATTAAACCCATGCTGTTGGCATCACTCACCTGCTGTCCAGCCAACTGAGTTAACCAACTACTTTTAGTAGTATAAAAGTAGGGAAAACTTGCTACAACTGTAGAGGGCAATGGTAGTACACACCTAGGGTGGAATTTAATAATAAGAAAACAGTTCCCTCCAGTGGGACAGGAAATGAGTGCCACTTCCCCATATGTGTCAGCAGATGCCATGCATGCAATCACAATGCAAATTTTAAGTTTGTGCAGTGGGCACGTGCCCCTGCAGCAGGGCATCACCTCCTTATCAACTGCTGATGTCAGGCTCACAACAACATGTAGTGGTCATGAAAGAAAAAATAAGGAGTATTGAGGACACAATGGTGACATGATTGCTGTTATTGTGTGCTTATGAATATAGCTATCACAAGGTATTTTGTTCGCTTGACTGCTGTGCACATTAGATGCATTTTTGGGGATATTCTCGTTTGGAGAGCATAATGTTCTGTCGTACTTCATGTTTGGCAGCCATTGCTGAATGAAGGGGACTGAGGGACGTCTCATCAGTGTAGGCAACAATGTGATGGTGTATTAGATCATAGAATCCTACAGTGCAGAAAGAGGCCATTCGGCCCATCGAGTCTGCACCAACCACAATCCCACCCAGGCCCTATCCACATATCCCTACATATTTACCCACTAACCCCTTTAACCTATGCATCCCGGGACACTAAGGGGCAATTTAGAATGGCCAATCAACCTAGCCCGCACATCTTTGGACTGTGGGAGGAAACCGGAGCACCCGGAGGAAACCCACGCAGACACAGGGAGAATGTGCAAACTCCACACAGACAGCGACCCGAGCAGGGATTCGAACCCAGGTCCCTGGAGCTGTGAAGCAGCAGTGCTAACCACTGTGCTACCGTGCCGCCCCACAAAGATGCCTGTCTTGATTGGATGATAATGAGTTTGCTTGATTTACATTCTCAATTCAATGCAACATAGCTGAATAAGCAGCATCTAGTGGTCTCCATATAAATGACGTGCCAAGGAGATTGACCGAGGTCACTGATGAGTGTGAGAAATGATCTGCTGCTCATGCAATCATGGCCTTGACAATGTGGACAAGGATCAGAGAGATGGTTCATGATAGCTTCATTGACTTGAGTGCCAGTGCAAAGCTGGTATCCTTGGGGGTGTTATCTCTTTTCATTCCATGTGGGAATGGTCCATTCCTTTTGGTTTTCTAATGGGTAGAGGATGTTTATCGTGAGGTAGCTCCATTTGCAGGCTGGCAGAGATGGGCACACAATCAGAGCAGACAATGCTTTGTGGGCAAGGAAGTGATTGTTATGTGCGGGCTCCTTGCTGTTGCTGAATGTGTTTTAACTTGTGTGCGGTTGTGAGACGATGTTAGCTCCAAAAAATGACAGCTGGCATCAAATCAATGTTGTACGGTTATTAATATCATTACCTGCCTCCCTTGCATACTTCCACCGGCCATTGACTGTGCAAAGCATTAAGCTCTCGACCAGAATGATGCAACTCAATCCAAGAGTGCACGCACACCTTGCAGCTGCCAGTTCGAAATTTAAAAAGCATTTGTAGCACTCAAAAATCAAATACAACCCCAATTTCATGCCCCAGATGTGTAAATCAGCATGAGTTGCTATACTTGACCTGGAACACATAGTATAACACACAAAGTACAGTAATTTATTTTACAAAATCATAGAGCAGCTAAGAGTAAGTAGAGCCTACCATTCATTCACAGCATTGACAGTCCATTATAAACCATAATTGTTCCCAGATTGACCTGACCGTGATGTTTTAAAATATGATGGTGAAATACGGCTTACACAAACACATAACATTTTCAAATCGGGGTAAGAGTGTAATATGGAAATTATATAAATTCCACCCATGTTTTATCACACTAAAAATTACGTTTATGTAAAGGTTAACCTCATTATATTAGCTTTATTTTTCATTACAATTAATTTCCTAATGCTCTAATAATTGCCTCAGTGTCTTAAGGGGTAAAGCACAGAAGGATTGCTTTAATTTAAAGTAGAACCAAATTAAATGCTTCCAGTTTGGTGTGTGTGTATATGTGTTTACACAGGAGCTTAACTAGTGTTTACATTGCATGACATTTGACATTTTGCATTGGGATGCAGAGGAAAACCACCCTCTGGCACAACAGGAAGGGCAAACCAAATAAGCTTCTGACAGTGGCGACAGAAGGTCTTGATGACTAGAACACCCCAGTTGACAATGTCACCATTCAGCACTGGCAGGGAGACGTTTCCACAATTTAGACCAGTAATTCAGTTATATACCATCACCAGTTATTTCTCTTGAATTTTACAGCACGGATCTTCAAGTCTGTTCAGCAAAATCCAATGACAAAAAAAATACACAATAACAGTAGAAGGTATGTGCTTGTAATCTGTGTTCCTTTGCTTATCCATATGCTCTTCATCCAAATAGGGAAGTTCATGCTCTGTTTGGCAGCTTCCCAAATAGTATAACAGAGACTGGGAACATGCTCCTTGGAGAATTACACTCCTAAGCTGATTATTTCTTACACTCATCAAAGCGCAAGTGACGGGGGTGCCATTGCACAGTCACCACAAATACACCTTGAAGGGTCCTTTCTTGTCACTGAAATAATTGAGAAACAACAACTATTCAAATCTACCTTGTGATTAGTGTGATAACAACATCAGCATTTGGTGTTCAGGGGCAGACTTAGTTCAAGTTGAACAGGCCCTGCCAGGCCTGGAGTATTCACTTAGTTTATTTGTTCTAATGTTTCTGAAAGAAGAAGTTTCATTCAACTCAATATTTATTAATTTCTATATATTTATATTTCTAATTTATATTTCTACTATTGACGTCAAGAAATCTGGCTTGCAAGTGAAAAATTGCTGCAACCACTGCTTCGGTAATTAGAGGAATTGGATTTGCAAGAACTTCATATTTCCCTTTAAGATATTTAAGGGCAGCTTGATTGATGCAATATTCATATGAAAACAATTTTGTTAAACATAGAACATAGAACATAGAACAGTACAGCACAGAACAGGCCCTTCGGCCCACGATGTTGTGCCGAGCTTTATCTGAAACCAAGATCAAGCTATCCCACTCCCTATCATCCTGGTGTGCTCCATGTGCCTATCCAATAACCGCTTAAATCTTTCTAAAGTGTCTGACTCCACTATCACTGCAGGCAATCCATTCCACACCCCAACCACTCTCTGCGTAAAGAACCTACCTCTGATATCCGTCCTGTATCTCCCACCACGAACCCTATAGTTATGCCCCCTTGTAATAGCTCCATCCACCCGAGGAAATAGTCTTTGAACGTTCACTCTATCTATCCCCTTCATCATTTTATACACCTCTATTAAGTCTCCCCTCAGCCTCCTCCGCTCCAGAGAGAACAGCCCTAGCTCCCTCAACCTTTCCTCATATGACCTACCCTCCAAACCAGGCAGCATCCTGGTAAATCTCCTCTGCACTCTTTCCAGCGCTTCCACATCCTTCTTATAGTGAGGTGACCAGAACTGCACACAATATTCCAAATGTGGTCTCACCAAGGTCCTGTACAGTTGCAGCATAACCCCACGGCTCTTAAACTCCAACCCCCTGTTAATAAAAGCTAACACACTATAGGCCTTCTTCACAGCTCTATCCACTTGACTGGCAACCTTTAGAGATCTGTGGATATGGACCCCAAGATCTCTCTGTTCCTCCACAGTCTTCAGAACCCTACCTTTGACCCTGTAATCCACATTTAAATTTGTCCTACCAAAATGAATCACCTCACATTTATCAGGGTTAAACTCCATTTGCCATTTTTCAGCCCAGCTTTGCATCCTATCTATGTCTCTTTGCAGCCTACAACAGCCCTCCACCTCATCCACTACTCCACCAATCTTGGTGTCATCAGCAAATTTACTGATCCACCCTTCAGCCCCCTCCTCTAAGTCATTAATAAAAATCACAAAGAGCAGAGGACCAAGCACTGATCCCTGCGGCACACCGCTAGCAACCTGCCTCCAATCCGAAAATTTTCCATCGACCACCACCCTCTGTCTTCGGTCAGACAGCCAGTTACCTATCCAATCGGCCAACTTTCCCTCTATCCCACACCTCCTCACTTTCATCATAAGCCGACCATGGGGGGCCTTATCAAACGCCTTACTAAAATCCATGTATATGACATCAACTGCCCTACCTTCATCAACACACTTAGTTACCTCCTCAAAAAATTCAATCAAATTTGTGAGGCACGACTTGCCCTTCACGAATCCGTGCTGACTATCTCGGATTAATCCGCATCTTTCTAAATGGTCGTAAATCCCATCCCTAAGGACCCTTTCCATCAATTTACCAACCACCGAAGTAAGACTAACCGGTCTATAATTACCAGGGTCATTTCTATTCCCTTTCTTAAACAGAGGAACAACATTCGCCATTCTCCAGTCCTCTGGCACCATCCCCGTGGACAGCGAGGACCCAAAGATCAAAGCCAAAGGCTCTGCAATCTCATCCCTTGCCTCCCACAGAATCCTAGGATACATTTCATCAGGCCCAGGGGACTTATCGACCTTCAGTTTATTCAAAACTGCCAAGACATCCTCCCTCCGAACATCTATTTCCTCCAGCCTATTAGCCTGTAACACCTTCTCTTCCTCAAAAACATGGCCCCTCTCCTTGGTGAACACTGAAGAAAAGTATTCATTCATCACCTCGCCTATCTCTACTGACTCCATACACAAGTTCCCACTACTGTCCTTGACCGGCCCTAACCTCACCCTGGTCATTCTTTTATTCCTCACATAAGAGTAAAAAGCCTTGGGGTTTTTCCTTGATCCGACCCGCCAAGGACTTCTCATGTCCCCTCCTAGCTCTCCTAAGCCCCTTTTTCAGCTCATTCCTTGCTAACTTGTAACCCTCAATCGAGCCACCTGAACCTTGTTTCCTCATCCCTACATAAGCTTCCCTCTTCCTTTTCACAAGACATTCCACCTCTTTTGTGAACCATGGTTCCCTCACTCGGCCATTTCCTCCCTGCCTGACAGGAACATACCTATCAAGGACATCCAGTATTTGTTCCTTGAAAAAGTTCCACTTTTCATTAGTTCCTTTCTCTGACAGTTTCTGTTCCCAACTTATGCCCCCTAATTCTTGCCTAATCGCATCATAATTACCCCTCCCCCAATTGTAAACCTTGCCCTGCCGTACGGCCCTATCCCTCTCCATTGCAATAACAAAAGACACCGAATTGTGGTCACTATCTCCAAATTGCTCTCCCACAACCAAATCTAACACTTGGCCCGGTTCATTTCCCAGTACCAAATCCAATGTGGCCTCACCTCTAGTCGGCCCATCCACATATTGTGTCAGGAAACCCTCCCGCACACACTGCACAAAAACTGCCCCATCCAAACTATTTGACCTACAAAGGTTCCAATCAATATATGGAAAGTTAAAGTCCCCCATGACAACTACCCTGTGACCCCCACACATATCCATAATCTGCTTAGCAATTTCTTCCTCCACATCTCTATTACTATTTGGGGGCCTATAGTAAACTCCTAGCAACGAGACCGCTCCTTTCCTATTTCTAACTTCAGCCCATATTACCTCAGTGTGCAGATCCCCCACAAAGTGCCTTTCCGCAGCCGTTAAACTATCCTTGATTAACAATGCCACTCCTCCACCTCTTTTACCAGCTTCCCTACACTTAGTGAAACATCTATACCCCGGAACGTCCAACAACCATTCCTGTTCTTGTTCTACCCACGTCTCCGTAATGGCCACAACATCGTAGTCCCAAGTACCAATCCACGCCCCAAGTTCATCTACCTTGTTCCGGATGCTCCTTGCATTGAAGTAGACACACTTCAACCCACCTTCCTGTCTACCAGTACCCACCCTTGACCCTGATACCTTCCCCAATACCTCACCACCCTCACTGACTTCTGGACTACAACTCCCTTTCCCACTCCCCTGACAAATTAGTTTAAACCCCCCTGAAGAGCCGTAACAAATTTCCCTCCGAGGATATTGGTGCCCCTCTGGTTCAGGTGCACCCCGTCCTGTTTGTACAGGTTCCACCTTCCCCAGAACGTGTTCCAATTATCCACGTATCTGAAACCCTCCCTCCTACACCATCCCTGCAACCACATATTTAACTGCACTCTCTCCCTGTTCCTCAACTCGCTATCACGTGGTACCGGCAACGTACCAGAGATGACCACATGTTTCGTCTTGGCTCTCAGCTTCCAGCCCAGCTCCAGAAATTCCTGCTTTAAATCCCCGTCCCTTCTCTTACCTATGTCATTGGTACCAATGTGCACCACGACTTGTGACTGTTTCCCCTCCCCCTTCAGAATCTGGAAAACACGGTCTGAGACATCACGGACCTTGGCATCCGGTAGGCAACATACCATCCGTGAGTCTCTTTTGCTGCCACAGAACCTCCTATCTATCCCTCTAACTAACGAGTCCCCAATAACTATCGCCCTCCCGCTCTCCCCCTTTCCCTCCCGAGCCACAGAGACGGACACAGTGCTGGAGATCCTCTCACTGCGGCTCCCCACTGATATGTCATCCCCCTCAACCGTATCCAAAGCGGAATACTTGTTGCTAAGGGGAACGACCACCGGGGATCCCTGCACGGACTGCTTCCTCCCAGCCCCTCTCACCGTCACCCATCTGTTTTCAATCCTCGGAGTAACTGTATTCCTAAAGCTTGTGTCTATGGCCATCTCTGCGTCCCTGATGATCCTAAGTTCATCCAACTCCAGCTCCAGTTCCCTAACACGGTTTTGGAGGAGCTGCAGATGGGTGCACTTCCCACAGGTGTAATCAGTAGGGACACTGTCGTCGTCCCTCACCTCAAACATAGTGCAAGAGGAACATTGCACTGCCTGCACACCCATCCCCTCTAGATACCTTGCCAGTACCAGGTAGAAAGTGCAAAAATGAATTCAACTCACCCCTGCTCGCCCTTTCAGCCTAAGCCCTGTGAGCCAAAGTCTTATAGCTCACACTCTGCTTCCCACACACTACACTGCCCGCTCCCGACGCTGCCTGCTGTATACTGCAGCCTACCTTTTATACTTCACGCGCTTAAAAAACCCTTCCCAGACTCCTTTGCTGCCCACTTCTAGTTTTCACTTTAAACTTGAAAAACTACTGTTAAAGTAAAGGCCAAAAAAATACACACACTAGCTGACTAATTAAATAAATAAACAATTCAATTAATCCAATTAATCTCTCACCAGCACTGCTGCCTTCAATCACCCCTCTCAGCTTGCTCCAGTATTAGAAGTTATTAGAAGACCTTTTTTGTAGAAATCGTTGGTGGATTTGTGTCTTCATCATTATCCTTGTTCTATTATCTAGCTACTGCCTGCTTTAATTTGGGTAAGATCCTACATAAAGGTAGATGCTGTATCACAGGAGCAAAGAAACATAGGAAAATACAGAACTGGAAAAGAACAAAGAACAACAAAGAACAAAGAACAATACAGCACAGGAACAGGCCCTTCAGCCCTCCAAGCCCGCGCCGCTCCCCGGTCCAGGATTGAATCCTGAATCCACGATCCCCGCCCAATTTTCCAGCCTATCTACATCCTAATATCCTATCCACCGAGCTGTCCCTCACAGCTACGATGCTTTGTTCATCACAACCTATTAACTCACCCCCACCCCCCCATTCCAGACCATGTGATCTCCAGGAAGAGGCGAAAACCCAGAGTGAAAACCCCAGGGCCAATATGGGGAAAAAAAATCTGGGAAATTCCTCTCCGACCCCCTGTGGCGATCGAAACGAGTCCAGGAGATCACACTGGCCCTGATCAGAAAATGCTTCCCAACCCTATTCATTTCCACTTCTGCTTTACGAACACCATCTGAATTCCCTGCCCCCGAGACAGGTTCCCAACTATCCGCAGTCTCGCTCTGTACTGGCACCAGCAAGATGATCATAGAATGAAGCCTTGAAACGAGAAACAAAGAACAATTAGCCCGCGCCACTCCCTGGTCCAAACTAGACCACTCTTTTGTATCCCTCCATTCCCACTCCGTTCATATAGCTGTCTAGATAAGTCTTAAACGTTCCCAGTGTGTCCGCCTCCACCACCTTGCCCGGCAACGCATTCCAGGCCCCCACGACCCTCTGTGTAAAATATGTCCTTCTGATATCTGTGTTAAACCTCCCCCCCTTCACCTTGAACCTATGACCCCTCGTGAACGTCACCACCGACCCGGGGAAAAGCTTCCCACCATTCACCCTATCTATGCCTTTCATAATTTTATACACCTCTATTAAGTCTCCCCTCATCCTCCGTCTTTCCAAGGAGAACAACCCCAGTTTCCCCCAATCTCTCCTCATAACCAAGCCCCTCCATACCAGGCAACATCCTGGTAAACCTCCTCTGTACTCTCTCCAAAGCCTCCACGTCCTTCTGGTAGTGTGGCGACCAGAACTGGACGCAGTATTCCAAATGCGGCCGAACCAACGTTCTATACATCTGCAACATCAGACCCCAACTTTTATACTCTATGCCCCGTCCTATAAAGGCAAGCATGCCATATGCCTTCTTCACCACCTTCTCCACCTGTGACGTCACCTTCAAAGATCTGTGGACTTGCACACCCAGGTCCCTCTGCGTCTCTACACCCTTTATGGTTCTTCCATTTATCGTGTAGCTCCTCCCTACATTATTCCCACCAAAATGCATCACTTCGCATTTATCAGGATTGAACTCCATCTGCCATTTCTTTGCCCAAATTTCCAGCCTATCTATATCCTTCTGTAGCCTCTGACAATGTTCCTCACTATCTGCAAGTCCTGCCAGTTTTGTGTCGTCCGCAAACTTATTGATCACCCCAGTTACTCCTTCTTCCAGATCATTTATATAAATCACAAACAGCAGAGGTCCCAATACAGAGCCCTGCGGAACACCACTAGTCGAGCCCTGCGGAACACCACTAGTCGAGCCCTGCGGAACACCACTAGTGTTCTAGAGTTCTAGAGTTCATCTGGCCAGTCTCAAAATCTCTCAATCGTCCACTACCTGAAATGTCTCCCCATTTCTTGCTCCTCCCTGAGGTAATCCATTCCACAAATTCAAGACTGTCACCATGAAATGGTTAAATCTAAGCTGTCTATGTACCTTCTCTCTTCTAAGCTTGAATGTAATCTGTTTCTAGACTTTGCAACAATCTCAAACATATTGTCAGTGTTCAAATTATGTATTTCCTTAACAATGTTGAATACTTCTATAATGCCTACCCTGAGCCTTCTCCTCTCAAGAATAAGCAATCCTCGGCTTTTCAATCTCTGCTCATCGCTCAGATGCCTTAAGCCAGGTATCAGTTCGGTTCCCCTCTTCTGCACTGCTTTAATGCTAAGATATCTTGTTGTTGTATAGAAAACAGATTTGTGAATGGTACTCCGGGTGTGAATATATTAGTGACTTGTTCATTATCATCTCCTGGGATTTGTGCACTAACCCTCTAGCTAGACATTTCTCAAGATCCAATTAGCTTTCCTTATGCTGCTGTATACACTATTGGCTTCAATGGGCCATTCACCAAAAGCCAATGACTTCTCTCACTTTGTTCTGCATCTCAGAGCTATTTAGTTTATCTCTTGCTGTTTATTTCCCTTTCCCAGTCTTAGTTTGCCTTTTCCCACTTATTATTCTTTAAGAGCCACCTTCTCAATTTCTCCAGATCCTTTTACGTTTGATTTTGATCTTCACTATTTTCAATAATCACCTCTCTAAGAAATGGTGTCATCTGTAAACTGACAGCTTTGTTTACATCCCAGCTACTTATTATTTATATGTTGCGTATGGTCCCAGGGCTGATCACTGTGACACACTACTGATGACCAGTCGCCATTACAATAGAGCTGGATTCACACCCACACTTTGTTTTCTCTGTTTTTTTTCCAAATTTCAATCCACTTCAGAAGCTTCCCTCCTACTTTCTGCCTTCCTAAGTAAGGTATGGATTAATAATTTATGTAGTGCAATCTCACAATCCTTGAATTTTTATTGCTAAGAAGACCCAGAATTTTGTCAAAGAGTGCCAGTAAGTTAATCAGACGAGACTTGTGCACTATGTATGGGTAAGCAGCAAGTTTATGGTTGTGGCTCTTCACATTACAAACTTTTCAAATTGCTGGAGTTACTGAGGGAGATTTGTTGGTTACTTCCAGGAAAACGTAGAAACATAGAAACATAGAAGATAGGAGCAGGAGGAGGCCATTTGGCCCTTCAAGCCTGCTCTGCCATTCATTATGATCATGCATGATCATCCAATTCAATAGCCTAATCCTGTTTTTTCCCCATAACCTTTGATCCCATTTACCCCAAGTGCTATATCGAGCCACCTGTTGAATGCATTCAATGTTTTAGCATCAACTGCTTCCTGTGGTAATGAATTCCACAGGCTCACCACTCTTTGGGTGAAGAAATGTCTCCTCACCTCCGTCCTAAATGGTCTACCCTGAATCCTCAGACTGTGACCCCCTGGTTCTGGACTCCCCCACCATCAGGAACATCCTCCCTGCATCTATCAGAGGAAAGTGAAGAAGGGAACGGGTTAATGAACTTTGTAACACTTAAGATTTGTACAAAGCATTGAAACTCGAACTTTGTAATACTTTGGGATTTGTAAGAAGCATCGTAGAACTTGTTTTCGTGTCTGTAGAACTTGTTTTCGTGTATCCAAACCAGATAAGAGAGACAGCTGTCCTTGCTGTTGTACACCGCGTGATTTTCCCAGCTAATTGTGTTCAGGAATGTGGCTAGTTTAAGCTAGAATCCATTTTGTGTTCTTTTATATTATGTACCTTTGTTTAACACGGTGGAGCTTACATGTATACCTTCTGTGATCGTAAAATAATAGAATCATATATATTCATTATATACTATCCATCCTTATTGATATAAATTGTTATATAGGCCCCTGTACATCAGTTAACTTGTTTATGCAAACTTATAATCTTGTATGCTGGACATAGAGGTGACAGAACAGATAGTCGCAGCCTTGAGTTGGCCACGATTACACGGATTACGCGGAGGCGCTGAGGCAGCAATAATCGTGAGAAAATGCGGACGTGACCAGGGGTGAAAATATATGTATAAATATTTGTTCTTAACCTGTATTAGCAAGAAGTCTGGAGACTGCGTTAGGGATCGGACTTCTCCCACAAGCTTGTGAAAATAAACCACTGTACTTTGACTCACGACTAGTCTCAGAGGTATTATTTATCTACAACAGAAAGGAAGGAAACTTAGTGAATGAGTAGTATCAAATTTTTCTCACGTACCATCCAGCAACTAATTATAAAGCAAATCATTTGGCCATCTTCTTAAGTGTTTACTTTTCCCTGTGCATTATTTTTGGCAGACCATGGCTGGGTCAGATGTTGCATCAAACAAGAGGAAGCTACTAGTGTGGTCTCCTGGGCTAGTTTTGGTCAACGCCAGGAATCAGAGCTGAATTTGGTTCCATAATTGGCCTTGGATTTTTGATCAGGTTTTTGTCTCTTTCAGGGACATCTCGAGGGTAAGGGATGTCTTGACCTTATGCATAAAGCATCACAACAGTGTGGGACAGGCTAAATGAACCGGATAGTATTTTCCAGTCTGTTCTGTTCATTGTAAATTAAGGAAATGTCAAACATATTGGGGGCGATTTGCCCCCAAAAATTCTAAGTGCCGAATTGGCGTGAAAACTGGAGTAACTCCTGTTGGTTTTTTTAGTGGGATTTTCAGAATGAATACCCCACACTCTGAGCACTGCAGAGTGCCTGAGCATGATTCCCTCTGAAAATCAGGTGGTGGGGCCTATTCCCACTGGAGAGGCCAGCAGCTTAGCGCTGCGCATGCCACTGCGTATGCGTCGATCAGTCAGAGCGGAGATCGGCGCATGCACACTTGCCTCGTATTGCTGGCCTTCCCGATCGCTGGCCAGCCCTGTGACCCACCATCACTGCCCCTCCGACGTCTCCCAACTCCCCGATCACTGGCCTCCCAGACTTCTGCGGGTCAGCCCCGATGTCCCATCCATTGGCCCGCCCGATCTCCCCTCCCCCACTGGAAGTCATGATGCCCCTGCCCCTTCCCCCCCACCCCCACCCCCCCGCAGCCCCGACCCCCCACCTGGAAGGCCAGACCCGATCACCCCCTTCCCTCCCTCTGCCATTGATCCTGAATGCAGAGTATCAGCAGGTCCCCACACCCCCACCGATCAACCCCTCAAGAGGCCCCACCCCTTTGCCCCGCCCCTTGGCTGTGCCTGATGCTCGGTGGGCAGTGCCAGTTTGCCCCTTGGGCAGTGCCACGGAGTCAGGCTGGCACTGCCCAGGGGGAAACCCCTCCTTAATCCCCCCTCAGGCCTCCATGGCCTGTCTTCACTCCAGCGGGGTCAGGCCACCTGTTCCTCATTAGTGGGGAGCTGTTGTAAACCCCGCTAGAGTGAACCACTCCTGGCGGGGTGGTGGAGGGGGCGGCGGGTTGGGGGGGGGGGCAGCAGATGCTAGCAGGCTTGGAGACTTCAGTCCTGGGCCCACTAATAAAATGCAAATTGGAATTTAAATATTTACTCCAAAAATCTTGGAGTTGGAGACGTGCAGAGGCCGTGGCGCTCAGCGGGGAGCCTGCTAAACGGCTTCTGCTGATGTCTCCCAGCTGGTTGCACTGCTACAGCAGCACAGAGGGCTGGGAGATTCACCCCATTGATTGGAAAGCTGAGTATGTAACAAGTGGCCCTAAAAAGATAGGAGTAATAATAAGTAATCAAAAGGAAGAAAAATGTTTCGGATTCCAGTAGTTCCATATAGTTCAGGTAAATATTTTGTACATCGGTCAAAATGAAAGAACCATCTATACTGTCCCCTCAACCAATCAGTTGGTAGGCATTGCTACATACAGAATGCCTCATTAATTTACATAACACAGTGATAGCAATTCACATTTGTACACTTCATGCATGTACCTTGACAATGAATGTTGAGACCATGAAGGATATAACAGCCTGACCATGTCATACCCTAAACTCCAAACATACGCATATTCAAGCAGACAGTCACTGGAAAGCAATGAGGAACAGGAACCCTAATTTCTCCTTCCCAGTTGCAAGGTTGCTGAGGTCAACTGCTGCATGATCTAATTCTGATGGTGAGCATTCCCTCTCGTCAGACCACGGTTTGTGCTGGGGTGGTCAGTTCAGCATTAAGCATTGCCTGGTGTGTCTCAGGAGTCCCGCTTTGTCAAGGCAGTCTCCATCACATTTGCTACAGATAGGTACAATGGGCTGAGACGGTGCATGATTCACCTGCCTCTGCTTTCTCTGAACCATCTTCTCAGCCAGCTCAGCTTTTCGTCTCTTCTTGCCTCTTCCGCTGCCCTGTCAAACAGTCAGCATCTCGAGGTCTTCTGGGCTCACACTGAGGAAAACCCTGATGAAAAGTCACCAGTCTGAAATATTTCACTCTATCCCAGAGGCGGCTGAGTGTTCCCAGCACTGCGGATTTTATTTCACAGTTCCAGTATCTGCTGCATTTTGCTTTTGTTTCGTCCAACGCAGTGTAGCCCAATGCAACCCTGAACCATTTCACTCTGTAAAGTTTAATATTGGATGAGATGGTGCTATTAAGCCATTATGGGAGTGGTTCAATTATTAAAACAATGTTAAAAATGTTCTTTGCAGTTGCAGTTAGTCTTTGGGTGATACATCTGCAAATATGCAGTCAGTTTTACAGCAAACAATCTACAACCTCTTTGGACCTGAGATTTCCAATCAATCATCAATGCAGAGTTCACTATTAATTTAACATGTAGTTCTTTCAGCAGTGCTTTTCACAGTGGGCAAGTACATTGCTTGTTGGGCTGCTGAGGTATACAGGCCACTAAGGTCCTGGGTTTATCCTCGGTCTAGTCACAGTTGTGGTACTGTTATTGAGCAAGGAAAGGGGGAGGGAGAAATCAGTCAAGACTCCAGCTGCTCTTCACTATTAAATGATCCCTACTTAAATGTACCTTTGAATGAACTCAGTGGTGATGTCCTGCCATGTTTAAACAGTCTGCCAACCGGAGCGTCAGAGGCCACCCATGGATTCATTCCCCAGTCTCAGACGAGGCGCTCACAAGAAAAAGAAAATTGTTCCTTTCTCCTTTTCCCCAATTGCTAAATAACTAATGTTCAATCAAGTGATCCCAAACATAATGAAAAGGTTTAGGAAATAAAATAACACTACGTAGTTTGAAAACAAAAGAGCAAAAGTTTACCGCTTTGTGGGGAAGGGAGAGTTTGTAAAGTGCATTTTGTTTATTTTTTTATTGCACGTCATGAGTGAATATAAACTTTGCCTTCAGATCCCATCATTTAAAGCTCCAAGGAGATTGCATCTAAACAGGAAGCTTCTATCCACACATCCATCTTTGTGTGGGACATTTCTATTGCACACGTTGTGCAATGAATATGGGATAGATTTAAAAAAACAGCAGAACCACCCTGTTCAGCTGCACAAAGTAGGGAACTTCACCAACACGATGAGGGAATGCAGAGAAATTTTAAAAAGAACGCCGTATGCTAAAAGTCTTGCTTTCTGTTTCTTGGGATTTGCCTGTGATCAGATTGGAACACATTGCCTGTGGCAGGAGTGGTAATCTAAACATCCGCCCCCATCCGCCACCACATACCAGCTTGCAGTGTCAAAAGATACAGAAGTCTGAGATCATATACCAACCGACTCAAGAACAGCTTCTTCCCTGCTGCTGTCTGACCTTTGAATGGGCCTACCATATATTAAGCTGACCTTTCTCTACATCCTAGCCAGGACTGTAATATTCTCCTTTCCTTCTCCCCTATGTACTCTGTGAACGGTATGTTTTGTCTGTATAGCGCACAAGAAACAATTTTTTACACTGTATCCCAATACATGTGACAATAATAAATCAAATCAAATCAAATGTATGTACAGGATGCACTGCAGCAACTCACCAAAGTCACAACTTCGACCACCCACAAGGACAGGGACAGCGTGTGCATCAGCTGAATTGCAGAGTAAAATGCGGAATTACTGCCTCAACATCAAAGGCAGCATTTGATTGAGCATCAGCAGCCCGAATAAACTTGAAATCAGTGGGAGTCAGCTGAAAACTCTGCACTGCTTGGAGTCATGCCTAACACAAAGAAAAATGATTGTGATCGTTGGAGCCAATCATCTCAGGCCAGGACATCAGTGCAGGAGTGTCTTAGGCCCAATCATTTTTAGCTGCTTCATCAATGATCTTTCCTTCATAAGGTTTGGAGTGGAAATCTTTGCCGATGGTTGCACAATGCTTAGTTCCATTTGCAACTTCTCAGATACTGAAGCAGTCTGTGCCCATATTCAGAAAGACCTGGATGTCATTAAGGCATGAGCTGCAAATGTAATTAACCTTCATGCCACACAAGTGCCAGGCAGTGTTCATCTTCAAAAAGAGAGGGTCTAAGCATCTCCACCATCAATGCACAGTGACAGCAACGTGTACATCTACAAGGTGCGTTGCAGTAACCCATCAAGGTTCCTTCAAAGCACCTTCCAAACTCGCAATCTCTACCACCTAGAAGGACAGGGGCAGCAGTTTCATGGGAACACTACTACCTTCAAGTTCTCCTCCAAGCTACACACGATCCTGACCGAGCAGAGTATTATCATTCCCTCATGTCATTGAATCAAAATCCTAGAATTCCGGTCCTCTCAGCACTGTGTTTAGCTACACCATATGGATTGTGATTCAAGAAGGTGGCTCACTACTACCTTGTCAAGGGGAATTAGGGATGGACAACAAATGCTGGCCTAGTCAGCAATGCTCACATCCCATGAATGAACAAATAAAACCTAGAAACATAAAATAATTACAGCCCATCGTGCACGTCTGCTGAAAAAGAGCCTGATACCGCTCTCTGGTTTTTGGTTTGTAATCCTGTAGGTTTTGAGTTATCACAGTGCCCTGGCCAATGTTTATCCCTCAATCAATGTCACAAAAATAGAAGATCTGATCCTTATCACACTTGCTATACGCAAACGTTCACTGATCACAAATTAGCAGTGCATTTCCTCCATTACGACAGTAACCAAAGTTGATCTTTCTCTACACCGTAGCTATGACTGTAACACTACATTCTGCACCCTTTCCTTTCCTTCCCCCTATGTATTTTATGAATGGTATGCTTTGTATAGCGCGCAAGAAACTTCACTGCATACCAATATACATGTGACAATAATAAACCAAATCAAATCAAAAATCACTGGCTGGAAAGTTTTTAGAGATGTCCAATCATCCTGAAAAGTGTTATATAAATGTACATTTCTTCCCCCTCACTATAGAATTCAGGTCAAAAACAACTTCACTTTTTTCCCCGGTTTGCAATTCCCTTTAACAGAGTTTAACCCCCAGGGAAGCATAGCTCTCTAAAATAAAAATAAAGACAACCAAATATTTGGTTGAAAAATGCTGGTGGAATCGAGTGAGCATAAGGCGAGCATAGTAGGAGAGTCTACCCTGAGAGGTCTAAATATAAGCTCAAGTCTGAGACCCGACTGTGTTAATTAGACACCTGTACCTTTCCCATCTGTCAGCAGAGATTCCATCATTCCAGATTGTTGTCATGATAACAGTGCCTCTGGCATCTCCTCCGCAGAGTGGAAAAGCGATGATTCTCTTTTCAACCTACTTATTACAGATGACTGTTTTGAGAAAAAAAAGAGTGCATTTCCTTCAAGGTTGTGGAGAAAAGGAAATGAGAATTCAAATCCTTCAACAGGTCAGTGCTATGTCAGTAAAACCCAACACCTTTTTTTGTTTTGGGCACAAAAGGAAATAATCTTTTCATGTTCTCATACAGAGTTATGCATGGATGCTGACTCTGTGAAATGGAAAGAAAATCTTCTTTGATGCTCTGGTAACAGTTAGTTATACAGTGGAATGCAAGGTCAGATATCAAAGTAGAAGTGCAGGCTCCAGACAACTTATAATTAATAGCTTGCTTCAGCTAAGTCAACACCTGATAAGTGAACATTTCTATTCATTTTTGTTAATGAATATAAATTTTAAAAATCCATTTTTGGTCTTTATTCAATGTTCCCCCCCCCGCTATCATACTATCCTTCATTTAAAGTGTCCCTATTTTGCTGTTATTCAACTAGTCAATGTGGTCTCCTAGGATTTGTTAACTTTGCTCAACTCCTATTTTTCTGATTTAGTGGGAAGCACCCCACTCAGGGTTTCTTCAAGAGTGTAAGTAAGATCTGGAAGTTATTGCATGAGAACTATAACCTTGAACTAAGAGTCAGCAATCCCATGTTAAATATTGGGACCCTCAATTTGCCTGATTACCACATACCATTTTCTAATCAAATCCTTTGCTATCACTTATTATTGTTAACTACAACAAGAGCAACAATTATAAAAATGACGTGCATATATAAACACACTCACTGTTCATACCCAGTGCAGAGGGGAGGAGAGGAGAGGAGATCTCCTTGTGGGCCTGCTCCTGGGCCTTGCCAAGTTGGCCATGAACAGGTCCAGGCAGTGGGCGGTTCAGGGGGTCATCTGACCCAATTGTCTATCCCTCTACAGTGGCTATGTTCGTGGCCAGATGTCCTTGGAGAGGGAGAGTCCACCAGGATGCTTCAGGCCTTCCATGACTGGTGGGCACTATGGGGGCTGGGGTGCATCATCACCGCTGATAATGACATTTCAATTTAATTAGTTAAGTTTCCTTTTGATGTTTTATATTAGTTTCAGTGCCCATCGGGGACTGTCATCCTTGTCATTTTTATTTTATTTATTGATCATTGTTTTATTAAAAGAGTATGAAGCACACTCAGCATCGAAAAAGCATTCCAAGTTACTTCACAGATGCATAATTAGATAAAAGAGGATGCCAGAGCCAAAAAAGGAGATATAAGGAGAAGTGATCAAAAACTTGGTCAAAATGGTGGGTTGTAAGAAAGATCTTAAAGGAGAAGAGGGAGATGGAGAGGTTTATGGTGAAAATTATAAATCACAAGACACAGATGGCTGAAGACACAGCCAATAGTGAAGGGCAAAGAAAGGGGCAAGATGCACAAGAAGTGAGAGAAGTGTTCTGACAATTGTAGGGCTAGAGAGGATTAGGGAGATCGGAAAGAGCAACAGATGGAATAAATATAAATATAAAGATGAACTTTTCAAACAGGAGGTTTTGGGATCCCAAGTTCAACTCGTTCATTTTTGCTGTTAAGTCATACTTAGTGGTATTTTATAATACTTGCAAAGGAAACATGCAACCTCTCTTTATATGGTGCACTGCATAATTTCTACTCCGCACAATTTCTAAAACTACAATAAATTAAATATGACAGCAGTATGGCAGAACCAACATTTAGGGAAATTATCCATCGTAATTAGAAATGTACTAAATTTTGTGCACTAAAAATCATTCATTCAACAAACTCATAACATGCTTTGGAAAAATGTGCAAAATAAATCTTCAGATGTCAACTTCCTCATATCAATTCAACAGTGTCAACAAAGTTTCAAGTTAGATGTAACCACCATGTTTTAAGGCAGCCACTAACTTATTTTGTCATCAGATATTTATATCAATATTTAGGCCAATGTCATACATGTGGAATTGGAGACAATTCTCCCATCGCGACCCGCAACTGTTCTGGCGGGTTGGGCTGGGAGATACACGTTGTCGGCCTTTTTCCGGGATTTGCGCATGCGCTGGGAACGCATGCGCATCTCCCAGAGCCAGAGAACAGTCGGAGTCCAGACCACACTGGAAACCGGCAGAAGACAGGTTAGTCATTTGAATCTTTTATTCATGTAGTTTAAATATGTTTAGCATGCGATTATCGGGAACTTGCCGGGCCCGATTGAAACTCCCACTCCGCCAGGAGTACTTCATTCCAGCGGGGTTTAGAGTAGCTCCTCACATTCGAGGAGTTAGTGGGAGACCCTGCTGGAATGAAGGTGGGGCAATCGGGGCCCCCCAGGGAGTCATGTGGCGGGGGGTGGTGCCCCCTGGGCATGGGCACCCTGGCACCGCCCAAGGTGCAAAGCGCCCATGCCCAGGGGCACCTTGGCACTGCCCACCAGGTATCGTGCAATGCCAAGGGGGGTGGGACCTATTGTGGGTGGGGCCTAGGGGCAATCGGTGGGGGTGGAGGGTCCCACTGCCACTCTGCATGGCAATCGGTCTGGGTTGAAGGAAGGCCAGCGATCAGGACGGGCTGAGGGGGTGGTTTAATGGTGGGGGGGGGAGGGATGGGGTGGTGGGGGGTGGTCTGCCTCCCAGGGGGTTCTGACCCTGGGGGAGGTCAGTGGGGGATAGGGGGCTCTACCAAGGTGAGGTGGGGTGGGGGGGATCGCCACTGCTGGGGGGGTGGGCTGGACATTGGGGCGCTCAGGGGCGGGGGGGGTCAGGGCTGGCCCGGGAATTGTCATGGGGGCCGCGATTGGGCCGTGGGAGGGCTGGAGGGGCAGCACTGCGGGGGCCCGGGCTGGCCAGCGATTGAGCTGGCCAGCAAACGGGGAGACTGACAGGTCGGGGCCACTGCACATGCGCAGAACTCCAGAACTGTCAGGCTCTGGGTTTTTAATGAGATTCATGATTGGGACCTCTGTAGTGCACAGAGTGGGGAGATTCAGGTCTGAAGTTGAACTGACAAAACAGTTGTGATCTAGAACAGTTTTCCCACCAATTCAGCACTTTTGGGAGAATCACCCCCAATGAGGGAGGAAATCAGTCCAGCAGACAATCAAGGTAAAGAGGTCACTTTCTGCAGGACTATTCCTAATTTTGGACATGCCACCAGTCTTCTGCTTCTGCTACACATTCCAGGAATGTTGCATATTTTGACACAGAACCAATTTTGAGCTCCTAGTCCATTTCCAGTGCACACATTAGACTTGGATCCACATGAATCAATTCTGTAGACACAATATGACCTGGTTGACTTGAAGAAAAGCAGATTGGTGGGAAAGTCTTCCCATTTAGTATTCCAATGAACCTTCAATGGTATAGTCACATTTCAAGTCCAATTATCACCAGCAGAATAAAGTTTGTGGGAGAAAAGACTTTTTCAGAAAAGAACATTTGTAAATGATTTTACATCAAGATTCACATCATTAGGATGTACATGGGACAGATATGCTCAAATATCTACACTAGTCCAGGCATGCAAGCTTAAGTCCAACCCTAAAATTTCATACATCTCAACAAAAGGTCCCACTTTTAATTTGACAGTATTTTCTCAAGGCTCAAAGCTGTGTTCTTGAATTTTGAAGCTTCAAGGATCAAACAGAAGACAAGTCAATTCAGATCAGCGTGAACTACGAACCTCTACCAGGAGGTAGACATTAAGAAAACACAAATATTTATATGTTTAATATCTATAAGTTGCTTAAAACAATTTTTTAGATGGTAGAAAACTATCTTCTTGAGACAAAATATCAATGCATCAAAAAGTCCCTGCTGTGAACTAGAATTTCCATGAGATTGCTGGTGTTGTGCACAGGTATGGAATGCTGAAATACATTTATTTAAAGTGTGGGCTGCTAGCATATTCGGTGAATTTCATAATGTCTTCTCATGAACAATAATTCGCTTCTGATTGGCTGAGAGTGGCGTGATGATTTATAACTATTATAGTAGTGTCTGGAAGTTGGAATGAATATGTTTTAGAATGATCTGCTGACTGCAAAAGGTCAGAGAGGCTGCTACAGCTGTTTGATTTACAGCTTAAACAGCCTGCCCTACATAATCCAGTTCAGCCCAAAGATATGTTACTAGTCCCCAAAATGTGGACCAAAAAGATTCCTTTTTAAAACAAATTTTCATGAGATACAAAAACATTATTAGAAGTCAATCACTTCAGCATAATGTAGAATTTGAGAATTTGAGTGATCCCTTCACAAGACAAACCTCTTCAGACAGTCTCTTTCCAATAAATCATCATTCAGCCAAAACAGTGATTTGCTTCTTTCAGTTTAGTACTTTGTATTTGCTGCTCCTGTTGCAGTCTTCTCTGCACTGGGGAGAACAAACACAGATTAGGTGACTACTTTGTGGAACACCTCCACTCAGTTCAAAGCATGACCCCGAACTTCATTTTAGTTCTCCACCTTGCTCTCACACTGACCTTCCCATTCTTGGCCGAATGCAGTTTTCCCATGAAGCTTGTTGCAATCTTGTGGAATAGCATTTTCTGATTATTTGGGAACTTTACCATCTTTGAGCACGATATTGGGCTCATCAATTTCAGATTGTATCCCCTTCCCATTTTGTTTCATTTTTCTTTAACTTTATTTTGGTTTCAGATGGCAGCCTTTGGTTATGATTCTGCTATTGCCATTCACATCTCCTCTATGCACATCTTTTGTTTCTTTACATGTTTTGTCTCATGGCAGGGAGGGCTGGGATTCAACAGTCCTGTCATTTGTAGGTAGCCTTTGTCATCAAGCACCCAATCTTGGATGCGCTGAGAGCCCTTGAAGATCTGTGGCACCTGCAAGTGACTCAGGATATACAAGTTGTGGTAGCAGCCTGGGTGTCTTGCACATACCTGCATGATTTTAGACCAACTGCGCACACTGAGAAAGTGAAACCCTTTCCTGTTGATGAATTGTAGTGGCTGCTACCAGGGAGCACTTAAAATTACATGAGTGCAGTTGATGGCACCCTGCATCTGTGGGGATCTGGAGATCGCTGTGAGTCCCATTGCTCTGGCAACCTGGCTGGGTTCATCTAAGGAGAACTGGACATAATTGTGCACCTTGCTTAATCGGATGCCTGTAACCTCTCGAATGCATTCATGAGCAGATGCCAGAGAAATCCTGCGAAGGCTCTCAGAGGAGCCCTGGGACAAACCACTCATGAAGAAGTTCATAGTCGCAGTCACTTTGAGACCACTGGCAATGGATGGCCTCTCCATCCCTGTGGCATCAACTCCTCCCAGAGAATTCAACAGATGTGAGGCACCACATCTCTAGCCATGCAAATGCATCTACAGCAATGTCTCTCGCTCATCTGGAGCTATGAGAAATGACTTCTGTACACCCTTGGTCATGTCAAATGCCTCTACTCAATGGTTCTGGCAACCTCAGCTTCAGGATCTTGAAGGGGTCTCGATGGCCCTTGTTCATCAGGGTGAAGTTCTTCCCTTAGCTCAGCATGGCAGCTACTCCTTTTCCTCCTTCTTAGTTGCCTGATTGCCATGATAAACACCACATTGTCTGGTCCATCCATAATACACTCATGCTCCTCTCTATAGGAACATTAGACAGATAAGTGAATGACAGGAGCCGACCATGTTCACTGTCCAGTCATGAACTCGTGAGTTATTGTGAAGCCCACGGGTTGCTTTTATTACATCCATTCCATCCCCTCATCATCCCCTGGAGCGTTACCACCCTGCCTTAAGGATTGCCAGTAAGGACCCACCTCCACCTCCACCCCATTCAAATGCCACAAGCATGATAGGACTTTCACACAGGGGCTTGGATCTGACTAAGTTCTGATAGGCAATAGAAGCCTCAGCCAGGGCACTGTCAGACTGAATTCTTTGGATTACACAGCCCCAACTTGTACTATTGTAATTACAATATTCGGTTGGAGGTGGTGAGAAGATGGGAGGAAGGTTTTGAATCCTGAACCTGCCAGCTGCAAGATTCAGAGGTATTTGGGCCATCAAGCACGTGCATTTTGCCCCATCGTCCCTTTGCATTTGGATCGTTTTGACAATTTACTACCTGTGCGAGAAAGGGTCTTTAGAAGCCCACATTACCGGTTCCTCATCTACAGATGCCTTTCCTGATTGTGACTGTGCCATCTGCAGACCAGTATCAAGCCACCAACTTCCAGGACTGAAATGTGTGAAGGACTGACCACACGGCCTGTGCACCATGCTGTGCATGACTGGCACAGGACTGACAGGCTCTCCCATCCTTGGATTGGAAGCAGGACAGGTGTGCCAAGCACAGCCTTCTAAATTTTGGCACTGATGCCCAGCACTGTCTATGCTTTCTAGCCCCGGCTACCTCTTGCTCCTTGCACTATTGCCCAGGACTGTCCTGAAATCGTGAGTGAAGTGCAGTTTGCTCTGTGTATGTGTATGTGGTCATGAATCAGATTGGTTTAATTATCCTACCATGGTACCGCATGGTAGGTTGTTGCATAAAGTTAAATCTTACGGGATCCAGGATGAGGTAGCTAAATGGATACAAAATTGACTTGATGACAGAAGCCAGAGAGTGGTTGTAGAGGGTTGTTTTTCAAACTGGAGGCCTGTGACCAGCGGTTTGCCTCAGGGATCAGTGCTGGGTCCACTGTTATTTGTCATTTATATTAATGATTTGGATGAGAATGTAGGAGGCATGGTTAGTAAGCTTGCAGATGACACCAAGATTGGTGGCATAGCGGACAGTGAAGAAGGTTATCTAGGATTGCAACGGGATCTTAATCAATTGGCCCAGTGGGCTGACGAATGGCAGATGGAGTTTAATTTGGATAAATGCAAGGGGGTGATGCATTTTGGTAGATTGAACCAGGGAAGGACTTACTCAGTTAATGATAGGGCCTTGGGGAGTGTTGCAGAACAAAGAAATCTAGGGGTACATGTTCATAGCTCCTTGAAAGTGAAGTCACAGGTGGACAGAGTGGTGAAGAAGGCATTCAGCATGCTTGGATTCATTGGTCAGAACATTGAATAAGGAGTTGGGACATCTTGTTGAAGTTGTACAAGACATTGGTAAGGCCACACTTGGAATACTGTGTACAGTTCTGATCACCTGATTATAGAAAGGATATTATTAAACTAGAAAGAGTGCAGAAAAGATTTACTAGGATGCTACCAGGACTTCATGGTTTGAGTTATAAGGAGAGGCTGAATAGACTGGGACTTTTTTCTCTGGAGCATAGAAGGCTGAGGGGTGATCTTATAGAGGCCTATAAAATAATGAGCGGCATAGATCAGCTAGATAGTCAATATCTTTTCCCAAAGGTAGGGAAGTCTAAAACTAGAGGGCCTAGGTTTAAGGTGAGAGGGGAGAGATACAAGAGAGTCCAGAGGGACAAATGTTTCACACAGACGGTGATGAGTGTCTGGAACAAGCTGCCAGAGGTAGTAGTAGAGGTGGGTACAATTTTATCTTTTAAAAAGCATTTAGATAGTTACATGGGTACGATGGGTATAGAAGGATATGGGCCAAATGCGGGCAATTGGGACTAGCTTCGGGGTTTAAATAAAAGGATGGCATGGGCAAGTTGGGTCGAAGGACCTGTTTCCATGCTGTAAACCTCTATGACTCCCTATGACTCTATCCACCCATGTGACCATCCCATCTGAAGTGGGGATGTGATTCCAGCAAGCTGGGTTTTTAATGAGCATTCACAATATTCAAATACATGAAAACGTGGTTCCCAACATGCCATGGCAGGCAACCCACACCACCATGACAGTCAGCAGTGGAAAATTTGAAAGCATTTTTAGACTGGTAGGAAACTGACTTTTACCCTGCCCATAGAGACATGCATTGATACAATCACAGAGAGATACATGAAGTGACGATAAGGATGAATATTTGACCAATAAGCAATAGAGAAATGCCAAGCTTCATAAAATAAGGCCTGAAAGACTATTAATATCAAGACAGTTCATTTAAAAATAATTGTTAATTTGTATTAAGTATTTTGTTGTGCTAGTGATTAAGTCAACAAATTTGTTATACAAGCGAGTAGGCACCCGCTATCAGGAGAAATGGATTTTCAACACTACTTGTCAGGGGGCTACTGTTACGTTTTGGCAAATGAAAAGAGTGCCTAAGAAGCCCTAGATAAAGACTAAGATAGAGGTCAGCAAATGACAAGAGGGAAAGATTCAGAGGCACAAGTGATAAACAACAATGAAGAAACTTGGTGTTAATAAAAGCAAATTGCTGTGGATGCTTCAAATCTGAAATAAAAACAGAAAATGCTGGCTAAACCCAGCAGGTCTGGCAGCATCTGTGGAGAGAGAAACAGAGTTAACGTTTCGAGTCTGTATGAATCTTCTTCAGAATTTGGTGCAATAGGCATGAACAGGCTAGCTGGGTTAAATGGAAACAAGTAAACCAAACATAAAAATAAAGGGCCAAAACCTGCAGCAGCCAGAAACGCATTTTGGCAATGCACATAGCCAGCCAGTGGGACTTCCCACTGATTCTACAGGCAGCACTCATGGATAAGCTTCCACTGCATTGACTTCCTGTGCAGGATGCCCCTAGATCTGCCAACCCAATCAGAGGGCCAGAAGCTCAGCAACTTTAGGAGCATCACCAGGAACAAGCATGACCAATGCTGAGGTGACCATGACACCAAACAACCCTGCCACAGCAACCTCTGCAAGACGTGCCGGATCATCGACACGGATGCCATCATCTCACGTGAGAACACCATCCACCAGGTACACGGTACATACGCTTGCGACTCGGCCAACATTGTCTACCCGATACGCTGCAGGAAAGGATGTCCCGAGGCATGGTACATTGGGGAGACCATGCAGACGCTACAACAACGGATGAATGCACACCACTCAACAATCGCCAGGCAGGAGTGTTCTCTTCCTGTTGGGGAGCACTTCAGCGGTCATGACCATTCGGCCTCTGATCTTCGGGTAAGCGTTCTCCAAGGCAGCCTTCACGACACATGACAACGCAGAATCACTGAGCAGAAACTGACAGCCAAGTTCCGCACACATGAGGACGGCCTCAACCGTGATCTTGGGTTCATGTCACACGATCTGTAACCCACACGATTTGCCTGGGCTTGCAAAATCTCATTAACTGTCCTGGCTGGAGACAATACACATCTCTTTAACTTGTGCTTAACCCTCCACTCACATTGTCTGTACCTTTAAGAATTGATTGCCTGTAAAGACTCGCATTCCAACCATTATCTTGTAAATTGAGTTTGTGTCTATATATGCCCTGTTTGTGAACACAACTCCTCACTCACCTGAAGAAGGAGCGACACTCCGAAAGCTTGTGCTACCAAATAAACCTGTTGGACTTTAACCTGGTGTTGTGAGACTTCTTACAATGCTGAGGAAAGCAGAGGGCCTCTGCTTTCGGCCTACACCAAGTAGGCTGAAGAAACTTTAAAAACACTTTAAAATTATGTTGATGGGAGCTGAGCGGCTCTCCAAATCCCCCTGCCCTGCCCGCAATGATGCCAGCCTGTGTCGGGCCGGAAAATACCATCCATCAATCACAGATTGTAGGAAAACACAGAAATTCTGTCCATGGTTTGAAAGGTTTGAAAGGATGTCTTAAAGGAGGAAAGCGAGGTAAAAATTAGCGGAGAGCATATTCCAGAGTTTCGTACCCAGGAAAATGAAGTCATGATCACCAAAAATGGAGCAATTAGAATTGAGGATGCAAAAGATGCCAGAATTAGAGAAGCACAGATATCTTAGAGAGTTGTGAGGTTGGTTGGAGGAGATTACAGAGACAGGGAGGGACGAGGCCATAGAGGGATTATTGGGGGGTGATTCTTCTGTCCCGACCCGCTCATTTTTTGGTGGGCCGGGCCAGGAGAATTGCACATGTGCCGATTTGCAGGACGTGCGTACAGCTCCCAGTGACGGATATCCGGCGTGGTCGGACCACACTGGAAACAGGCGGGAACAGCAAATAAGTTATTTGAATCTATTTTTAATGAAATTTTAACGTGATTAACGGGCCCGGGACTGATTTCTCCGGGCCGGTAGCATCTCCCACCCCGCTATTACAATTTAATTCTGGTGGGGTTTAGAGTAGCTCCCCACTTTCGGGGAATTAGTGGGAGACCCCGTTTGAGTGAAGGGGGGTGCAATCGGGGCTCCCCAGGGAGTCAGGCTGTGGGGCGTGGTGCCCCCTGGGCATGGGCACCCTGGCAGTGCCAGCCTGTGCCCCTGGCAGTGCCCAAGAGGCAAAGTGCCCATACCCAGGGGGCATTAGGCAGTGCCAAGGGGACAGAGCCTAAATGCATATGCACAGCTAACACGCACCAAAGATGTGCAGTTATTCCAGTAGTATAACCACTATTCTACCCACAACATATAGACACAGGCCTTGGAGCCTATTCTTTCCAACTTGGGAAAGGTGGCCAATTCCATTGGCATAGTTGTGGACCCAACCATGATGCAGTGTCTGATGGCCCATCTCTCAGTTTCTATTGCAACACAAATAGCTCCCACCAAAGGTCTGAAAGCTTTAGTGGAAACTCAGACTGAAATCGTGCAAGCTCATTACATCATGGCTGCAGATACCAATTTTCAAAGGTGGAATATCCTCCCTGTTGCTTAACACGTGTTCAGTTACATGACGTTAAGATAGGGCAATGGCTGGAGTGTTGAGCTTCAAAATGGTAGTGCTGGCATCAAATCAGTATGACCATGAATAGATGATCATGATCCGCTTGCTGTGCATATCTTTGGTGCATGTTAGCTGTACACGTGCTAATGCCTTCATGAACGTTACATCCTTTGTGATACGGGGCAGAAATGCACATCGGACGCCATTTTGATCCTCAATCAGCACCTGTAGTTCCCCAACAATGGGTGCTACTGAGCCCAATCTCACACCCATGTTTAAAGGTGGATGCTTAAACCAGCTGCAGAATGCCTTTACGTCTTTTACTTAACCTGTTATCTTTTTTTAATCAGTACCCTTAGCCACATCAGCAGATAGCTTTATAATCCAGCTGGCAGCTCTTTTGAATTAAATCATTGTAGAAATCTACTTGTTCTGTGCGAGTTGCTCAGGTGGGTGGTTGTTTAGCTAAGGTGAGTAGGAGGACAGATTTTACTGCCGTTAATCATACCATGTCCTCCTATAGCTCAGGGCTTTTCATTATAGTTCGTTTTTACAGTCCAGATAAACAGCATAGCTCAGAGCTACTTTGCTAATGCTTTATTCAGTTTAAAACAACAGAGGCTTTCGAGATGGCCGAGTTAACTAGATCTCAGGTAACATTTAGAGTCAGCCTACTCCCAAAGGGCAATTTTCACCAGCCTGGCTCAACTTGTTTGGGGAAAGGGAGGGAAACTAGCTTCGGGTGGGGGTGTTGGGGAGGGCAGCTGGGGAGAGGTATTTTCAAACGTCATTTGTGTGCCTCCTAGGAGGTCAACAAAGGAGCACCACCAATAGTATCTGTATAAATGTCTACAGGTTAAACAGTACCACCACATCTCCTTTAATCAACGGGTAACTTGAATGTACAAAGCTACCTTGAGGAGAAAAACACAGTTGGGATGTTGCTTTCACACAAAAATTATTCATCAAGTGTTACAGATGCAGGAATTGGATATGGAAATAGAACACACTAGGGATCTAAGGAGCCACATTTGTTTCCATTGGACAATTGTTCAGAGGACAGTTAGATAGTGAGCTCAGTTAGAGAATTTAGTTCGAAAATGCAAGGTGAAGGGCTAAAGCCTTTGGTGTACAATAGGAGCAAAGTGAAAAACTGAAGGAAACAGACCAGTTCCAGCTTGCCCGACACATACAATGGAATATGCCTTTTCAAATAAAAGACACAATTACACTTCAGTGAAGCTTTAGCAAGAAGAGCTTACAAGTCACAATTGATGGCACTGGCAGATGAACAGTCACCACATGTCATTCTATTGTCCATTATTTTAACACAGGCATATAGATTGAAGACATGACTGAAATAGTTGACAAATACACAATAATATTAAGAAATTGTTCATTTGGCAACAGTTATTTCTAAGCTAGAGCGCCTTCAGCGCCCATATACTGAGCAAAGGCTGAAAGTTTAAAAATTTACTGTGACAGTGAAAAAGACAATTCTCAAACGGGTTCACATATTCAGATATTGTAATGACTAGATCATGATGTATACAAATCAGTGTCATTTTATTTGAATGCTTCATGATCTGGTTGTATATTTCCTTGGGTTAGTTTAATGCATTACAGCCTGTTTCACGTTTCAGTCACCTTTTAGTTAATTCCCTAGTGAAGAATCCTTCCTTCCAAGCTGTCGCTATCGTCTGCCCAACTTCCTTACTTGAAAAAATATAATAAAAAGGTGCAGAAATGTGGGTCTTTACAATGTGCTTTCTGTGCATCATACTTGAGACCAAGCACAAGGAGGAAATCTCACTGAGAAGCAGAAACCCCTAGGACATTATTATTTTGACGGATATTTAATAGTCATTTTTCCTTTGCTCCCTGTACCCACTTGTTAACCCACTGCAAACTTTCCACCTATGACATTTCTGGCACAAGATAATTCAAATAGAATTAAACCAGAAAAGCTGGATGGTATAGAAAGCTGGACAAATTTAACCAGAGTGATGGAGTGTGAAAAATCTCCTGATGGTTTCGAGCCTGAAGTTGGCAGGAATAAAGCGAGTCTTCACTTCAGTCCCACTGCTTTTCACACCTTCTACTAGAAAACACAGTCAACTTAAGGAAGAAAAGAAGGAGACTGGAGGAAATTCTATGGGGGTTGTAAGCAAGGCAATTGCTGGAGATTCTCTGACGATGATTGAATAAGTAAGAATGAGATCAAACAATGGAGTCAGAGGAGGGCAATGGAGGAGTATTGTGTAGTCGACTGTGCAAAGATTGCAGAGAAGTCAAGGAGGATCAGGAAGATTGGTGGACCATGGTAACAATGGCAAAGAATGTCATTTCAGACTTTAGTAAGGGTTGTTTTAATTAAAAGTGTGAGCCGAGAAATTTTAAAAGAGCACTAATTTAGAATTGTTTGTCTTGTGTCCTACTTCCTTGCTTGGTCCAGCAATCTGAATGTCAGCTGATGCAATAGGTTCGCTGTAGTATTTCTCACTCCCAACTGCCCATCACCGTTAAGAATGTATGGAAGAGATGAAAAGCTTGTAATAAGGGGGGGGGGGAGAACTTCTGGGAGCCTAAAGCAGTCTCTAAATATCCAGTCAATTTGGCTACACATTCCTTCTTCATCATATTAACTTAATTTAACTGCAAAAAATGTCCTCAGGTTGGAAATCCTGTTAAGCGGAGTACAATATTCACAAGCTATGCTGAAAATTATGCCAAATCAATCGGTTATAATCTAACAATACAGAGACCGACATTACATAGAGTCACATGACTGGTTTCTAGTAACCAGGCTGACTGATTTCGAAAGAGCTTTGAAGTGATTGTCACAAAAATATATTCATGTATGGGAAAGGTTGTTTAAAAACATGTGAGATCTCCGTTTAGGTATAAGCAGTAAAACAATAGTGAAAGGTTGGAATGGAGTTTAGAGTTTAATTGCACAAATACAGGTGTGGAGGGCAGCCTACAGGGGTCAGGTAAGGTCATACATAAAATAATTACCATTGAGCCAGGAGGCAGCCCAAGAGCATGTGTCAGGAAGGCATTTTTTGCCCATTCAACATCATTAATCCTTCAACTGAAGAAAATCTTTAAAAGTTTTTTAAAAATTCAAACATAGTCTGAGAAAAAAAGAATAATTCAAACATAGTGTGAGGAAAGTTGACTTGTTGGTATGTTATGCAGGTCAAAATAAAAACTTTCGACCTATATAATTGCTGTGATTAAGTAAAACATTTTTATGCTCAAGGTATGTTGTCTAAATACAAAGTTAAACCCAACATATGGTGATTAGTTGGTTGAATGCAGGTGATAGGCACATCGGACATCAAGAAAACATACTTTCTTCCATTTAATATATTTTGTGACGAACTTATTGTTTTTACGATGAAAGTAAATGCTCACCGTGTATCAGATCTTTTGAAAAGAATGCTGGTCCTGCGCATGTACAATTACTTCAGGATTTTTCTTACTAAAAAAAAAGTAAGTTGCTCATGAAGTGCATTAGGTTTTTATAAAGTCAAGTGACTTGCTACCAAAGGCACAATTAACAAGGGGCAATGAATGATTCGCTTTAGAAGAACCTGGCCTTCTATAATCATACTTATATTTTCAGGTATAAGAAACTAACCAAAACTCAGGCAGTGCAGTGAAGAGGGATATATATCAAAGCACCAAAACACACATCCATCTTCCAATGTTATTCAGTTTTTCACTTGAACGATACTGTGCAGGCAAGCTATGGCAGAGATCATTTGTTTTTCTGTAAAGCACTAGGAAAAATCAAGTCAAGAATGGTACTGCAGGGCAATTGTCCTGTGTACCTTCTACCGGCTGCCCGGTTGGCAAGATGGTTGGGGCCACTCACTGATTGTGCGTTTTTGCAGCTGAACAATCGAATGGACCTGCAAAGGAAATGTGGAACAAAATATTTTTAGGTTTTGCGCCCTCCATTTGAAGATAAAACTTTCAGTCAAAAATGTAGAAAAACACAAAACTTTGACCAGTTTCAGGACTTATGGATGAATGTTCTTCAGTGGTTTTAAAAGCAGGTGTGTCTGCCACCTACTGGCCTATCTGAAATCTGCATAAACTCAGAAGGAAGTTAGAGCATATCCTATTCTGAATCAATAATCTGTATTTTAAGAAGAGAACAGGCAAGAGTTCAAGCAGGTAGGGGTTAAGGCAGACAGAAAACCATGCTGTCCCCTGCAGCATGAGGCCTGGACGATTGTATCTCCTGGACCTCACTTTCATGTTGTCCATCAATTTCCTGCCTGAGCCTAATTGTCATCATTACCTGGTCAGTCGGAGGAAACAGTTCCCAGCTTCAAGTTAAGTGGTCTGGGGCAGGGGTCTGGAGTAGAATATATTATCATAGTTTTCCAGTTTTTTATGTTGGATATTTGCTTTTGTCAGTTGTGTAAGTAAACCTCACATTCCAGGCAGTCCCTAGGGGCAGCATGGTGGCACAGTGGTTAGCACTGCTGCCTCAGAGCGCTAGGGACCAGGATTCGGATCCCAGCTTGTGTCACTGTCTGTGAGGAGTCTGCACATTTTCCATGGGTTTCCTCTGAAAGACGTGCTGGTTAGGTGCATTAGCCATGCTAAATTCTCCCTCAGTGTGCCTGAACAGGTGCCGGAGTGTGGCGAATAGGGGATTTTCACAGTAATTTCATTGCAGTGTTAATGTAAGTCTACTTGTAACAATAATAAATAAACAAAGCTAAGCAAGTGTACTTCACCCTGCCAAATATTTAGATAAGTTATATTGTGACCCAGAAGTCATAAAACAGATCTTTGACTCCATATACCAGCGGTTGAGATGTAACAAACATCACAAAATGTCTGTACCTCTTTTGAAGCAGGCAGATTTAGCTGAGACATAGCCTCAGACCATCAGCAGGTTCATGCATAACATGAAATAAATGAACAATATGCATTGATTCAATGAAAAAAAAATATTTTTTTCTCTGCTTCCTAGTTATGGAAAACAATAATACCACAATTTCTTTTCTCTCTAAACATGGAATTCTCTAGCTGGCCTTCCAAGACTGATTTGGTTCAGATTTTTAAAAATTGTTTCTTGCTCCTGTTACAAAAACACAAACTGTTTTTTGGCCTGAGTGAGGCAAAAGGAGGGAAAGAGAGAGAGAGAGAGAGGTGGGGCGCGGGAGTGGGATAGGGGGGGGGGGTAGATTTCCAAGAGAATGGATTTCCCTCCTTACATCCTGTGGAAAGGAGGTTCTGCCCTCGAGGCTGTCATTTAATAGCGCTATCCTAAAGTGCGAATCTCCCCTTTTAGGCTGGGGAAAAGCTCTCATGTATCTGTCTAACTAAAGCTGCCAATGTTCAAATAGAATGGAACAAGCCTCGGGTGTTACAACAGGATCTTCTCACAATAGCCTGAAATGTTTGAGATTGCACATAACAATCATTCTTTGAGTAATTGATTAACACTTCAAACCACCACCACAACTTGGCTACAGTTCCAGGCTGCTGAAATACAATTCTGAATCTAGTTAATACAGCTGAGGCAGAATCTGGTTTTCTGTAGAGATACTGCATAAATAAATGAAGTAAAATCTTGGTTTTCATTAATGGGATGGAATTGTTTAAGAAACTGCCACTTATAGCATTTTCTGGTAAGATGATGGCATCTTCATGAAGCCTGGTGATATTTCTAGACAGCAATTTTGAACTCTCAGACAGCTTTGTCATACAAGCTCAGAGAATGTGACAGCACAAGTCAAGAATTCTGCAAACTCCTATGTTCAAAATTAAGCAGATTGTCATGGACAGGAGAGAGACAAAACTGAACTCCTTTATTCTCTAGCCACCTGCCTGTAAGCAGAGATGTTTTTGCTTTCATAATAGGCTGTGGCACTTATTCTAAAAACCCTTTGAAAATGTAGTTAATTTTTAAAAGTAACTCACAGCAGACGCTGAGGATTTTTTTATTCGTGGGATATGGGTGTCGCTGGCTGGCCAGCATTTATTACCCTAGTTGCTCAGGGGCAGTTGAGAGTCAACCACAATGCTGTGGCTCTGGAGTCACATGTAGGCCAACCAGGTAAGGATGGCAGATTTCCTTCCCTAAAGGACATTCGTGAGCCAGATGGGTTTTTCCAACAATCGACAATGGTTTCATGGTCATCAGTAGATTCTTAATTCCAGATTTTTTTTATTGAATTCAAATTCCACCATCTGCTGAGGTGGGATTCAAACCTGGATCCCCAGAACATTAGCTGAGTTTCTGGATTAATAGTCTAGTGATAATACCACTGAGCCATCAGCTCCCCCATTAAATCAGAAGGTTAGTTCATTCACACATTCAAACCCGGGAGATGATCCCAATTTCATACACACAAATATATAGTAAGGAGAGATTTTTGATTTGATTTATTATTGTCACATGTATTAGTATACAGAGAAACATATTGTTTCTTGCACAGAAAGTAGTCTCACAACACCAAGTTAAAGTTAACCTGGTGTTGTGAGACTACTTACTGTGCCGACCCCAGTCCAACGCCGGCAACTCCACATCATGTTTCTTACACGCCATACAGACAAACCATACCGTTCATAGAGAAGGAAAGGAGAGGGTGCAGAATGTAGTGTTACATTCATAGCTAGGGTATGAGATGGGGATTTAGAACTATGAATAACTTAACAGTAAAACAAACCACGGGCATAGACATTAGTCACATGATTTCCAGAGTCCAGAAAATCCAAATCCAGATGGGGTTCCCTCATGGAGAGTTTCCAATTCAGGCAGGGTCCTGGCTGAAGGCAGCGGTGCAGAATTCCTTTAAAATGATGGTGCCACAGTGAGATGAGGTTGATATTCGGAGATTTGGGGATGATTTTGAGCCAGCACTCTCCAGCTGCGTGAATGGCAGCACGTGCTCAAAATCCGGGGAGTGCGATTCGTGCCAGCCAGTTTCTGAGTTCTGATCTTACCAGCCCTTTGCCGGTGGAGTGGCGTGAAACACAACACGGGACCACAGAAAGCTCATTAGAGAGCCCTCTCTCTCTCTCTGAGACTTCCCCTCACTGGATATTCAGTGGGTGCTGACGTGCCATCACAACCTAGACATGAACCTATCATGGGGTCGCCCCAGGGTCGTAAAGGTTAGTATAGCCCCCAGGGGAGAGAATGGCTGGGCAGTGGCCTGGCAATGCCCCCTGGCACTCTGCTCTTTGGCACAGGTTGGCGGTGCCAGTTGGCACCTGCTTGACAGTGGCTTCCAGATAAACAGGTTTCAAGGAGGGCGCATTGCAGGCTTCTTGGTCAGCTGCTGCTGAGTTCTCAGCTGCATATAAAGATTTCAAAATGATTGCGAGTCATGTGATCTCCTTCCTCTACAGTGATTTCATAAAGGGATGTTTATTGGGTGTTTGGATCTGGCTTTTGTTTTGTGGTTTATAAAATGCAAATGATGTCCATTTCCTTTCAGTAGCTTCTTTTTGAACAGTCCCAGGTGTGAGATTCCATGAGCAACATGTCAGGACATGTCCCCAGTGCAAACCATACATCCCGGACATACGCTCTTCCACCTCCTTCTGTCAGGGAAAAAGATACAAAAGCCTGAGAACATGTACCAACCGACTCAAGAATAGCTTCTTCCCTGCTGCCATTAGACTTTTGAATGGACCTACCTTTTATTAAGTTGATCTTTCTCTACACCCTAGCTATGACTGTAACACTATATTCTGCACTCTCTCCTTGCCTTCTCCCCTATGTACCCTATGAACGATATGTATTTGTCTATATAGGGCGCAAGAAACAATACTTTTCACTGTCTCCCAATACAAGTGACAACAATAAATCAAATCAAATATAATACCTTAGTGGTTATCTTACAATTCCAGATATCAGGTGACTGTGACGGCCATCTTTTGGTTTGGTAAAGTTAATTTTTAAACAGGCAAAAGATATAAAGTTTGATTTCTGTCATTTATGATTCATTTCATGTCAGTCCTTCTGCTCTCAGGGAAAAAAATGAATTCTATTTCTTTTTTTATATATGTGATCTTGCAAAAAACAAGAAACAAGTAAAGAGATATACCTTCAATCTTTCATTCACACTTGAAAGTCAAGCACACTGCTAGCAGGTGCAATGTCAGTTCCCTGCTGTAAATTTTGGATGGATTTATTTTTAGAATTTGGACAGGGCATCAGTGATGATATTGGCCTTTCCCATTATCTGGGTAATATTTAGGTTAAAGAGCCAAAAGAGCAGACTCCAATGGAGCAACTTAGAATCATAGAATCCCCACAGTGCACAAGAAGCCATTTGGCCCATCTATTCTGCAGCAACTCTCTGACAGAGTACCTTATCCAGGGTGCTGGGCTGGCAATGCCAAGGTGCCCGGTGGGCAGTGCCAGGGCACAGCCTCCCGGCCCCTGATCACCCAGGGGGGCCTCCTCAATGGCCTCTGGTTTCACCGGCGAGGCCATCACATCTGGTCCCCAATGGAGGACCTCTACGGTGAGGCCATTAAGGCAAGTGAGGCCAGATGATTTTGTCCCGTGCTCACAAATAACGTGGGCGATTCTCCTCGTCCGTTGCACTGCTTTTAGTAGCACAGCGGGCCAGGAGACTCAAGCGGAGGCCATTTCATGGGCTTCCCGCTGGGTGCCATGGCCTCCGGGAGTCTCTGAGCACCAGATTTCCAGCCTGTCAGCTTCATGCCAGAAATTGGTGCAGAACTGAATAATTTATGCAAATGCTAATTTTAGAAATATTTAAATCCCATTAGCGGGCCTGGGACTGAAATCTCCGGGCCCACTAGCTTCTCACCTACCGCCGGGTATGGCTCACTCCAGCTGGGATTATTATAGCTCCCCATTAGTGGGGAACTGGCAGCCTGACCCTGCTGGAGTGAAGGGGAGGCCGTTGAGGGCCCCCAGAGGTGCGGGGGCCGGGGTTCCCCCAGACATTGCCACCTTGGCAGTGCCAGCCTGGGCCCCCTGGCATTCCCAAGGGGCAAAATGCCAATGCCCAAGGAGGCACCTTGGCATTGCCCAAAGTATCAGGCCGTGCCAAGAGGGTATGGCCTAATGGGGCGGGGCCTAATGGGGCAGGGAGTTCCCTGCCACTCTGCAATCAGGCTGAGTGACAGAGGGAGGGGGGCCAGCGATCAGGGCTGGGCCTCGAGGTGGTGTCTCAGCTTGCTGGGGCTGAATACACTGGCAATTCAGCGCTGGTATCATCACGAGAGGCGAGAAATCAGGCACGAGCCTAGTTTTCGCCTCTCTTGCGATCTTACTGGCTCGCCACACCAATCGACCAGCGTGACGAGCTGGTAAGATCACCCCCATTGCCTCTGATCACGCCAAAAAGGTAGATTAGGCATAGAAACACCATCTTGATCAGCAGTGCAGTGATAGTGTGTGACCATGAACATAGGATCAAATATTTTTCAAAGAAAACCTGATGCACTATCAAGCAAAGACTAGTTTGTATGCAAGAACAAATAGGCTTTTATTAGCAAAAGACTTGGAGCACACCTATGCCGATGAACTGGTCCAGAGACTGAGGCAGGGGGTGGGGAGTAGTCACCTTTATACCTGGACCAGGGGGGGAGAAGTCCCAGGCAGGACCGGCAGGGGCATGTCCAGGCATGTCACACACACACAGACAATAAGCTAACAGTGGTTTACCACAAAACCTCTCTGTGGTGCTCCCAGACTTTCTTTTCAGATCAGCGTGTGTGTAAACTGTGCAGGCTTGGCTGTGGCTAATTCTGAGCTGGGGTGTTTCTCTTTTGCCTAACAGCAGGCTCCCGCCTCAGTGCATTCCCTAAATCTCTCATTCAAAATGCTGTCTGCAGAAAGTAGACAAAGACCCTCCGAAAGTTTTACACCTAAAAGCAATCTTTCCTATTTCTCATCATCTTTGTTGCCATTGCTCTTGAGAAGAGACGGTAAAGTTTGGCATGATTCAGTAAGTAGCAGAACAGCAGGTAAAACATGGGAATGGATTTTTTGGATGGTGGGGTTTCCCGCTGCACCACCCAAAGAGTGAGCAGTGAACACACCTCTGCTGATCCTTGTTGCACCAACCACCCCCCCCCCTCCCCTCCCCCAGCCATTAATGCTCAACCACTCAACCGGGGCATTAACTATCTCAGCTGGAGACTTCTATCTGGGAAGGAAGTCCCGCCTTAGAGAACTGCTGACCAATCAGAGTACTGTTAGATTATTTTCAGTCGTATGGACCATTTACCAGACGAACTGCAGGAACTCATGAAGGTTCCTTAGGCAGCACCTTCCAAAGTTCCCCTGCAAGTCACTCACCAGCCTGACTTGGAAATACATTCTGTTTATTCACTGTCACTGGGTCAAAATCCTGCAACTCCCTCCCTAACAGCACTGTGGATGTACCTACACCTCAGGGATTGCAGGGGTTCAAGGCGGCAGCTCATCACCACCTTCTGAAGGGCAACCATGGGTGGGCAATAAATGCTGGTGTAGCCAGAGATGCCCACATCCCATAAATGAATAACAATTTAACCTATCGAGTGTTTCAACTCTGGGCAGTATTTACAGCGCCGCTTATGTTTAGTGGCAGCGGGAGGCAGCCCACCATTGGCTAGTGCTGGATCTTCTGATCCCGCCACTGTCAATGAGGTTTCCCATTGAATGTTTACCTCGCCACCAGGAAACCTGTACCGTCGGTCGGCAAGACCAGAAGATTCCATGGGTATGAATGGCTGGGAAGCTCTGGTCTATGTCTTTATTCACTATGGGTTTGACAGCATCTTCTTCCTTGGGCAAGATTCAGATACAATGCTCTTATTTATCACTTCAGCTATGCCCTCTGCATCCCTTTTTGACACCTAATTGACCCCATCCCATCTCAAACTGTAGATTGTGTACATTTATGATGGTTAGTTTGTTTTTTGTATAGAAGTGATTGAGGTTAAAGTTTTTTCCATTTAAAGGGTATTCAATGCTGACACCAGAGAATAGTCACTGTCAAATGTATTATTAATAATATGGGGCCTATCATAGAGCATTGCTTTATCCCAGTCCAGGTTTTGAAGGCATCTGTTTCAGATCTCCCACTCCAGACAGTTGCACCCATATCATCATGAAGCAATTGTAGGATTGTGGTGAAGTTTCCTGCACATCCAAATCTCTGGAGCCCAATCCACAGAGCCTCATGATTCACTGAGTTAAATGCTTTGGTCAGTTTGATGAATGCAATGAAATGTTCCTGGTGTTGTTCGCAATGTTTTCCTTGGATTTCTCTGGCAACATAAGTCCATGGCAGAGTTTTCTCTGGAAGATCTGAAGTCACACTGTTTCTCAGCCATAAGAAGTTGACGATTCAGGAAATGTGTATCAGGATTTTCCCTGCTATGGATGAGGGAAATAACTCAATAGTTTCCACAGAGTTGTTTATCTTTTTTCTTGAAGATAGTTACAATTGTCTCATTCCCAAAGTTGGGTGGGGGTGGCGGGGGAGGGGCAGGGGGTGCATTCTCTTTTCTCTCAAATCTAGATTGAGCGCATGGAGTCTTATTGAGAGCAAAAGTCCACCAGATTTGAAGATCCCAGCTGGAGTACAATAAGAGCCATAGGCTTTGTTACTTTTCATCTGTTTGATTGCCTGTTGTAGCTCTCCTATTGATGGTGGCTTACCCATGGATTTTACCATAGGATACTGAGGGAATAGTTGGAGAGTATCGGCTGTAACTGTGGATTCATGGTTGAGTTTTCAAGATGGTCTTTCCAGACATCAGTGTCTTCAAAAAGGCTTTGCAAGTTATTATGCTCAGCATATTGTTGGATCTCCCAGGTTTTCTCTTCCCACCACATGCTCTTTATCTTCCGGATTTGTCTTTGACTATCAGATTTGAGCTGTTTGGACGCTGCCTTCCTGACTTGCAATCTTCTGCCAGGCAGAGAAGGCTGCTCATTTTTGCTCTCGGGGGCCTCATATTTCAGTATTGTTTTCATCTAAATCAGTCCAGGTTAAGATGATACCTGAAACAAATGGTCTGGGTGCAGGAGTCTAGTACAATTAACTTTATTTGATCCCAATATTGTAGAATTGAGTTGGATGTCTAAAGGTTTTCCTGGTAAGTCATGTGTTGTTCTTGGAATTCCTCTCCGCAGGCTGCTGCTTTAGGGCTGAGACGTTGACTCTCTTCCCTTTAACTTTTGGACTTTGTAATGTTTTTGTGCTCGGTGGATATTCATCAATGACTGAAAAAGTCAATGATTTGTCCAACAGCCACCCATCCCCCCATGGATCAACTGATACAGCTTTCAATTAGATCTTCTAAGGACACTTTGTCAGCAGGTGTACACCATTTACATTGACTTTTAGAATCCCGTTTTCCCTAATGGTTCAGTTCTAGATATGAGTCACATCCAATCCTGGCATTAAAGTCCCCCAGCAGGGTAATCTGTTCTTCTTTTGGGAATAAGGCAGTGAAGATTTCATCAAGATCAGAATAGAACCTTTTCTTAACATCTCCATTAGAGTCAAGATTCGGGGCATAAGCACTGATGACAGTGGTATATTGGTTACAGCTGAGTGGTAGGTGAAGAGTCATGAATCTTTCATTTATACAATTGGGGATTTCTAAGATCCTATTCCGGATGGCAAAACCAACTCCATGGACACAAGTGTTGCTGTCAGTCTTTCTGTTCCAGTGGAAGGTGTATCCTTTGTTTGTTCCTTCAGCTGCCCCTCCCCAGGAAGTCAGATCTCACTGAGGGCAGCAATGTCAAGTTGGAGTCTTGATAGGTCACGTGATCCGATTGCAGTTCTTCTTTCCAGACGGTCACTCTTGAGATTCTCCATGACGTTCCAAGTTTAAAGTTTAAAGTTATCTTTCTTTGATCCCGGGGGTTATAATTCCCCACCTGGAGATAGTGGGACCTCCTATTTTTAGAGCACCTCTTCTCACCCACGGCCCATTTGGAATGAGCTGAGGTTTTCCTGAAAAAGAATGTTCAGTCATAAGTGCTGCTCCCCATAGGCACCTCTGTAAAACATAGTTGTCCAATCATCTTTAAGCATCTGCTGCTTTTGTGCAGATTCTTGGCTAGGTACTCCCATTCTCACAGCCCTGTCCCCATTGCCCCAGGATTGGTAAATTGATCCTGGTAGAAATATGTGTGTGACTTTGTTTATGGTGGGGACCTTGGGGCGCTGACGTTGTCCACATAATGTTGACAGGTTGATGATCACATTTCACTGACATGTCAAACTGCACCAATTAGGAGGACCTTGTCACTGCAGCCTTCTTCGACCTTCACGGCTGGTATGACACAGTCTTCCTTTTTCATTTGAGAATTTTCGAACCACACTTTGTCTGGCATCTCCCCACCCACGACCTTGCTGCCATGTGTGGCCATACCAGGAGCAAGGAGCTCTCAATTGCATCATTCAAGGGATCAATGGAGAGCACAAACCTATCCACGACGTCACGATGGGGATCCATGAAAAAGAGCCAATTACCATATATAGGACTTTTGATGAGGAACATCATGAGTTTATCATCATCAGTGCATTGAAGAATATGTTTTATCCTCTGAAGAAGTTTTTGAATGAGCATTTCTATTAGCTTGTACATACAATATATACCAGCCATTAGCTTTTAAGTGATATTTATAGCTTGGCCACAGGATTGCAGTGGCCAAAGCAGACGCTTAACTTGTGGACAAATATATACCATTGTGTGGTCTGATTGTATCAGCTATCTCATGTTAATTAAACCTGAATTAGATCTTAGTGTAATACAAAAGTAAAATATTGTGGATACTGGAAATCTGAAATAATGTGGGCAGCACAGTGGTTAGCACTGCTGCTTCACAGCGCCACGGACCCGGGTTCGATTCCCGGCTTCAGTCACTATCTGTGTGGAGTTTTCACTTTCTCCCCATGTCTGCATGGGTTTCCTCCAGGTGCTCCAGTTTCCTCCCACATCCTGAAAGATGTGCTGGTTAGGTGTATTGACCCAGACAGGCACCGGACTGTGGTGACTAGGGGAATTTCACAGTAACTTCATTGCAGTGTTAATGTAAGCCTTACTTATGACTAATAAACTTTAACTTTAAAACAGAAATTGTTGGACATATTCAGCAGGTCCAGCAACATAGACGGACAGAAACAGACTGATCTTCCGTCAGTATTGATGTTGCTTACAGGGATGCTGCATACAGCAATTCCTGTGACCTGGCTTTCTCGGGATCTTTCAGCCGGGATTTCCAATCACAGCTGAAATTGATGAGTAAATGCAGCCATCCACGGAGAAGGCTGGTGAGTGCAAGAAAAAACACAACCCTGTTTCACGAAATTATTCAGGGAAGTTTTTTGTTGGGTTAGTCAGTTAATGAGTGAATAGAGTCATAGAGGTTTACAGCATGGAAACAGGCCCTTCAACCCAACTTGTCCATGCCGCCCTTTTTTTAAAACCCCTAAGCTAATCCCAATTGCCCGCATTTGGCCCATATCCCTCTATACCCATCTTACCCATGTAACAGTCTAAATGTTTTTTAAAGGACAAAATTGTACCCATCTCTACTGCTACCTCTGGCAGCTTGTTCCAGACACTCACCACCCTGTGTGTGAAAAAATTGCCCCTCTGGACACTTTTGTATCTCTCCCCTCTCACTTTAAACCTATGCCCTCTAGTTTTAGAATCCCCTACCTTTGGGAAAAGATATTGACTATCTAGCTGATCTATACCCCTCATTATTTTATAGACCTCTATAAGATCACCCCTCAGCCTTCTACGCTCCAGAGAAAAAAGTCCGTCTATCCAGCCTCTCCTTACAACTCAAACCATCAAGTCCTGGTAGCATCCTAGTAAATCTTTTCTGCACTCTTTCTATAATAGGGTGACCAGAACTGTACACAGTATTCCAAGTGTGGCCTTACCAATGTCTTGTACAACTTCAACAAGACGTCCCAACTCTTCTATTCAATGTTCTGACCAATGAAACCAAGCATGCTGAATGCCTTCTTCACCACTCTGTCCACCTGTGACTCCACTTTCAAGGAGCTATGTACATGTACCCCTAGATCTCTTTGTTCTGTAATTCTTCCCCAATGCCCTACCATTAACTGAGTAAGTCCTGTCCTGGTTCAATCTACCAAAACACATCACCTCGCATTTATCTAAATTAAACTCCATCTGCCATTCGTCAGCCCACTGGCCCAATTGATCGAGATCCCATTGCAATCGGAGATGACTTTCTTCACTATCCACTACACCACCAATCTTGGTGTCATCTGCAAACTTACTAACCATGCCTCCTATATTCTCATCTAAATATTCAATATAAATGACAAATAACAGTGGACCGGCACTGATCCCTGAGGCACATCGCTGGTCACAGGTCTCCAGTTTGAAAAACAACCTTCTACAACCACTCTCTGGCTTCTGTCAAGAAGCCAATTTTGTATCCATTTAGATACCTCACCCTGGATCGTGTGAGATTTAACCTTATGCAACAACTTACCATGCGGTACCTTGTCAAAGGCCTTGCTAAAGTCCATGTAGACAACATCAACTGCACTGCCCTCATCTATCTTCTTGGTTACCCCTTCATAAAACTCAATCAAATTTGTGAGACATGATTTTCCACTCACAAAGCCATGCTGACTGTCCCTAATCAGTCCTTACCTCTCTAAATGCCTGTAGATCCTGTCTCTCAAAATACCTTCCAACAACTTACCCACCACAGATGTGAGGCTCACTGGCCTGTAGTTCCCAGACTTTGCCCTGCAGCCCTTTTTAAACAAATGCACAACATTTGCCACCCTCCAATTTTCAGACACCTTACCCGTAAGTATCAATGATTCAAATATCATAGAAATCATAGAAACCCTAGAAACCCTACAGTGCAGAAGGAGGCCATTCGGCCCATCGAGTCTGCACTGACCACAATCCCACCCAGGCCCTACCCCCACATATTTACCCGCTAATCCCACCAATCTACGCATCTCAGGACTCTAAGGGGCAATTTTTAACCTGGCCAATCAACCTAACCCGCACATCTTTGGACTGTGGGAGGAAACCGGAGCACCCGGAGGAAACCCACGCAGACACGAGGAGAATGTGCAAACTCCACACAGACAGTGACCCGAGCTGGGAATCGAACCCGGGACCCTGGAGCTGTGAAGCAGCAGTGCTAACCACTGTGCTACCGTGCCGCTAGGTCTCCTAGGACCTGCAATTTCCTCCCTAGCCTCCCACAATGTCCTGGGATACACTTCATCAGGTCCTGGGGATTTATCTACCTTGATGCGCTTTAAGACTTCCAGCACCCCTTTCTCTGTACTATGTACATTCCTCAATGGGTTTGAGTGGGCAGTCAGGTGGAGGGGATTGTCGGGTGGTGAGGTAGTCGGGTCAGGTCAGGGAGGTGATTGAGGTCAGTATTATCGAATCCCTACAGTACAGAAGGAGACCATTTAGCCCATCGAGTCTGTACCGACCACAAGCCCATCCAGGCCCTATTCCCGTCACCCTCATTTATCCTGACACTAGGGTCAATTTATCAGGGCCAATCAACCTAACCTGCACATCTTTGGACTGTGGGAGGAAACTGGAGCACTTGGAGGAAACCCACGCAGACACGGGGAGAAAGTGCAAACTCCACATAGTCACCCGAGGCCGGAATTGAACCCAGGTCCCCAGCGCTGTGAGGTAGCAGTGCTAACCAGTATGTCACCGTAGTGGTCTGCAGGCTAACCACTGAGTTAGACCAGGTATTAACCAGTGTAACATTTCCAGGGTAAGTATCCAGCAGGTACGTCCTGCTTATGTGGACCGAGTAAGGGTGTGACACAGCTTGAGGAGGCTCCTGAGCAGTGGATGTGTGTCTCGCAGTGTGAGTGCACAATACACACTGCAGCACTGGGCCCACTGTCTCACAATACACACTGCAGCACTGGGACCCACTGTCTCACAATACACACTGCAGCACTGGGACCCACTGTCTCACAATACACACTGCAGCACTGGGACCCACTGTCTCACAATACACACTGCAGCACTGGGACCCACTGTCTCACAATACACACTGCAGCACTGGGACCCACTGTCTCACAATACACACTGCAGCACTGGGACCCACTGTCTCACAATACACACTGCAGCACTGGGACCCACTGTCTCACAATACACACTGCAGCACTGGGACCCACTGTCTCACAATACACACTGCAGCACTGGGACCCACTGTCTCACAATACACACTGCAGCACTGGGACCCACTGTCTCACAATACACACTGCAGCACTGGGACCCACTGTCTCACAATACACACTGCAGCACTGGGACCCACTGTCTCACAATACACACTGCAGCACTGGGACCCACTGTCTCACAATACACACTGCAGCACTGGGACCCACTGTCTCACAATCACAGCTGCTGCCTCGAGTCACACCCCCTGATTACACTGCCCAATAGGCCCCGCCCCCGGGGCCACCCTGAACCAATGAGACAGAGTCCCCGCCCCCATCCAGTGTCAATCATTCAGAGGGTAAAGGTCAGAGGTTATTACAACATGGCGGCGGCGGGCAAGAAGCGAGAGCAGTCGGCGGGGGAAAGCGGCTCGGAGTCGGAGGAGGAAGAGGAGTGGGTGGGACCGCTCCCCTCCCAGGCGGTGCAGGCAAAGAAAAGGAAAGGTAGCTGGGCCCGTCCGAAGGGCGGCGCGGGCAGAAGCCGGCACAAAATCCTGATTCTACTGGGGAATGTGTCCCTCCATCAACATGTGCAACCTGCACCTTATAATTGATCCAAGTGCTTGGTCAGCGATGTCCATGAAATAAATATATATCTATAAAAAAACTCCTGCCATGAGAATGGCCCAAATCGCGCCACAGCTAATGGGCGCAGTCACGATTGTAATGAGAAGAAATGTGGCAGCTGGAAAGTTGCATAGCAAGCTCCCACAAAGAAAATATTTGCTGAAGATCAGATAACTTGCTTTCGTGTTGTTGCTCGAGCGATAAATATTGGTTAGGACACCAAGAATAAAATCCCCTGCTCCTCTTCAAAGTACTGCCACCTGAGAGGACACTTCAATCAATGCACTGCTCCTTCTGCACTATGTTGGAATGTCAGCTAAGATGTTATGTTTAGTGAGTCTTGAGCCTACAAACTTCTGACTCGAACAAGATGTTACCTATAGAAGCATGACTGTAGCATCACTAAGGCCACCTATTTCCACCTCCCTAATATGAGGCCTTTGGCCCTGCCTCAGTTCAGTTGCTGAAACCCTCATCCATGCCTTTATCTCTTAAATTTAACTATTCCAACACACTTGATTGGCCTCACAAATGCTGCTCTCCATAAACTTGAGGTCATCTAATGCTCTGACACCATTGTTCTTAAACACACCCAAGTCCTATTCACCTATCACCCCTATGATGTCTGACCTAAATTGACTCCTGGTCAAAGCCTCGATTTTTAAAATTCTCATCTTCAAATTGCTCCATGGCCTTTTTCCTCACTATCTGTCACCTCTTCCAGCCCCACGACCCTCCGAGATATCTACAATCCTCTAATTCTTGCTCCTTGACATTCCTGATTTCACTTGCTCCATTGCTGATGACTGGGTCTCAAGTCTCTTAAGCTCCATAGTTTCCTCCCAAAACTTCCCACCGTTGTCCTCTTTCTTTAAAACTTACCAATTTGAGCAAATGTTTGGTCAGCTGTTCTAGTATTGTCTCATTGTCTAATTTTGTTTTCTAATGTTCCTGTGAAGTGTGTTGATTTTATTATATTACAAGTGCCTTATAAACATAAGTCGTTATTGAACCATGCCTGATACTGAAATGGGAGGAGAAAGGTGGAGAGGTTTAGATTGATAATCCCAGAGAATTTGGCCTGTAGATGGCTGAAGGCACAATTAGCAATGGTCGGGCAAAAGCAGAGGGTAGGAAGTTAAAATTGGTGAGAGGCCAGGCCATGTTGACAATTAAATGTAAATATGAGAATTTAAATTTGGTTCCTTTGGGGATAAGAAGCTCATGCAGGTCAGAAAGGACAGGAGTGTGAATGACGATATTACAATGAAGTTTGGGGAAGCTGACCAGAAGAATATTTGAATAGTTGAGTCTGGAGATAAATACGGAAAGAATATGAATATCATAGAATCATAGAAACTCTACAGCACAGAAAGAGGCCATTTGGCCCATCGAGTCTGCACCGACCACAATCCTACCCAGGCCTTACCCCCATATCCTTACATATTTACCCACTAATCCCTCTAACCTACGCATCTCAGGATACTAAGGGCAATTTTAGCATGGCCAATCAACCTAACCCGCACATCTTTGGACTGTGGGAGGAAACCGGAGCACCCGGAGGAAACCCACGCAGACACAAGGAGAATGTGCAAAGTCCACTCAGACAGTGACCCAAGCCGGGAATCGAACCCAGGTCCCTGGAGCTGTGAAGCCACAGTGCTAACCACTGTGCTACCGTGCCGCCCTGTATGGTAGACATAGGGTCAAAGTGTCCATATGGTAGACATAGGGTCAAAGTGTCCATTATGAAGCTGAAATTAAGCCAGTTTTTATATTTGGTAAATGTGTTCAGAAACCTGACGCTGTTAAGTAAGGATGGTGAATGTTTGGTTCAGCATCAGATGCTGGCTGGGGTTATTAAGTCAGTTCTGAAGAGGATGGGACTCTTGCATTACCTTAATATGATCTGCCATTTCGCATAGTTTGTGTATCCTTATCGCACCATGTTATCAGTTCTGTAAAAGTACAACATACAGGTGTAATTTAAGGTCAATTAAGAAGGAAGTGGTAATCAGAGTTCTGATACAGACCAATTAAGGGCAGAAGGTTTAGTTTAGTTATGGCATCATGATCGGCATGAGCTTGGAGGGCCAAAGGGCCTGTTCCTGTGCTCTACTTTTCTTAGTTTCATGGTCACCATTACTGAGACTACCTTTCAATTCCAGATTTTTTACCAATTGAATTCAAATTTCACAAGCTGCCATGGAGCAGCCATCTTTCGTGATGTGGAGATGCCGGCGTTGGACTGGGGTGAACACGGTAAGAAGTCTCACAACACCAGGTTAAAGTCCAACAGGTTTATTTGGTAGCAAATACCATAAGCTTTCGGAGCACTGCTCCTTCGTCAGATGGAGTGGAAATTTCCACTCCATCTGACGAAGGAGCAGTGCTCCGAAAGCTTATGGTATTTGCTACCAAATAAACCTGTTGGACTTTAACCTGGTGTTGTGAGACTTCTTACCGCAGCCATCTTTCACCAGATCATTATCGTGGGCCTCCGGATTACTAGTCCAGTGACAATACCCATCACTGTCTCCCCACTGGAAAGGGTACAGAGTTTTTGATCATGGCTGAAGAAATTGCTTTGGTCTTCCCAGTATTTGGTTGATAAAATTCAGACCCATTCATACCTGATTCTTGGCCAAGTAATTTAATTCAGATATAATGCTGTTAGTTTTGATTTTTTTCTAATTTCCCTGGTTTCATTAATGCCTGTTTACCATTGCTACTCTCACTGTCTCTTCCTCATTGTTTTTTAATCTCTGCTTATTTTCACCCAAAATACTGCTCTGCTTTAAACCCTTTCCTGAATCCTCCTACTCTACCTTTGTTAGTTTAAAGCCCCGAGTATTGCCTTAGTAATGTGATTTGTCAGGGAACTGGCCCTAGCATGCTTTTAGTGAAGCCTCTTCCAACAGAACAACCTTCTTTCCCCAGTATTGGTGAAACTTGGAACACAACGTAAATTGTCCATATCTGAGCACATCTAGAGACAAAGGCAAAAGCAATTGGGCTGACATTGCATAGACTTTAAGTTTCCAAGATTTCGGCAGAGAGAGAGAGTGAGGTCTCACAGAGAGACAGAGGGCTGCAGCTAATCTGATGCGCAGCGATGAGTGTGCATCTCTTGTCAGCTACCACGCAAAATATGAGAGGGAAGATGATCTCTGGTTGAAGAGATACTTCCTGTGGCAATTTAAGGAACCTGGAAGATTTGTCCTGGCCTGGCCAGGGATAGGTGGGAGGAGGAAAAAATCACTGGAGTAGGCTTTATTGCTGGTGTTTGGTTCTGTACTTCTCTGGAAACTGAGAGAAGTACCCTTTGATGGTCACTCAACGTTGTAACTTGGCAAAATGGGGAGAAGCAAATCTATTAGAAGGAGTGATGTTGGACTGGTTCTTGTGAAAACTGTTTTTCTGCAGAGAGCAGGACGTAAAGTATAACTGCAGTTTGGTTTTCTATCAAGTTAAAAGTTGAAAGGGGGTTATCTCAGTTTAGTTTATTAGTTGCTTAATAGTAATTGTTTAGTTATTGTTGCTCTTAGTTGGTTTGTTACAATCGAAATCTTAAAACTTAATCTTGATGTGTAATTCCCTTAAGTGGGTCACTGGAAAATCAAATCTCTTGTTTAAAGTTATTGGTCTCTACTGGTTATAACATCTGCTAAAATTAGAAATACATTTGCTTTGTTTCTTTGCAGTTCTTGACTTTGAGCATGTGTATCTGGACAACTTGCCAAGTGCTTCAATGTATGAGCGTAGCTACATGCACAGAGATATTATTACACACATGGTGTGCACCCGGTGAGACCGTCTTTCATTTCCTTTTTACATAGGAAACAAACTAGAATTTACATAGAGTTCAAGTGATTTGATGTTTATTGCTGTCATATGTGTTTATTTTTGATATTGTCTTGGTGTGAGATTATGTAAATTACTTGCTCATGTTAACAAGCAAGTAATTCTGCAGACAAATGTACTGCTTTGTGATCAATCAATGTCTTTTTTTATTAGTCACTTAAATGTCATTCTTGTGCTTTTCTTGTTTTGATATGTTTCCCATGCATCTCTTTGCTATACATCCACAAATTGAAGATTTCCCTCTTTTTTTTTCACTTGCTTGCTGTCACATGGAACCAAGGTTCTCACTCTCTTTTAAGGTCTTTTCCAGACCAGGTTCTTACTTCTCTCATCCTCCCATTCAATCATACTTCCTTTCATCAGACCCTTTTTCAGCATTCTACTCTTGTCATTTTTATCTCACTTGACACTTTTTCTCAGCCTCCCATCTCTCATTGTCCCAAATCTGTCTCCCAATGCCCTTCTTCCTACCTTCCATCTTCAATAAGATTCAAACTGAAACCTCATCATCTTGCACCCTGAAATTTTACTCATTCTTCACTGATCTACATTAGTTCCCTTTCCTCCAGCACAGTAAATAGTCTTCTAATCCTTCTAATGCCCTGTCTCACCCTATCTCTAACTTCCTACATTTCTTTTGTCTCAGCCTAGACTTTTATACTCTTTTAAAACAACGCTTCCTGCATACCATGTAACTTCATCCTACTGAGCTTTCAATCACTTTGGTCTTTCATGCTATTCTCTCTCAATCCTTAATTTCTTCTCCTTCCAACTATTAAAATCTCCCCAAAACCAAGATTTAAGGGATTTCGTCAAATTTGGCATCCTTTCTCTTATTTCTCTATTTCCTTTTTTCTTTTTCTCTCGTTGCTAGCTGTTATCACTCTGCCCCCTCTGCCGACCGCCATTCCTACACTGTGAAGCTGCTTGGGTTGCTTTTTGTATTAACAGTATTGTATACGTGGAAATCGTATGGAATATTCTTTTCTGTATTTTTTTTCCCTTCAGCATTGGGAAAATTGATTATGCAAAGCATTGTCTGATTGTAAAGGTTTTTCTTAAAAAATAAAATCAGATATGGTTAAATTTACTGCTATTATAAAATTCCAAACAGTTATAAGTACAACTACTTAAATGTATTCTTTGTTTGTGTGCCATTGAAAGTAATTATTTCTGACCCTGATGTAAATTGTTCAAGTTGCAAATTCAAAGCATAGGCAGTAGAGACTTTGGAACCAAAGATGTATGGATAAAATTATAATTATTGTTGTAATTAACTTTTCACTTTTGAATATTGTTTATTGGACATTGATATTTTTCCCTTACAGTTAAATTGCTGAAACTTCCCCTTTATAAGTATAATTCTACAATTAGGTAAACTTTCCCATGTTCATGCTTACTAACCTATTGCTGTTTCTTTTGTAAACAAACAGGACAGATTTCATCATAACTGCCAGTCAGGATGGACATGTCAAATTCTGGAAGAAGAAGTATGATGAAGGGATAGAGTTTGTCAAGCACTTTCGCAGTCATTTAGGTAAAATGCTCTGGTATTCTAAGTCTTATGCATGTATTTTACAATTTAAAATGCTCTGATATTCTAATTTTTACTCGTATGTGAACATCCAAAGATGTGCGAGTTAGGTTGATTGGCCATGCTAGAATTGCCCCTTAGTGTCCTGGGCTGCGTGGATTAGCGGGTAAAATATGTAGGGATATGGGGGTAGGGCCTGGGTGGGATTGTGGTCGGTGCAGACTCGATGGGCCGAATGGCCTCTTTCTGTACTGTAGGGTTTCTATGATTCTATGATCAAAGCAAAATTTCAAAAATATTTGGATAGTCACACTTATTAAGGATATACTGCAGCAAATGAATGGCACTTTGATATTGAGACTTGTGTCTTGATGCTAACAAGAAAGTCAAAAATACCTAACGTGCAACTTCTATCTTGTTGCAGCCAAGCAGATAGATCAAACTCCAGATGCACAATTCTCCATACAGAAAACTCACATTTAAGAGCGTTTTTGTTTAGCCTGGCTTTAAAAGTAGGAAAAAAAGCAAATTACTGCGGATGCTGGAATCTGAAACCAAAAGAGAAAATGCTGGAAAATCTCAGCAGGTCTGGCAGCATCTGTAAGGAGAGAAAAGTGCTGACGTTTCGAGTCCAGATGACCCTTCGAAAGGGTCATCTGGACTCTAAACGTCAGCTCTTTTCTCTTCTTACAGATGCTGCCAGACCTGCTGAGATTTTCCAGCATTTTCTCTTTTGGTTTAAAAGTAGGAAACTTTCCCGTGAGAGAGGATGAAGCAGAGAGAAAGGGAATGCAAAAGTTTTCTGTTGGCAGGATTTACTCAAGTTAATGGTAGGGCAGTGGGGAGAGTTATAGAACAAAGCGATGTAGGGTTACAGATTCATAGCTCCTTGAAAGTGGAGTCACAGGTGGTCAGGGTGATGAAGAAGACATTTAGCATGCTTGATTTCAATGGTCAGAACATTGTTCTTCTCCACATCAGAACATTGAATACAGGAGTTGGGACTTCTTGTTTAAGTTGTACAAGACATTGGTAAGGTCACACTTGGAATACTGTAGTTCTGGTCACCCTGTTATAGAAAGGATATTATTAAACTAGAAAGAGTGCAGAAAAGATTTACTAGGATGCTGCTGGAACTTGATGGTTTGAGTTATAAGGAGAGGCTGGATAGACTGGGACCTTTTTCCCTGGGGTGTAGGAGGCTTAGGATTGATCTTAATAGAGGTCTATAAAATAATGAGAGGCATAGATAAGGTAGATGGTCAACATCTTTTCCTAAAGGTAGGGGAGTCTAAAACTAGAGGGCACATGTTTAAGGAAAGAGGGGAGAGATACAGAAGGGTCCAGAAGGGTAATATTTTTCACACACACAGGGTGGTGAGTGTCTGCAACAAACTGCCAGAGGCAGTAGTAGAGGCAGGTACAATTTTGTCTTTTAAAAAGCATTTAGACAGTTACATGGGTAAGATTGGTATAAAGGATATGGGCCAAATGCAGGCCATTCGGGCTAGCTTAATTGTAAAAACTGGGCAACATTGACAGGTTAGGCCGAAGGGCCTGTTTCCATGTTGTAAACCTCTGTGACTCTATATCATTATAAAAGAATGGTAAAAGGAAGATTGGGGCTGATTAGGCAGAAAATGGGGTTTATTCATGGGGGCAGAGGATACAGCTGTATAAATGAGCAAGTTGCATCTCTCTTTACCAAGGAGGAACAGGCTGCTAAAGTCATAGTGAAAGAGGATGTAGCTGTGACTTTGCATGTGGTTAAAATTGACAAAATGATATTAGAAAGACTAGCTGTACTTGGACCTCCTGATTGTGGCTGAATCTATCCCCCAGCACATTGTTCCCTATCACTATCAGTTTGCCCATCCATCCTGCAGTCTTTGATCTCATCCACAGGTACCTTGGTAACCATTGGTCAAAAGTCCACTATGGACATATACATGGTAAAAGTGTACTAAAAGGAGAGTGAGAATGATTAGGGTCCAAAAGGAGGATGGAGGCAGAGGATGTGGCTAAAATACTAAATAAATATTTGCCGCCATGGAAAAACTGGGTGTTCTTAAGGTTGATAAATTACCAGGATGAAATGCGATGCATCCAAGGATACTGAGAGAAGTAAGGGTAGAAATTGTCACGGTACGAGGCTTCATCTTCCAATACTCCTTAGATACAGTAGTGGTGCCAAAGGACTGGGGAATTGCAAATGATACAAGCTTGTTCAAAAGCATGGTAGGAATGTAAATCCAGCAACTACAGACCGGTCACTTTAACCTTGATGGTGGGAGAGCTTTTAGAAATGATAACCTGGGACAAATTAACGAATTAAATGTCCCACTTGGCACATCTATTGCATGTCTCAGGTTGTCCTTTGACACTCTGCTTATTTTTGTTCTGCTATTTACACAGTCTGATCCCTTAATGGCACCTATCAGCACCCTTCTTAGCCACAATCACCACCATTTGTATTCCATTTGTCTTTTTGTCCGTTACATCTTTCCAATCCCTCACCCTAATGGTATAAATATCATCCTATAATCTGTTGTTCTCCAACACAAATTAACAGTCACTTGAACAAATGTGGATTAGTTAAGGAAAGCTCGCATGAATGTGTGAAGTGTTTATCTAATTTGCTCGGGTTTTTTGATGAGGTGAGAGAGGTTGATGATATAATACGGTTAACTGGTGTACATAGACTTTCAAAAAGTGTTGGTAAAGTGTCACATAACAGGCTTGTCAGCAAAGTCCATGGAATTGCAGGGTCAGTGGCAGCATGGATAAAACATTGGCTTTTTAAAAAAACTAATTCATGGGATGTGGACATCGCTGGCCGAGCCGGCATTTATTGCCCATCCCTAATTGCCATTCAACTGAGTGGATTTTGTTTGTTTTTCATTGTTATTAATGTTATCAGTTATTGGGGTGGTCAGTCAAACCTTGTTCTGAAATAAAATACTTCTAATAAAAATATACTACACTTTTTTTTAAAGCACTATAAATCATCTTGGTAGGAAGGATACAAGACAGATTTTTTTTTTAAATTGGTGAGAAACTGTTAAACATTGTCTTTAGAGGGATTTAGATATCCCTTGTAAACAAAACATAGAAAGTCAACACGAAGGTACAGCAAGTATTTAGGTAGAATTGTATGTAGCCTTTATTGCAAGGGGGTTGCAGTACAATAGTAAGGAAGACTTGGTGCAATTGTACTGAACTGAGATGAGATCACTACTGGAGTGCTGCATACAATATTGGTCTCCTTCCATAAGTAAGAATATATTTGCAGCAAAGATTCATGATATTAATTCCTGGAATAAGAGAGCTGCTCCATTGATAGAGATTGAGTAAGATTAATCTATACTCTCTGGAATTTTGACGGAAGGTGATCTTATTGACCCAGAAGATTCTGAGAGGCTGTTTCCCCTGCATGGAGAGTTTAAAACTTGGGGGCATAGGCCCAACTTTACAGATAGGCCATTTAGGACTGAGATGAGGACGTATTTCTTCACTTTGCGGCCTGTGAATCTTTGACATTCTTAACCCAATAAGCCAGGCATGTTAGTTTATTGAACGTATTCAACTCTCATCAATAAGCGTTTTGGGCACTACGGGGCTCAGGAGATGTGGAGATTGGGCAGAAAAGTGGAGTTGAGGCGAAAGATCAACTGTGATATTGAATGGTGGAGCAGTCTTGAGGGGTTGTACGGTGTAACCTTGCTCCAAGGTTTTATATTCACACCATTTAACTTGAGGTAATATTCAGGAACTGGACAAAGATTATACACAAGTTAAACTAGTACAAGGCAAATTTAGAAGCAAGTCTCTGGATTGGCAACTAATGTTGAGCTGTTTTTAAAAATGTTGACTTTTAAAGAAGAACTAGGTACAAGAAAAATCACTGAAAAGCTGCTAAATGATAGTGGATGTTGCATGATAGTATTGCAGGCTCATTTGTGTTTCATCTTATTTTTCTGTAAATGCAGGCGTTATTGAGTCTATCTGTGTTAGTGCAGAAGGAGCTCTGTTCTGTTCTGTTGGTGATGACCAGGCAATGAAGATTTTTGATGTTGTGAACTTTGATATGATTAACATGCTCAAATTAGGGTAAGGAATTAAAAATTATATATTCTCTTTTTTCCTTGTTTGGAACAATACTTTTAGTCTTACATTAATGCTTTGAAACTGAAGTTGCACAACGCAACACGGCATAGATTTCCTGATGTTAGAGAAAATTGCTGTTTTTAAATACAAACTCCGAAAAGCTACCAGTGCACTTGTTAAAAAATAGTGATAAAATAGAGCTGCTGTTTCATGAAATTAGTCAAGGTGAGCATTCATAATTTGGAAACATTTTACTTGGCTATCAATAGGCAAAATAATTCTCGGTGAAAACTATCATCCCATAAACAAAATACTTTAGGTGCTGGAAATCTGAAACCAAAGCAGAAAATGATGGAAATAGTCAGCAGGTCTGGCAACATTTGTGGAAAGAGAAGCAGAATTAATGTCAGATGAAATGTCATAGACCTGAAATGTTAACAAATCATCAGTTGATATTCCTATCATAGTGAATATGATAACCCTTTCTACTGCCTTTATACAATATTGACCAACACAGTAAGAAATGGTTAAAATGCTTCATCAAAGTCTCTACATTTTCTTCTCTTTTCCACAGTCTTTCTCTTTTTCTGTTTCTATTTGTTTCATCCTCACAGTAAATTTCTATAGCCCTGTTCTCTTTTTTTCTATTTTCTTTCACTAATCCCCACAAAACAAACCACAGCTGGCTTGTATGCCTGGTGACGTGTTTTTATGTCATGGTGGCATGTCTGGTGACATGGTGAAATGTTTCCCATGTCTTGATGCTGTATTCCACATCAATTCTTCCAGTAAATCTTCCCTCCTCCTAAGTGGAGGATTCTGCATTATCATGTTTGAAGAGATACTTGACAATGGCTGTCACATTTCTTACATCCACCCTCATCCTTTCCCTTCCTTCCCAGGACCACAAATGATCCCTTGTCCTTTTCTTCGACGCCAACCACCTCAACGTTCAGTATTTCCATCACCTCCAGCATGACAGAATCATAGAATCTCTAGAATCCCTGCAGTGCAGAAGGAGGCCATTCGGCCCATTGAGTCTGCACCAATCACAATCTCACCCAGGCCCTATCCTCGTAACCCCACATATTTACCCTGCTAACCCCCTTGACACTAGGGTCAATTTAGCATGGTCAATCAACCTAACTTTGGGGTGTGGGAGGAAACCGGAACATAGAGGAAGCCCATGCAGACACTGGGAGAACGTGCAAACTCCACACAGACAGTGACCCGAGGCTGGAATTGAACCCAGGTCCCTGGCGCTGTGAGGCTAACCACTGTATCACCCTGAGGCGATGCCACCCCAAGTGCACAGTCCCTGTCCCTCTGCATTTCGCATTCTGAAGGGACTATTCCTTCCACAAAACCCTGGTCCGTTCTTCAGTCACTCCCACCTGCACCTTCCTATGCAAGCACATAAGATGCCCTTTTAACTTTCTGCTGTCCAGGCCCCAAACACTTCTTCCTCGTGAAACAACATTTTCTTTCAATTTAATTTTCCTGTTTTGCTGCTTAAGGTGCAGTTTCCTTTACATCAAACACAGTTTGGCTGATTGTTTTGCTGAATACTTCTATTCAGCCCACAAGCGTGAACCTGAATTGCTTGCAGTTTTAATTCTTCCCCTCACCCTTTTTGACTTTTTTTTCTTTGGCCTCTTACAATTTTCCAATGAAGCTGGAGGAAGAGCACATCATCTTTTGATTAGACAATTTAAATTAAAAACCTTCCAGATTCGACATGGTGTTCAATAATTTCAGATCACAGCCACTGCAGTTGTTCTTTTACATGGTCTTGTATTTTATTTTTTATGGAATGTGAGCATCGCTGACAAGGCCAGCATTTGTTGTTCATCCCTGATTTCACATAAGAAAGTGATCATATGGCACTTTTTGAGCTCCAGCCGTCCATCTTGTGTAGAAACAACCACAGTGCTGCTAGGAAGGGAGTTCCAGGCTTTTGACCCATTGCCAGTGAAGCAATGGCAATATTGTTCCAAGTCAGAAGGTATCTGATTTTGAGGGGAATTTGCAACTGCACTGGCTGCCCTTGTCCTTCCATGCAGTAGAGGTCATGGATTTGACAATTGTTGTCAAAGGGGCCTTGGTGAATTGCTGCAGTGCTCTTGTATATAGTACACACTGCTGCCTCGATGTGTCGGTGGTGGAGGGAGTGAATGTTTGTGTGCATGGGGTGCCAATCAAGTGGGGGCTGCTTTGTTCCGGATAATATCAACTTTCTTGAGTGTTGTTGGAGCTGAACTCATCCAGGCAAGTGGGGAGTATTCCATCACATTCCTGACTTGTCCTTTGTAGATGACAGCCATGCTTTGGGAGTTGGGAGGCGCATTATTCGCTGCAGCATTGCTCACTGAAATTGAAAATGTGAGGGTCTTTATGAGCAACTGAATAAAGCTCCATGAAGCATGGAGAAATGATCAGGGGATCTGCCCTTAGTTAGGTCAGAACTGCAATAAATCAATAAATGAGAAACTTGACAATGAATTTTGAATTAAATGAGTTCTTTTATCTTTTACAGGTACCATCCTGGAAAGTGTGGGTGGATTTACTCACCAGGAGATGCTATATCTGCTGTGGCCTGTTCGGAAAAAGTCACTGGCAAGATCTTTGTATATGATGCCAGAGGAAGCAACCAGCCACTACATGTATTTGAAAAACTGCATAGTTGTTCTCTTACCGAGATTAACTTAAATTCTGTCTACAAGGTTGTAGTATCGACTGACAAATCAGGAATGTTGGAATACTGGACTGGGCCACCTACTGAGTACAAGTTCCCCAAAAATGTGGAGTGGGAGTACAAGACCGATACAGACCTGTATGAATTTGCAAAATGTAAATCATACCCAATAAGCATCACATTCTCCCCTGATGGGAAAAAAATGGCTACTATTGGTTCTGACCGCAAAGTACGGCTTTTCAGGTTTTTGACTGGGAAGCTCATGAGGGTGTTTGATGAATCCCTCACAGTAAGTGAAAACCTATTTTTAACAATCTAACATTTGTTAACAATTATTGTCTAATGAGGGATGAAACATTTTTTCCACCTGGTGCCACAATGCATGTACCAGGTGTAACCTGTCATAAAGCTGTTTCCGTTCCAGTATTTGAGCCAGCCTTAATGTAACTTTGTCCATTTCTCAACAGCCATTCGTAAGTCTCTGTGAGATTGCCAATTTAGACACAATTTGTCCCGCATTTTAAGCAGCACTATGCTGTGATCTTGCATTCACCAGACACGGGATTGGGATTGTCGAACCTTTACCAAAGAAACCATTTTAATTTATGAACGTGGATAGTGTGTGTTAGCTGTTCAGCCACAGGAGGACATTTGGGCTAAGTCCAATCCTGTCCTTGCTCACTGTCCCTCGACAGCAATGACCAGATATTGATTTTAGATCTCTTGGAGCACGCATTTAAAGCAGGTCCTAGCTAAAAGCAGTAATCTTCAGTGAATTAACTTAAGGTTCTTTGTTCCATTTTGCTCATGCCATTCTTCTGATTTTGATCTGTTATGTACCTTTCTTCCAAAGACAAAGACTTTTGGCAAAGACTTTAGTTATCTTTCGGCTACATGCTGGAATTCTCCCTCGAAAACCCTATGCCCCTAGCTCTTTTTCACCTCAAGAGTCTATTGATACTTACAATCATCCCTTCAGTCACTGCCTGATTCTTCCAAGTCTTGCACAATGTGTGCTTGCTTCTCTCTCTCTTCTGTGTGGAGCACCTCCATGTTTTGGAGTGCAAGTTATATTAATGAGTGCACTACTGCGTTCATATATGGTGTATAGTAGTTGACCGATGGAGTTTTATTTCTACATACAGATTGGGAGCTATCATTTATTTTGTAGCCCTTGGCCTTGTACTCTGCTTGAATTTCTTTTGGAAGATCTTATATGATTCAGAGGTGAAGTTGCAGCAGTAATGGCACTTCCATTTTGCCAACAGTCAGTTAGGCCAACTTTAGGCACTCTGAGCTTGGCACCGGGCAGGACTTTCCAGCCCTTCTCGCCAGCAGGATCTTCTGGTCCCATCAAAGTCGACCTCTACTGCGGATTCCTTGGGTGAGACGGGCGAGCTATCCTAAATGCCATTGACTTTGGCAGGACCGGAAGATCCCACTGACGGCCAGTGGCGAGCTGCCTCTGCCGTGGGAAAAGCCGCCTCGGGGCACTGGAAAATTCCAGCCATCGTCTTTAAATATATCTGCTAAAAAGTTCCCGAGTCGTCTCCTGGACTTTATTCCAAACTCTCACGTAGCAGAGTCAACTCTCCCGTCAGCTCTTTGCTAACATGTATATTGAAAAAAACACTTGGATGCTGCTGAACAGAGCCCTGTTCCTGTGTAATTAATTCTTCCTTTCTGAACAGTGAGATGTAGAACCAGCAGTCTCGCTCAGCTCTGCCAATTATACATTGTTCAACACTTGGCACTTACAACCTAACTGGGCCATTGGTTCCCAGAAGTGTTAAAGTTAAAAGCTTACATGTGATTTTTATTTTCTTCACTGCCTGTGGGAGGGAAGTCTTAGCAGCTTGCCCCCATCCCCCTAAACTCCTGTAGGACTATTCCGTATATTCCACCAGGTCTGGAATTCAGATAATTTCTGAAGAATTTTCATTGACAATTATTCTATAGTAGAGTTCAGTGCTGTATGAATTGAACTCTTTGTTTTAATGTTTTTAAGATGTTTACAGAACTACAACAGATGAGACCACAACTTCCTGACATGGAGTTTGGCCGGCGTATGGCTGTTGAACGAGAACTGGAAAAAGTGGATGGAATAAGGCTAACAAATATCATTTTTGATGAAACCGGACATTTTGTACTTTATGGTACAATGCTGGGAATCAAAGTAATAAATGTAGAAACAAACAGGTATATATATAATCCATGAAAATAACACTGCATGAAATAAATCAATAGTAAACAATTAAAGTAGTGGTAGAATTGAAAATTTGATATCCAATGACATGATCCTTCAGTTTTTTTCTCCTCTCTTCCTATATTGTTTGTGACAATTTGCCTTTACATAACACCTTCAATACATTGGAAATACAGAAGCAGAAGAGACATCTAAAGACTGTCACTGATGGTAGACTGGGATGAGAAACACCAGAATGGGAAGATTAAGGATCAATTACCATGGTGATTTTGGCTGTTGGTGAGGCAGTGTCTTCTTGTGATAGGATGCAGCACAAAGGGAGCCCAGCTCTCTTGAAAGAGTTGTCCAATTAATCCCGCTTTCCCGCCCTTTCCCCAGAGCCCTAGAAAATTTTCCTTTTTAAGTATGTATCCAGTTTCCTTTTAAAAGTTACTGTTGAAACTGTTTCCATCACTCTTTCAGGCAGGGCATTTTGCATCATAACATCAGCAGTATATTAACTCACTATTACACAGAATATACAACACTGAAACAGGTCATTTGACCCAACTACGAAGATGCATTGAAAGCATGAATGAAAGTGTTTTTGATTATTTTGCTTCTTGTTAGTAACTTACAGTTCTGGTAGGGGCCAACTGAAGGGCTTTCTTCATTGTCAGCACAAGCTTCCAGTTCAAGGTAAGCTTGTGCTCCACAAAGCATACCTTCAAATCATTCTCCTATAGTTTGGCAATAGAAGCAAGTGCCACTTGCTTAGCAATAACCTGCTCACCGACATTCAGCCTGGGTTCCTCCAGAGTCACTCAGCTTCTGACCTCATTACAGCTTTGGCTCAAACATGGATTAAAGAGCTGAACTCCAAAAGTGAGGTGAGAGTGACTGCTCTTGACATGAAGGCAGACTGTGACCAAATGCGGTATCGAGGAGCCCTAGCAAAACGAGTCAATGGGAATCAGGGAAAACCTTCCATAGTTGGAATTATACCTGGCACAAAGGAAGATCGTTTTCGTTGTTAGAGATCAATCATCTCGGTTCCAGGACATCACTGCAGGAGTTCCTCAGGGTAGTGTCCTCAGCCCAACCACCTTCAGCTGCTTCCTCATAAGGTCGGAAGTGGGAAAGTTTGCAGATGATTGCACTTTGTTCACTATTTGTGGCTCCTCAGATACTGAAGCAATCCATGTCCAAATGAAGCAAGACCTGAACAATCTCCAGGCTTGGGCTGATCAGCGGCAAATAACATTTGTGTCACAATTTTAAGGCAACGACCATCTCCAACACGAGAATGTAATTATTGCCCCATGACATTCAATGGCATTACCATCGCTGAATCCCTCACTATCAATATCCTAGGGGTTATCATTGATCAGAAAGGGGGGTGGGGGGGGGGAGAAAAGAAATAGAAAAGTTGGTGGGCAAAGTCATGTTTTATTATAGGTTTTTAAAAGGCTTTTGGAAGTGAAAGGATTCCAGATGGCGGGAACACAGTGACTGAAGAGTGGCCATCAGTGGTTGAGTGGAGGAAGAGGAATGAAGAGTGAACTGCAGTTCGAGGGGTAGAGCAGTGCATCTGGGAGTGTGCAGAGGACATCAGTGCAGTAAGTGGAGTGTGGTCATGGAGTGATTTGAAAACAATGAGACCTTGAAATCAATGTGTGGGAACTAGCAGAGCTATGAAAGAACACAGGGTAAAGTTTGTTATAAATCTGAACCAAGTTGAACGCCCCACCTTCGTGAAAGTGGCTTCCAAAGGGACAAAAGAACACAAGATTTTGTTCCTTGGTCCAGGTTCTCCAGTGGAATGTTTATCTTTGATTGTTCTCCTATTGCACTGTTTTCTTTGATTCTTCTCCAAGTTACTACTCAAGTAAGACACAAAGAAACAGTAACAGAACATTTATAGAAGGATTTCAAAATAATACTGTTAAAACTAAAGGTGGTGAGGGATAATATATTGCCACTGATTTTAATTGCTATGGTGATGTATCATTTGGAAAATTAATTATCTTTTTTCCCCTCTTGTGAGGTGTGTGCGTATCCTGGGTAAACAAGAAAATATTCGAGTGGCGCAATTAGCCTTGTTCCAAGGTGCAGCTAAACAGGCACAGGTTGTAATAACCATGGAAATGAAAGCTTCTGACAACCCTGTGCTACAAAACGTTCAACAGGACCCAACTGTATTCTGTACAGCATTTAAAAAGAACCGGTTCTATATGGTAATTGGAAATTTATAAGCAAATTGTCAGTAATTTCTAGTATTAAAAGTTTTACCTTCTCAGCAATACTGAAAAGGGTGTAATTGCATTTCTAAGAATGCTTAAAGCGGATTTGCTTAATGTTTTTAAAACTGACATTTGCATGCATTTTCTGTTTCATTTATTTCCTTTTACTTTGATGTACTGTTTGTATGAGATAAAATGGCAAAGTGATACAGGTGGGATATCCAGGCTTTTGGTTGGGGTGGTGGCAGGGATGCATATATACTTTGAATCAATGTTAGCATTTCTTTATATACTCGTTCTACCAGATATTGGTGCTCTCATTCAAGATTTAATCTACCAATAAGGCAAGGGTAATCAATAGCCCATAAAGTTCAAACAGATAAGTGATGAAGGAAGAAGCAGAATTCAGACTGAGTTGCCTGGGCTTTAAGGGTCGATTTGCTAGAGTTCCAGAGCCGTTTGTTCAGTTTAAATATCCTTGCTTAATGAAAGCCAAAAGAACCTTTAACATGAGTAGATGTTCTGTACAGAATGGTGAATCTATATTTTTTTTAAAGCATTCTTCAAGCTGTTCCTTGTCTGACATTATTTTGTCTGACATTATTTTGTCTGACATTATTATTTAAAGTTCACAAAGCGGGAACCAGAGGATACAAAGAGTGCTGAGTCTGATCGAGATGTCTTCAATGAGAAACCCTCTAAAGAGGAGGTCATGGCTGCCACACAAGCAGATGGCCCCAAGCGTGTTTCAGACAGCGCAATTATCCACACAACTATGGGAGATGTACATGTTAAGCTTTTCCCTGTTGAGTAAGTTTGCAGATGTATTTAGAACTATTTTCTTGTGAAATTTAACTTTGGTGTTTTAAAATATCTGGTAAATTGTTAACAATTTTCAACTTTGTGAACTGTAGTATTATGTTAAATGTTTGCTCTAAGCAGCTATGCCTGGAAATTCTGTTCTGATTTATTTAAAACTATGTTCTGTGCTGGCTGTATATACTTTTGAAAGTTGAACTTTCCCCTCGAACTTAAAAAAAAATACTCCTGCTGTAAGACCTGACATTGTGAGCTTCTAGCACAATGTCATTTAACTTCTCAAGTAGATCAAAGTAACAGTTATTTACACCTTTTTGGATAAAGATATTTTTTAAACCTGACTTTTTTTCCTTATAATGCATTTCCTCTGGCAATAATAACTGGCAATTTTTATTTTCTTGTATGCAGGTGTCCAAAAACTGTGGAAAATTTCTGTGTACACAGCAGAAATGGATATTACAATGGACATATATTTCACCGTATCATTAAGGTATTTTTACCAGCTCTTAGAATAGAAGAGTCAAAGGAGGCATGCAGCCCATCGAGTCTCTGTTGGCTTTCAAAGAACAATCCAGTTAGCCCCAGTCACCCATTCTTTCCCCATTTCCCTGCAATTTCTTTAAATAGTTATCCAATTTCCTCCTAGCTCTCCCTGTTTCAGGGAGAACAGTCTCAGCTGCTCCTATCTGTCTATGTAACTATAATCGCTTAACTCTGGAACCATTCTGATTAGACTCTTCTGAACCCTGTCTAAAGCTTTCATGTCCTCCCTGAATTGTGCTGCCCAAATTGGACACACTACTCCATCTGAGGCTAAACCAGCGTTTTACATAGGATCTCTTGTGCTGCTGAAGTCCCATGTTATAATTTAGAAAACTGAATGCATATTCATTTGAATAAATATTAGGTGGATGTTGATATAGAACTTCTTGTATGGAATAATTTTATTTTAGATCTTTCCAATTCTGGGAAGATTACTAGGGAAAGGCAGATTAAGTTTAACATCTCAACCTGGAATACATCATGCTGAGGCTTGAGACTGACACTGCTATATTAATTGCTCTGTCAAGTTTGATTACTTGATTGTATACAATTTTGATTTTAAATTAGTATAAAACTGTTGCAGCATATAATGATTTAAATGTCCAAAATTTAATCAGATTTAAGTGTGTTTTGTAATTAAATGACAGAGCAGAATAACAGCAATGAGACTTTGCATTAGTTCATCAAATCTTTCAAATTTAAAAGTACCAGTTACACCTGATCTAAAAGTTGCATCAAACTGAAAAAACTCTTGGACTGAAGTTCTCATTAGTGCTTCATTGTAGAGATGTTTCTACTAATTATAATAGGTGCGGAAAACACTGCAGTCAGGTATTTAGCATAATGAAACTCGACTGTAGAATAATTGTAAAAAAGAGAATTTTGTTTTGGTTGTAAATTTGGTTGTAAGTCAAATTAAAAACATGCGGTAAATAAATGCAAGACCAAAGCATCTGCAAAGATAATTTGAATTCATGCTTCTTTACATAGGGCTTCATGATTCAAACTGGAGATCCAACTGGCACAGGGATGGGTGGCGAAAGTATCTGGGGAGGAGAATTTGAAGATGAATTTCATCCAACATTGAGACATGATCGACCATATACACTCAGTATGGCCAATGCAGGTGCCAACAGTAATGGATCCCAGTTCTTTGTAACTGTTGTGCCTACAGTAAGTCTTTACAGTTCTTTGCTATTCTTCAGAAGTGAATGTTATTGCTTAATACTTCATTTAATTCAATATTCAGAAAACCTAACCTGTGAAAATACTTTTATTATTTCATGGGTAGTGGGCATTGCTGGCTAGGCCAGCAATTGTTGCCCATCCTTAATTGCCTTAAGAGAAGGTAATGGTGAGCTGCCTTATGGAGCTGCTGCAGTCCATGTGGTGTCGATATCCTCTGCTGTTTGGAAGAAAGTTCCTGGATTTTGACACCGATAGTGAAGAAAAGGGGATATTAGTTCCAAGTCAGGATGTTGTGTGGTTTTGAGAGGAACTTGCAGGTAGTAATGTTCCCATGCATTTGCTGTCCTTTTCCTTCTAGGTGGTAGAAGTAACAGGTTTATCATAGAATCACAGAAAACCTACAGTGCAGAAAGAGGCCATTTGGCCCATCGAGTCTGCACCGACCACAATCCTGCCCAGACCCTACCCCCATATCCCTACACATTTACCCGCTAATCCCTCTAACCTACGCATCTCAGGACACTAAGGGGCAATTTTTAGCATGGCCAATCAACCTAACCCGCATATCCTTGGACTGTGGGAGGAAACCGGAGCACCCGGAGGAAACCCACGCAGACACAGAGAGAATGTGCAAACTCCACACAGACAGTGACCCAAGCCGGGAATCGAACCCAGGTCCCTGGAGCTGTGAAGCCACAGTGCTAACCACTGTGCTACCGTTCTGCCCGTTTATAAGGTATCATCAAAGGAGTCTTGGTGAGTTGTTGCAGTGCGTGGTGTACACTAATGTCACTGTGCATAGGTTATGGTGGAGTTAAAGTTTAAGGTATTGAATAGTCTTTTCATCGAATCCCTACAGTGCAGAAGGAGGCCATTTGGCCCATCGTGCCTGCACTGACAACGTCCCACCCAGGCCCTATCCCCGTAACCCCCACATATTTACCCTGCTAAGCCCCCAGACACAGACAATCCATCTAGCCCACACATCTTTGAACTGTGGGAGGAAACCCATGCAGACAGTGACCCAAGCAGGGAATCGAATCTGGGTCCCTGGCGCTGTGAGGCAGCAGTGCTAACCACTGTGCCACCCTGGATAGTGTCAAACTTCTTGTGTTGTTGGAGTTGCACTCCTCCAGAGAAATGTAAAGTATTCCACCACACTCCTGACTTGTGCCTTTTGAATAGTGGACTGGCTTTGTGGAGTCAGGGCGTAACTCACTTGCCACAGAATTCTCAACCTCTGACCTGCTTGTAGTATTTGTATGGTGGAATGGTAACCCCCCAGAATACTACTTGGAGAAAACCATCAAAACACTTCCTAATTCAAAATTACCTTTGTTACTGTAAAAAACACTTGAAAAACTTATCTCTTATTTCCATGCTTCATAACCTAATGCTGTTCTTAAAAATGGTTCCCGCTTCATAAATGCTTACGCGTGTCCTGTTGGCGCCCTAGAGCTTGGTGCTAAACATGAATCTGCTTGGTGGAGAGATTGCTATTGTCACTGGACTAATAATTCAGAGACGCAGGCTAATGCTGTGGAAATCTATGTTCGAATCTCACTATGGCAGATGGTGGAATTTGAATTCAGTAGGAAATCTGGAATTAAAATCATTGCTGATTGTCATAAAACCCATCTGGTTTATTAATGTCCTTTAGGGAAAACAATCTTCCATCCTTTACCTGGTCTGACTGTGTGACATGTGACTCCCGATCCACTGCAACGTGGTTGACTCTTAATTGCCTTCTGAAAGATGCTAGCAAGCCACTCAATTTAAGGACAATTAGCGGTGGGCAACAAATGGTGGCCTTGCCAGTGATGCCTATACCCATGAAAGAATTTTTAAAAATCTGTGCAAAGGGAAAGAGGGAGGCTCTATGGACTAGTAATATTCAACTACTTTTTGCAAAGCATAGTGAATTTATGAAATGGACTTCATGGGAGGCAGTAGGCCTAAATGTATCAGCACACTGGAGAGTTCAATATATGCATGGGGATAAAAATTGGGCTAGAACATCAGAACAGAATTGGAGAAATAAGTTATTTGACTCCTCAAGCCTACTCACCATTCAATATGATAATGGCTGGTTTTCCACCTGAGTTGTGCCTTCCCTTTCTATCCTCATATTCCTTGATTCCCTAAGTTTGCAAAAATCTCTAGCTTGAATATAAACAATGACTGAATATCCACAGCTTTCTGGGGTAGAGAATTTCAAAGGTTCATAACACTTTGAGCTGTGAGAAATGTTGTGGAATATTCTGCTTCTTGGTTACTGAGACCAGTCGAATGAATTGCAAAGGTATTTTTTGGTCCTGCATAATGGGTAATTATTTTTAACTTCAATTGTGAAAAACTAGAAGTATTTAGTAGTGAAAGTATCTATAAATGGCTGCCAGTTGTAGTTAAACCAGTTGGACTCTTACTGGGAAACGTAAAACTAGCCACAGTTGATTTCTCCCATTTGAACTTGTGTTTACAATAAGAAGTCAATTCTATAATTTTACCATTTAAATTATTTCCCTTTTTGTTATTTCATGGGATGTGGGTGTCACAGGCAAGGTCAGCATTTATTGCCCCTCCCTAATTGGCCTTAAGAAGGTGGTGGTGAGCTGCCGCCTTGAACCGCTGCTGTCCCTGTGATATAGATGCAGTTAGGGAGGAGTTCCAAAATTTTGACCCAGCGACATCGAAGGAACGGTAGTATAGTTCCAAGTCAGAATGGAGTGTAGCTTGGAGATGAACTTGCAGGTGGTGGTGGTCCCAGTTTTTTAATATGTTCATCGAGTATTTTAAACTTTAAATGAGATTTGATGTAAGATCCTGTGCTGACAAATTAGCTGAAAGATAATTACAAACAATGTCTGTTCATTATCTAGGCACCAGAGCTAACCTAGATCTTGAGGGTGAGATAATTGCTCAAAAGGTGTGGAGAGTTGAGACATCAGAGCCAAAATAATAATAAAGATCCAAAAATGCAGTTTGGAACATCTTTATTGTGAGGTTAGTGTGGCATGCTCAAAGTTCAACAAAGGCCTTGGTGAAATAGAGCCTCTAGCTATGCCCTTTGTCTCTCCCCAGCCACCCCACCCCACACCATCTTATTTGGATCTCTTGTATGAAATTGATCATTGTTGAAAAAGCTTAAAATTGAACAATTTGGGAAATTTTGTTATCAAAGTCAGTTTATGAGCCACTTTTATTGTGAACTGTTGCTACGTAAAGATTAAGTAATAACCCTGCTTTAACTTTTGCTTTGATATTTCTAGCCATGGCTTGACAACAAACATACAGTTTTTGGCCGTGTGACGAAAGGAATGGAAGTGGTCCAGAGGATTGCCAATGTGAAATGTAATCCAAAAACAGACAAGCCTTATGAAGATATTAGTATTATTAATATTACTGTAAAATAAAAGTTCCAGGTTAACAAAGCCTGAGATTTATTAAAGATTGTTTCCATTTTTATGAAAGTAATTTTGTAACTTTTATTTTTTTTTTACGAAGGGATGTATGGCTTTTGCAATGTTTATCCATGTCATGCCAATAAATAGTGGAAAATCATGTCCTTTTAAACATTAAAACGTTTGGTACTGCTTTATTTTAAATTGTACATTTGGACCTCATTCAACCTGCTCCAGTGTGCAATGTTGATGGAGTTAGAATTGAATGCTTTTTCCTCCTCCAGCCACGGATAAATTTACTTTCACACAGGTCCTATTACTGTACAATGTAATGATCTATACATTTTTTCACTTGCAGCAGGCAGCCATCTGCTGCAAAATAATGGAAATGTGTTCGTTGTGTGTGCATAGAGGCGTACACCTGGTCTGTGCCACCCTGAGCCACTAATGTAGTGCAACCTGGATTCAGGATGGTTCTCTGGTAACTTGGCTTTTAGCCAAGTAATTGTAACACTGCTATAAGATGCATTTATGTAATAAATCTTCCTTTTCTATATCTCTGCTTATTTTCTTGCGATTTAAAGAGGTTGGTGTATTTTCTACAATTACAAGAGAACCACAGAAGCATTTAAAACTATAGAGATATAATAAATGACAGCAGCCTACCAAGGTTGGTTAACTTTCATGAGGGAATTTGGCAGACTGGTAGATAAATATAATGTGGAGATGCCGGCGTTGGACTGGGGTAAGTAAGAAGTTTAACAACACCAGGTTAAAGTCCAACAGGTTTATTTGGTAGCAAAAGCCACACAAGCTTTCGGAGCTCCAAGCCCTTTCTTCAGGTGAGTGGGAATTCTGTTCACAAACACAGCATATAAAGACACAAACTCAATTTACATGAATAATGGTTGGAATGCGAATACTTACAACTAATCAAGTCTTTAAGAAACAAAACAACGTGAGTGGAGAGAGCATCAAGACAGGCTAAAAAGATGTGTATTGTCTCCAGACAAGACAGCCAGTGAAACTCTGCAGGTCCAGGCAACTTTGGGGGTTACAAATAGTGTGACATGAACCCAATATCCTGGTTGAGGCCATCCTCGTGTGTGCGAAACTTGGCTATCAGTTTCTGCTCAGCGACTCTGCGCTGTCGTGTGTCGCGAAGGCCGCCTTGGAGAACGCTTACCCGAATATCAGAGGCCGAATGCCCATGACCGCTGAAGTGCTCCCCAACAGGAAGAGAACAGTCTTGCCTGGTGATTGTCGATTGGGAGCACTTCAGCGGTCACGGGCATTCGGCCTCTGATATTCGGGTAAGCGTTCTCCAAGGCGGCCTTAGCGACACATGACGGCGCAGAGTCGCTGAGCAGAAACTGATAGCCAAGTTCCGCACACACGAGGACGGCCTCAACCAGGATATTGGGTTCATGTCACACTATTTGTAACCCCCAAAGTTGCCTGGACCTGCAGAGTTTCACTGGCTGTCTTGTCTGGAGACAATACACATCTTTTTAGCCTGTCTTGATGCTCTCTCCACTCACGTTGTTTTGTTTCTTAAAGACTTGATTAGTTGTAAGTATTCGCATTCCAACCATTATTCATGTAAATTGAGTTTGTGTCTTTATATGCTGTGTTTGTGAACAGAATTCCCACTCACCTGAAGAAGGGGCTTGGAGCTCCGAAAGCTTGTGTGGCTTTTGCTACCAAATAAACCTGTTGGACTTTAACCTGGTGTTGTTAAACTTCTTACTGAGATAAATATAAGTCAATGGTTCCCAAAGGGTGCGGTGTGCTACACTGGTGCGGCGAGAAAATTCAAGGACAATCAAAGAAACATTTAAACATGGATAGATATTTTTCCAAAGTGAGAGCAAGAGCATCAAGTGATGCATTGTTTTATACTTTCTGGATGCCCCATGATATTATAAAGTAGTTGTGTTCTATGTTATGAATCAAACACTGCTAGTTTTTTTTTACTTCAATAAAAAATTTGGTGTGGTGCGAACAAATTGTTATTCCAAAAGTGCGGCCTAGTGAAAAAAGTTTGGGAACCACTGGTATAGGTCAACATCACCTACAGATTTGAGACAGTTTCTTGATCAGTTTTGGCAATGTGATTTTGGATGAAAATTCCAATTTTGAGGATGGCACAATAGTGTAAATGAAAGCATGGTGGTTCTTAGGAATTAAATTTACTATAGGGACTGATGTAGCACATTTATGGATGGAATTGGATGGGGAAAATTCCTGTTTTTTTCAGTATCCTACTGAAAATATGAACCAACATACTTGTGCTGATTACAATACAACCTGAGTTGCAGAAAAGCCAATTTCTAACAGCGTTTTCAACCCTAGTTATGTCGAGCAGATGGTTAAAGATTAATTTGGTTTGATGCTTGAATCACTCGTTAGAGATACCAGGATTTGAAAGTCCATGATGCCAATTGCTCTATGATTCCTCAGTTCCCTTCAGAAGGTCAGAAGTGGGACTTTGCTGGTAATTGAACAATTTTCAGTATCATTCCAACTCTTGAGATACTGAAGCATTCAGGCTTGGGCTGATAAGAGGAGCAAAGAAATCCAAACATCTCTCCTGGCCATTCAATAGCATCACCATTCTGGGGGTTGCCATTGACCACAAACTGAACTGGCTCTATAAACAGTGGCTAAAAGAGCAGGTCAAAGGCTAGGAATTCTGCGGTGAGTCACTCATCTCAATCCCCGAAGCCTGTCCATTATCTGCTAGACACAATCAGGAGTGGATGAGTGTAGCTCCAGCATCACTCGAAGCTGGACACCCATTCAGGACAAAGCAGTCTACTTGATTGGCACCCCATCCACTACCCACAAACAGTGACAGCAGTGTGTACCATCTACAAGATCCACTGTAGCATCGTATCAAGGATCCTTCCAAAGCCACCACCTCTACCACATAGCAAGACAAGGACAGCAGATATATACTCCTCTCCAAGCTACACACCAGTGTGACTTGAAACTATATTACCATTTCTTCACGTTGCTGGGTCAAAATCCTGGAACTCCCTTCTTAACAGTATCAGATGGACTGGAGCTGTTCAAGAAGTGAGTGGAAAATCATGTCTCACAAATTTGATTGAGTTTTTTGAAGGGGTAACCAAGAAGGTAGATGAGGGCAGTGCAGTTGATGTTGTCACATGGACTTTAGCATAGCCTTTGACAAGGCACAACATGGTAGGTTGTTGCATAAGGTTAAATCTCACGGGATCCAGGGTGAGGTATCTAAATGGATACAAAATTAGCTTCTTGGCAGAAGCCAGAGGGTGGTTGTTCAAACTGGAGGCCTGTGACCAGCGGTGTGCCTCAGGGCACTTAAGTGTATGTAACACTAGATGAGAATATAGGAGGCATGGTTAGTAAGTTTGAAGATGACACCAAGATTGGTGGCATAGTGGACAGTGAAGAAAGTTATCGCCGATTGCAACAGGATCTTGATCAATTGGGCCAGTGGGCTGACGAATAGCAAATAGAAGTTTAAATTTAGATAAATGCGAGGTGATGCATTTTGGTAGACTGAACCAGGACAAGACTTATTCAGTTAACGGTAGGGCGTTGGGGAAGAGTTACAGAACAGAGAGATCTAGGGGTACATATTCATAGCTCCTTGAAAGTGGAGTCTCAGGTGGACAGAGTGGTGAAGAAGGCATTCAGCATGCTTGGTTTCATTGGTCAGAACATTGAATACAAGAGTTGGGATGTCTTGTTGAAGTTGTACAAGACATTGATAAGGCTATGCTTGGAATACTGTGTACAGTTCTGGTCACCCTATTATAGAAAGAATGCAGAAAAGATTTACTAGGATGCTACTGGGACATGATTGTTCGAGTTATAAGGAGAGGCTGGATAAACTGGGACTTTTTTCTCTGGAGCGTAGAAGGCTGAGGGGCGATCTTATAGAGGTCTATAAAATAATGAGGGCACAGATCAGCTAGATAGTCAATATCTTTTCCCAAAGGTAGGGGAGTCTAAAACTGGAGGTTTAAGGTGAGGGGAGAGACACAAAAGTGTCCAGAGGGGTAATTTTTTCACACAGAGGGTGGTGTCTGGAACAAGCTGCCAGAGGTGGTAGTAGAGGCGGGTACAATTTTGTCTTTTAAAAAACATTTAGACAGTTACATGGGTAAGATGGGTATAGACGGATATGGGCCAAATGTGGGCAATTGGGACTAGCTTAAGGGTTTAAAAAAAAGGGCGGCATGGACAAGTTGGGCCGAAGGGCCTGTTTCCATGCTGTAAACCTATATATGACTCTAAGAAGGTGGCTCACCAGCACCTTCCAGGGCAATTAGGGATGGGCCATAAATGTTGACCTAGCCAGTGATGCCCAGTGAAAAAAATGTGCAAGTTTTCATCAACCAAGCACCATTTTCTCTTTGAGCAACTGAATATTTTAATGATCTTGGAACTACTTATATCCCATGTATATTAATTTATTGGTACAGGCTTATTTAAACTTGGGTTACATACACTTAAGTAAACCCATCTTTCAGGGATGACAAAGATGTGTTAATCTGAAGTCTTTTTCTCACTCCCAAACTGCATATGCACTCAATCTGTCAGTCCTACATATACAGCTTTGAGTTGAAGGCAATGCAGACAAGAACCTACAAACTACCTCACTTGTGATGTGGACAGTATCAATTACTAGTTGCACAGCTGGTTTTGATTTCCCTCTATTGAGAACAGTAGATGAATTGTCTTCAACTCTGCCAGATAAGTAAAACACAAGTCAGAAACAATGTTGTGCTCTATAGGAATTTACTATTCTTCAGCACAGGCAAAAAAAGTGTTTAAATAGTAAATGTAAATTGTACATGTTAATGTGATGTATAGTTAAAAGAAAATGCTTGGCAGCACTCTTTGTTCAAAAACATTCCACTTGATACTGCTGAGTACGTTGCAACCAGTTGGCAGTAGCATGATTGCTCTGGCTCTTAGATTTAAAGACATGGTCTTAATTTCTACGAAGTTGCTGTGGAGAGTTTGTGAATCACAGCACAATACAAATTGACTCACATTTGAGTAAATAAACTGGAGTACTTTGAATAAAAAGTGCTTACCCATTTGCTTTCTAACTCTGAATTTCTGTACTTTCTCTAATGTAAGCTTATTTCTAGCATTCAAGCTACTAAGAGTGAGGCACATGTAGTTCTCAGCAATAATTAGCAGCTGACAGTCATAAAGCTATCTTGCAGCTCAAGGTTTCAGGAATGTGTGGTTAAAGCTCAATGCACACCCATCTTTGCCACTGAATTACATAGTATTGTGCATAGTTAAATTAACACATCTTTCCCCATTAGAGATGACTCGTTTAGTATTAAATTAATACCTTGGCTTAAATTCAAAACTTTCACAACATCACTAAAACAAAACTAGATTAAGGAAAAAGAATTAAATGGCAACACATTGAACTGGGTTAGAGTCACAAGAGGATTATTTGTACTATTCACAATAACGACTATTGCAACAAATACACAATTTAACTGAACTTATTTTCTCAAAATGAAACACTCAAATACATTAATACATTTTAAGTCTGTTTTACAAACTGACTGCCTGTATGTCTCTGTTCACTTAAACCAGATTTGGTTCTTCTTCAAATACAATACAAGGCAAAGATGTCACAGAGAGACGTGCAACGCAGTTATTTACAGGCAAAAGTAATGATGAAGCTTGTTCTTGCTGCAGCATTAGGCTACGTCCAACACTCCTGCAGCCACCAACTGTCTTGAGAGCCAATCCAACCCCTCATGTAGTCCTAATCCACTCTGGGCATCACAACCTTGAATGTGCCAGCTGCGACCACAACACAACTTGTGGAGACTCAGTAATTCCGTTATTTCTTCTACAGCAAGTGCTCCAGTCACATCCTGTTGAACAAATTACAACAAATGGAAATTAATTTACTTAAAAAAATAAAGCAACATATTTGATCAAATGATAATTAGTCAATCCAAACTATCACTTCAATTCCTCTTTCCTGTATCATGCATAAAAGTTACCCTATTTTGGGTAAATCAGTAAAACTAATGCATAAAATTTACAATGAATATTTTCAGATCTTGCTATGTCTCTGTAAAGTTTCCTGTTCACCCACGTGCAGTGATAATTAGTTCTACTTGTAAGCCTTTTTTATTCAAGAATCTGATTTCTATATTCTCTTCAATTTTCTTGACCTTGTAACTGAGCATCCCAACATTTCAGAAAATAATTTTGTTTCCAGCCAATAAAGATGAATTGGTAAAACTTGAGACTTGAATTGATGACTGCTAGTGACATACCTGTTTATTGGCAAAGATAAGGAGTAAAGCATCTCTCAACTCCTTTTCAGCCAATAATTTGGCTAACTCACTGTGTGCTTCCATCAATCGGTCCCGGTTGCTACTATCGATCACAAATACAACTGCTGAAGGAATAAAAGCATGAAAAATTGCTATAAACAACGTACTTTTAAGATCTCAAAGCCAGCAAAAAGTCAACTCCCATTTTCTTCCCTTCAGAAAGTACTGATTTCATAGAGATCTTTGTTTCTATGTTCACCAGCCTCCCTCTGAAATATTGCCCACGGTGGCATTATTCATATATAAAGACTGGAATTGAACCCAGGTCTTGGTGCTGTGAGGCAGTAACCACTGTGCCATCTCCACCAATTTGGCAGGAAAAATAAAAAAAGCATATTATCTAACTGGAGAGAGATTGCAGAGCTCCGAGATAATGAGGGATCTGCATGTCCTAGTGCATGAATTGCAAAAGGTTAGTATGCAGATACAAGTACAGTGCAGTGGAACCCCGATTTAATGCGCTCCGATTTAACGCGAATTCGGATATAACGCGATGGTGTCATTGGACCCTTTTCTTCCCGCTAATAATTGGCAAATTTAGCGTGACCCTGCTTTTTTCGCGAACCGGCTTTTATGGACCCCAACCATCACGTTATAATGGGGCCGCACTGTAACTAGGAAAGCTAATAGAATGTTATTGATTACTATAAGGGGAATCGAATACAAGTGAAGGGAGGTTATGCCTTTGTCCTACAGGGCATTGGTGAGGTCACATCTGGGGTACTGTGCACAGTATCAGTTTCCTAATTTGAACAAGGGTGTAAATGTGTTCGAAATAGTTCAGAGATGATTTACTAGACTGGAATGGGAGGGTTGTCTTATGAGGCAAGGTTGGACAGGCTAGGCTACTATCCATTTGAGGCTTGAAGAGTAAGAGGCAACCGGATTGAAACATATAAGAATATAATGGGTCTTGAGAAGGTGGATGTGGAAAAGATGTTTCCTCTTGTGGGAGAATTTAAAACTAGGGGTCACCCATTTAAGGGGTTGCCCAGTTAAGATAGAGATGAGGAGAATTTTTTTCTCAGAGGGTTGAGAGTCTTTGGAATTCTCTTCCACAAAGGGTTTTAGAAGCAGAGTCCTTGAAATATTTTTAAGATAGAAATAGATTATTGATTAACAAGAGGGTGAAAGGTTATCAGGGGTAGATGGGAATGTGAAGTTGTGGTCACTATCAGATCAGCCTGAGGGGAACAGGCCTGAGGGGCGAGTGCCCTACTCCTGTTCCTGATTCATATGTTTGTAGGCAGTTGTAAGCATAATAAAAGGTGAACATCATTCCTCTATCTTGATTGAAAAATCTGGGCCAAAGTCTTGGAGTTTTTTTTTATTTTAAGATTTTCATAGCAAAATCCAGCTAAAGGAAACATCTCAATGGAGTCAGTAATCTAATAAAGCAATACGAATCCATATATAGCAGCAATTACGGGGAAAGAAAATTAGGAAGTGTATATCCTGTAACAGTGTGCCACAACAGCTTAATCATCTACATGGATGCCAACAATCAATGTCCACATAAGTAGATATTGTCCTACCTTGTGTGTTGAGATAATAATGCTTCCAAAGTGGCCTCAGTTTATGCTTGCCGCCTACATCCCAAATAGTAAATTTTAAATTTTTGTATTCTACAGTTTCTACATTAAAACCTGCAATGGAGGGGGAGAAAATGTTAGTTTTACATTTTCAGAAGATAATGTTGACAAAAATATAAAGCCATTCTAAAACTAAAGTCATAAATCAAAGCTCGGGCTTCAATTTGGAAGACACTGTTGAAAAGTAATAATTGAAAGGGAGAAACACACACAAAGACAGACAAAGGGACACCAAGAGAAAGAGAAATCAACAGAGAGTGAGTGAGAGAGAGACACTGCTTATTCACTGCTGTGGATAACAAAATCCAAATAGATGGTGTTAGAGTATTGAGAATGTTTTGTCATTATTATCTCAGCAGCTATAATCGCAGTATTTTCAATGATGGATCTTAATAGTACAGAACTGCTGATAGAAATAATGAATTTTTAAAAATTTATGTATGGAACATAAATATACTAATTAATTATTCTAAAAGGTAGAGCATGTGAACATTTATTGCTACTGACAAAGTAATTATGAGCACTTTGATACTGTGCAAATTACCTATGGTAGGAATAGGCTGCATAAACTCATCCTGCTTCAGTTTGAAGAGAATGGTTGTTTTGCCTGCTCCATCCAGTCCTATAGTGACCACACGTATCTCCATCTTGGGCCCAATATGAACACGGTTATCCTATTGAGGAAAAAATGTAATTTACAGATGCACCATAGAAAGCATTCTTTCTAGTTATATCACAGTGTGGTATGGCTCTTGCTCTGCCCAAGACTGCAAGAAACTACAAAATGTTGTGAATGTAGCCCAATCTGTCACGCAAACCAGCCTCCCGTCCATTGACTCTGTTTACACTTCCCGCTGTCTCGGCAAAGCAGCCAGCATAATTAAGGACCCTACACACCCGGGCATTCTCTCTTTCACCTCCTTCCGTCAGGAAAAAGATACAAAAGTCTGAGGTCACATTCCAACCGACTCAAGAACAGCTTCTTCCCTGCTGCTGTCAGACTTTTGAATTGACCTGATCTTTCTCTACATAGATAGGATGCAAAGCTGGGCTGAAAAATGGCAAATGGAGTTTAACCCTGATAAATGTGAGGTGATTCATTTTGGTAGGACAAATTTAAATGTGGATTACAGGGTCAAAGATAGGGTTCTGAAGACTGCGGAGGAACAGAGAGATCTTGGGGTCCATATCCACAGATCTCTAAAGGTTGCCAGTCAAGTGGATAGAGCTGTGAAGAAGGCCTATAGTGTGTTAGCTTTTATTAACAGGGGGTTGGAGTTTAAGAGCCGTGGGGTTATGCTGCAACTGTACAGGACCTTGGTGAGACCACATTTGGAATATTGTGTGCAGTTCTGGTCACCTCACTATAGGAAGGATGTGGAAGCGCTGGAAGGAGTGCAGAGGAGATTTACCAGGATGCTGCCTGGTTTGGAGGGTAGGTCATATGAGGAAAGGTTGAGGGAGCTAGGGCTGTTCTCTCTGGAGCGGAGGAGGCTGAGGGGAGACTTAATAGAGGTGTATAAAATGATGAAGGGGATAGATAGAGTGAACGTTCAAAGACTATTTCCTCGGGTGGATGGAGCTATTACAAGGGGGCATAACTATAGGGTTCGTGGTGGGAGATACAGGACGGATATCAGAGGTAGGTTCTTTACGCAGAGAGTGGTTGGGGTGTGGAATGGACTGCCTGCAGTGATAGTGGAGTCAGACACTTTAGAAACATTTAAGCGGTTATTGGATAGGCACATGGAGCACACCAGGATGATAGGGAGTGGGATAGCTTGATCTTGGTTTCAGATGAAGGTCGGCACAACATCGTGGGCCGAAGGGCCTGTTCTGTGCTGTACTGTTCTATGTTCTATGTTCTACATCCTAGCTATAACTGTAACACTACATTCTGCACTCTCTCTTTTCTTATGAACGGTATGCTTTGTCCATATAGCACGCAAGAAACAATACTTTTCACTGTATGCTAATACATGTGACAATAATAAATCAAATCAATCTTCAATCTTTACTCCTTTACAATAAATAAAAATTCAACTTCAAAATCAATTTGCTTTTGATAAGATTTAACACCACTCAAAGGTTATATTGGTCCTTTGACTTAATGGATCACAAAACTAATTTTAAAAGCTAAACAAATATTTGATTACACATCTATTTGATTATTTGCCAATATTGCAAACTCTTATTTGTTACCAGAACAGAAAATGCTCTCAGTATCTGTGGTAAGAACATGCACATTCATGTTTCAACACTTAAAGAAAAGTTGATGGAAATGGGTGAGGAGAAAAATACACAAAAAAAAGGAGCAATTTTTTTGGTTTTTATTCATTCGCGGGATATGAGCATTGCTGGCAAGGTCAACATTTATCACCCATCGCTAATTACACTGGTGAGCTATCTTTGTGAAATGCTGTAGTCAGTATGGAATAGGTACACACATCCACAGTGCTGTTGGGGAGGGATTCTGGTATTTTGACTCTGACAGAGAGAGAATGAATGGCGATATAAATCTAAATCAGGATGGTGTGCGCCTTGGAGGGGAGCTTGCAGGTATGGTGGTTCCATGCATTTGCTGCCCTTGTTTTTCCAGGTGGGAGAGTTCATGGGTCTTGAAGATACTATTGAAGGAACCCTGTCTGTACTGCATCTTGGAAATGGTACACACTGCTGCTATTGTGTATTGGTGGCAGAGGGAATGAATGTTGAGAGTGGTAGATGAGGAATCAAGCAGGCTGTAAGTGGAAAGTACTCCACACACTCCTAACTTGTGCCTTGTAAATGGTGAACAGGCTTTGGGGAGTCAGGTGGGGAGTCACTCTCTACAGAATTCCCAGTCTCTGACCTGCTTTTCAGGCCAGAGTATTAATGTGGTTGGTCCAATTCAGTTTCTAGCACAGATGTTGTTGGTAGGGAAATTCAGCGATGGTAAGTTGTTGAACATCAAGGAGAGATGATTAAAGATTCATCCGTTGTCGTAGCGTCTGTATGGTCTCGCCAAACATTGGGTAAGCATTCTCCATGGTGGCCTACACGACAACGCAGAATCACCGAGCAAAAACTGATAGCCAAGTTCCGCACACATGAGGATGGCCTCAACCGGGATCTTGGGTTCATGTCACACTATCTGTAACCCCCACAACTTGCCTGGGCTTGCAAAATCTCATTAACTATCCTGGTTGGAGACAACTCACACCTCTTTATCCCGTGCTTAACCCTCTCTCCACTCACATTGTCTGTATCTGTAAAGACTTGATTACCTGTAAAGATTCGCATCCCAACCATTATCTTGTAAATTGAGTCTGTGTCTATGTATGTCCTGTTTATGAACACAACTCTTCACTCACCTGAGGAAGGAGCAACACTCCGAAAGCTTGTGCTACCAAATAAACCTGTTGGGACTTTAACCTGGTGTCGTGAGACCTCTTACTTGCTTACCTCACCATACAGAAAGGTCTTGGGTATGTGATCATCTTCCATCCTGCAGATAGGCTTGAGCTAGCGAAGCTGCTTCTGTTTGATGAGTGCTCTCAAATCTGGGAGCTCTCCCTTTGAGAGGGCTGCCACATTGATGATATCTTCCTGCCACTATATAACCATAATGCGTCACACACAGCAAAGACAAAATTGCTGAGCTTCTTTTCTTAATAGATTTAAGTTGTCCATATTTCACAGCCATACAACAAGGTGCTGGGAACACAGGCCTTATAAACCATCAGCTTGGTCCCCAGGGCCAGCTTGATGTTACGCCATGCACCTTTCATGAATCAGCCAAAGATGGTAGCTGCTTTCCCTGTGTGTATTAAGTTCTGCATGAAGGGACAAGTTGTCTGTCACCAGGGACCTGAGTTGCAGAATCTGGGAATCACTAGTTGCAAACAGAGGAAAATGGCAACACTCCACCAGTGGGGTGTTTTTTATTGTGATTAGAGGCAGATATGTAACACCTTATCCCATGACCACAGTTTTCTTGACACCTAAGAGAACAAGTTACAAGCATGAGAGACAGTTCTTGTAGCTGAGTTTCTGTGTGAGAGGAGTTCTCTGATTGGGATGTAATGAGTTTTGATTTTGTCTTCAGTCTTGATAAATCGTAGAGCTTGCCATCTTACCAAACATGCAAGCAGACTGCTTCCATAGCTGTAGGGGAAGCAACGGTCAGGATCATGGAGATGATGATGCCAAACAGAGTGGGGCTTGGATATTCCATTTGGATTATACTCCATACTTGGGTTTACTCCATTCTTCACTCTGAAACTGTTGGGAGTGAAGCCATCAAAATGTAGAGTGCAGTGCAAGTTGTCATGGAAGGAATGCTTGAGATTGAGAAGCTTTGCATAGCAATGTTAATGATCCCTTCTGTCACTTGACTGATAATTGAGAGTAGGCTGATGTTGTGGAGATTGACTGGATTGGATTTATTAATCTTTTCATGAACAAAACACACCTGGGTGATTTTCACTTTTGTAGCTGTATTAAAACAGCTTGGTGGCGGTGCAGTTACTTCTGGAACACAAATCTTCAAGATTACAACTAGGATCTTGAAGACCTTTACCGTATCCAGTGCAGCATAACAATTTCTTCATATAACCCAGGACAAATCAAATTAGTTGAGGTTATACAAGACATTGGTAAGACCACACTTGGAATACTGTGTACAGATCTGGTCACCCTATTAAGATGGGTATAGAAGGATACGGGCCAAATGCGGGCAATTGGGACTAGCTTAGTGGTAAAAAGTGGGCGGCATGGACAGGTTGGGCCGGAGAGCATGTTTCCATTTTGTAAACTTCTATGAATCTATGTAAATTTTAAACACTCAGAATGCAAGCAAATGTAGTCAATTGCACAAAGCAAGGTATTATAACAATAATGGTGAATGATCATTTAATTTCTGTGACATTACTGAGTGAGGGAAGAATGTTAGCCAGAACAAAGGACAAGAGTTTCCTCTTCTTCTTCAAACCTGTTCTGAGATCTTTGATGCCCACTTGCACAGAAAAATAGGGCTTCTATCTCGCTTGAAGGATGGTACCTCTGACATTACAATACAAGTTCATATTGCACACAAACGTCAGGCTGGTTCTGTGTTCAAGACTTGATGTTAGACTTAACTTGAAACCATCTGGCTCAGATAAAAATGCTAGTAACTGAGCTGATCTGAGATGGAGAAGTATGCCTGTATTATTAGATCAATTAAACAAATGTGATTTGGTTATGATCATGTTTCAAAAAGACTGCATTCAAAGTTATCCTTTGATCAAAGCTTTTTATTTTTTAAGTCTAGGTGGTTTCTTGTGAAAATAAAATTATTTCTTAAAAGAGAATTCCCTATGTTTTGTTCCAACATGGGTTTATCCTCCCCCTTCTCCTCTCTATGCTATGTATGGTTTATTAAAAAATGTCTTTGTCCATCTTTGGCTTTTTTATTTTTTAATTCAACTTTTCATTTCAATACTTTATCAATTTTATTTTTCTTGTTTCTTTTTTCTATTGTCCAAATTTCTCTTCGCTTTGCACAGCCCATTTTTATGCACTGTGCTGTCCCTTTAAAATTGCCACGTGGCACACATCTTAAAGGGACCACTTCTTCTGAGAGGCCCGATTGTCCCCTGAGCAGAAAGTTTTGGACTGCTGCATGGCTGTGCATTTACTGGGAACAGTAGTTCAAATGTTGTAATCTTGCCTATCTTGAGCTTCTTAAAGCTACTTATAATCATAGATTATTTTTATTGTGTTTCAAAGGATAAAGCAGCATTTATTCAACATTTGTCTTATTTGAAGATGGTCAACTGGGATAAGTAAATTAAGTATTTTCATTATACTTTCTTCTACTCGTTTCTCAGGCCAAAGAATTGTGTCTGCAGTAATGTGCCAAAAAAAATTGACAACTTTTGCTTGGCACTCAAAACAACTAGATGAAAAGAAGATAAAGCACACTAAGCCTCAAAGGAACTACTGAATGATCAGGAAAATATACTTCACCTTTGTGAAGGTGACAGGGATACTAGCATCCAACTGAATATGATCAGCGAGTTCTGTGAACTGTTGTTGTTGCTTCTGTAATGTTTCCAGCAAACGAGTTATCTCCTGTTTTGCCACCACCACACGACAGTCATCCTAGCCAGGAAAAAACGTCAAACACACTAAGTTCAATTGTCAGTGTAAGGATTGCATTTCATTACACTTAAAATAAATGAAGCATTGTGGTACAGCATAATATCAGTAAAGCTCTGTGTTGACACATGGTTAGTTAATGAGAAAAATCAAAAGATACACAATATGCAAAATAGTGTTTTGTTCTGTTTTATTACGCACCCAAAACATATTACTTTTTTTTTTACAGATACTGACATGCAGTTTTTCTGACAAGGTTTTCTGTTCTTAATTCAATGATGCGACTAACTTTGTTGCATACTAATTCTGGGTGAACTTACATTTATACAGCACCTTATCACATCATTAAGTCTTTCAAAAGTATTTTCAATCCAATGATTTACCTTTTGAAAAACAGTCATTGTGTTATGGAGGCATTTTGTATAACAAGATTCTACAAACAACAAGTAAGGTGAATGGCCAGACAAAACATTTTGGTAAGGTTGGTTGACATGGGATCTTTTGCAATTGGTAAATGGTGCCTTGATTTAATGCCTCATCCAAACAATGGCACCCCTGACAATACAGCACTTCCTCTCCATTGCAATGAAATGTCAGCCCAGAGTATATAGTCAAGTTTTTGAGTGGGCAAGGATCCACAAGCTTCTGATTCACAGGACTCCCAAAAAAGGTAAAGATTTGAAATTACAATCCTTGGTGAACTGAATTTCTAATCTGTGCTATTTTGAAGGACTGCCAGGATATAAATGTCAAAAATCAGAGAGCAAGGAAACAAGTGTATGTATCAAGCAGTTTTACAACAGCATTAGAATCAGACTTGCAAAAATCACCTATCTAATTCTCTTGGCTGCAAATGCTGCGTGGTGATACAATTGAGGTTTGTAAGATTATGCTGTTTTGGGACTGTCTCTTTAAATTTAAGATCAAATGAAGTGATCTATTCTGAAGTCTGCCTGACAGTAAGCCTGGATGGTTTGATTGTTAGAAATCAAAGGAAGGTTAGGGGTTACCATTGATCAGAAACCGAACTAGACCAGCCATTTTAAATACTGTGGCTACCAGAGCAGATCAAAGGCTAGGAATCCTGTGCGAGTAACTTGCCCTCCTGACTCCCTAAAGCCTGTCCACCATCTACAAGGCCCAAGTCAGGAGTATGATGGAATACTCTCCACTTGCCTGGATGGGTGCAGCTCCAAACACAGTCAAGAAGCTTGACACCATCCAGATAAAGCAGTTGGCTTGATTGCTACCCCTTCCACAAACATTCAATCGCTCCACTACCAACAAACAGAAGCAGCAGTGTGTACCATCTACAAGATGCACCGCCATAACTCACCAAGGCTCCTTAGGCAGCATCTTCCAAACCTACAGTCACTACCATCTAGAGGGACAAGGACATCAGATACCTCGGAACACCACTACCTGGAGGTTCCCCTCCAAGTCAATCACCATCCTGACCTGGAAACATATCACTGTTCCTTCACTGTCACTGGATGAAAATCTTGGAACTCCCTCCTTAACAGCACTGTGGCTGTACCTACACCTTAGGGACTGCAGTGGTTCAAGAAGGCAACTCACCACCACCTTTCAAGGGCAACTAGGGATGGGCAATAAATGCTTGTCTAGTCAGCGACCCCCACATCCCATAAATGAATTTTTTTACAAAGTTGTGCTTTAAACTGTCCATTTAGCTCCAAGAGGAGAAAGAGTTGGGCTCTCGAGGATAGCTAATTAGCATTTCTACCTAGATACAAGGCCCATTGTCATGGGGAAGGACACAGAGGGAGCCATTATAAAGATGAAGTTGCAGACTTTCCTAGAATATCACTGAACATCACAGATAGTGTTTTGAGTCTGCCTGGACTCGGGACAGAGGGAGCAGCTAGATGCCAATAAAAGTTTCTATGGTTCGCTATGCAGGAATGCGGGTAGAAGCTTTCGCTTGGAATGAAAAGACCAACTACATAGGAAGTTTAAAACTAGGCTTCTAGCTTGACCCAGGGAGTGAGTCTCTGGGAAAAAGAAAATCTCACTATGAGAGACAGTTCTAAGATGGCAAGTTAACAGGCTGCAAAAAGAACACAGGAATAAACCCTCAGGAGGTAAGAATCACTCTGGACTGATTCTGGGAAAATTGAATGTCCACATAAAGGACAGTGTAATGTATACTTTTGAAGTTTATTTCTTTGGTTGGGCTAAGAATAAGTGGTAAATTCCGTTCTGTGGTTTAAAGTACACATTGCCTACAGAGTTAGTGTTTAGTCAATATTGTTTTCAAGTTACATTACAGTGAACATCTTAAAATGTGAAATATTGATATCATTCCTTTAGCTCTTTTAAAAAGAAATTCGAACTTCCAGTTTTCAGTTTCTGGAGATCGTAACAGAGAAAACAAAATTTGAATGAAGAAGCTACATTTTCTTAAATGTACTTTAATTGGTGTTTTTAAATCAGTGCTTTTAGTTCTAATGAAAAACATTACAAGTGACTACAGTTCAAATATACATTATTTGACAGTAAAGCGATCTGAGATATCCTAAGTTGTGAAAGGTGTTATATAAATGTAAGCCTGCCTTTCTTTTAGAAATTTACTTTATTTTTCGTGTCTTTTTCATTAATTACGTTACATCCATTTAAAATAGAAATAAAGAACAATAATAGGAAGCTACCAAGATTTTTGAAAATTACTATTGTGAAAAAATAAGTTACCAACTTTCTTATTCAGTCTTAAATTAAATGTTGCATTGAATCAGAGCTACAGATGGGCAGGTTAACTGAAATATACCATTTCTAGGATTACCCATTCATACAGTTCACTAAACTTCAGTCCAGTTGAAATAGTTGTTTCATTATTACTATTGCTTCAATCTCCTTCCTTCACTTTTTGTTGACCATGCAGAAGTTTAATTGCAAATTGAGAGATCAGAAAGGTATCTATGTAGTGGGGCTTGATGCATCCTCTATTCCATTTGAAAGGGTGCTTGAGAGCCAATTGCAAGGTATAATTTTTAAAATGTACGATTCTTCCTCGAAGAGAACTGCGGTACTACAATCTTTCGAGCCACACAAATGTGGGCAGGATACATGGGTTTTATTACACCAATCTTATTGTGTCTTATGTCCTATGGGTTACATATTCAAGGCGATAATAAAATGCTGTTTTATGGTCTCAACACCTACCTGTTGTAATGTTTTTTCACAGTGCAGACAAGCTGTTGAAACCTGAGACAGTAGAATTGTCATGTCCTCTTGTTGTTGTCTCAGCCATATCAATTTCTCCCGTACGTGAGCGTCAACTACGCTCAATGCCATTTCCTCCTGCCGAAACAGTGTTTCATGCAATTCTGCGAAATATGCACGAACACAGGAACGTGCGTTCTCAGCACTGCCTGGAACCTGCCAGAAAGGCAAAGAAGAATGAATATCGACTATATTCATAACAGGTGTATTTTAGGCTCTAAGGTGGCATAATAATTATAGATGTCATTTATTAACTCCCAGCTAACAAAAGAAAGAGTCATATGGACTCAGAATGTTAACTCTGTTTCTCTCTCCACAGATACTGCCAGGCCTGTGCTTTTCCAGCATTTTCTGTTTTTGTGACAATATTTTGATGTTAGGTAGCAAGAAAACTAATCAAAAATGGATTTATCTCTGACTCTTATTGACTCCCAAGAGAAAAACGTGTCACTTTTGAAGTTACCATTTTCTTTACTGCCCACATCTCCAGTTCTTTGCACTATTTGTGATTAAAACAAAAGCAATTCTGATAGCTGAGTGAAATGAGCATCGCTTGGTTCAAAATGCCTCCAGAAATCTTAGTGACCTGCAAGTAATAATGAAATAAAACGCATGCCATTATGCAGGGAAAAAGTAAACTAATATAGAGGCAGCACCACTTTTGCGCTCATCTTATTTATTTTAAATACTTCAATATTGTGCTTATTCCTTTTGTTCAGACAGCCAACATGGTCACAGCTAACCTTCAGGAATGATCCGGCTATATTACACAAGGCAAACATTGACCAGTATCTCAGATCAGAGATTACATTATACTAAAAATTTCATCACGTCCCATGAAACAAAAACATTAAACTTTAAAGCAGTGAACGTCTAGGGAACACAAGCTGCGTTTTTGTAGAAGTTAACTGGGCACAACAATGATCAATAGTGCTTCATTAAAGCAAATTGGGAAATAATGGTGAGGCAGACCAAAGACATTATACTGAGCAATTTATGATCTAAAAGAGAGACATGTTAGTCTTACATGATCTGTGTGAGCCATTCCAATTCTGCTTTCTACTATTTGTTCTCCTCCTTCAATCTTCTGAATAATCCCACCAAGTTTTCTAGAATAGTCCGAGATTTCCTCTGTAAAAGTACGAATACAGTGCGCCATATCTAAAATAGATGCACGGATTTGATTTGCTTCGGTTTCTAAGAGTATATTCTGGAATTACAAAAACAGCAACGTTTAAAATATAGATTACATCAACTGGCATGTCATCAAACAGTAACAGACCCATGACTTACATGACTATTGATGAGAAACTATTTTAAAAATGCTATCTTTTTTTCAAACTCATTTCTAAAGTTTCTGAAAGCCCTTTTAAATCAACAATCACTTTTCAATCAAGTAGGAAACCAAAATTGTGTTTATTTGCCATATCACATGGAACCAATTGTTAAGAGGTGTACAAGCATGATTTCCCGCTTCACATGCTCACATCCAATTATTAAAATCCTGTATGAAATAAACAATGAATTAAAAATACTAATGCCTCTGTTCCGTTTTTAAATTCTCTGATGATAAGATCTTATGAAACCAATGTTGTAGGCTGTAATAGATTAGCTAAAAATACAAGTACCTTATGTCCTTGATGCTTTGCATATTCCTTGCATACACAGCACATTAGAGGACTTGATTGACATCCTTCCTCTAAACAAACAAACTCGATCACATGCACCTGGTGTTGAGAGCACATGGTCTTCTCATGCGGTTTGTCAGCTAGAGGTACTCGTCGATGTTTGGCTAATGTCCGTGTAGAGTGCGTTCCCTGGGAGCAGTCTGCACAAAGATGAGTTGCACACACGGTACAATACATGGATGCAACATGGCTTTCATCTTCATCACAGCGGATAATACGCTTCAGAAAAAATTACATCAAAAAGTAGACTGTTAGTTCATATACTGTCAATAAATACTAAATACGCTCTGTCCACTTGTAACTAGTTTACTAAACTGAAAGTACAGCATTTTACATTAACATTACTGGCTGATGATATAAAATCACCTCATTTTGTCACAATCTGGACTACAGAGTTCCAAAATGTTCATTACATTAAATCATTGTTACATCATCAGCAAAAAGAGAGAAAACGTTGGAGATACTTTGAAAGTCTGGCAGCATGTGGAGATAGAAACAGTTCTGATGAAAGGTCATCAAATTGAACTGTTAACTCAGCTTGTCTTTCCACAATGCTGCCAGATCTGCTGAGCATTTCCAGCATTTTCTGTTTTGAATTCAGATTTCCAGAATGCACAGCATTTTGCTTTTGTACTTAGCAGTATGCCTTATGCTACTTTGCACCGCATTTAATAGATACATCATAAATGGATAACTAACATCTGTTTCTGTTGTTTTGGCAAAACATTTACTCCCATTTCTTATGATGCACTGCTCTATTTAGGAAAAAAACATCACAGGATTACCTAAGAAATAAAGAGGAGCCAAATTCTCCATCTGTCCACCAAGTACAGCAAATGAGAATTGAAAGTCTACATAATCAGCAAACAGTCGCACCTGGTACTAATCGCCAGTTCAGAAATCAGCAGTACCACAGCATCCAATTATAACTTTTGCTACATTACCTAAACTTAAATCCGCATCAGAGTTCAGAAGGCCAGGTAGAGAATCATAGGACAGAACAGCACAGAAAGGTGCCATATGACTCATTGAGTCTTGACTAGTTCTTTGAAACAGCAATCCTGTCGGTCCTGCTTCTCAGCTTTTTTCCTCTTAATGCTGATTTTTTTTTGTTCAAGTATTTCTTCAATTCCCTTTTTAAAACTGCTGTTGGATCTATAACCTGCGCCCTATCAGAGAATACATTCCAAATAATAACCACTCAATGTGTAAGAGTGTTTTTTCTGACTTCGCCTCTGGTTCTTTTGTCAATCACCTTAGATCTGTGCCCTCAGCCATTGGAAAGAGTTTCTCTTTATTTACTCAATTTCAACTTTTCATGACTTTACATGCACCGATCAAACCTTTGAACCTTCTCTGTTTTAAACAGAACCACCCCAGCTTCTCTAGGCAATCCACATAACTATAATCTCTCATCTCTGGACCCATTCTAGTAAATCTCTTCTGTACCCTCACCAAAGGTTTCACACACTTCCTGAAGTGTGGTGCTTAGAATCAAATACAATACCCCTGCTGGAGCCAAACCAAAGTTTTTGTGTAAGATTAGCCTAACCTTCTGGCTTTAGTATTCTATGCCTCTACTTATAAAACTCAGGATTCCATATGCTTTATTAACTGCTCTGCTAACCCCCCGTGTTTCCTTCAAAGATCTGTACACAAACTAGCCTAGGACTCTTTTTCTTGCACCCCTATTAAAACTGTATCCTTTAACAATTTAACATGTATGGCCTCGTCTCATTCTTCCTACTAAAATGCATCACAATTTTCTATATTGACTTTTATTTACCATGTATCCATCCCTTCTACCAGTCTTTGTTCCCTTGAATCGTCAAAGTTTGCAGATGATACTAAGTTGGGGTGGGAGGGTGAACGGTAACGAGGATGCAGAGATCCTTCAGAATGATCTGGACAGGTTAGGTGAGTGGGCTAATCAATGACAAATGCAGTATAATTTGGATAAGTGTGAGGTTATTCACTTTGGAAGCAAAAACAAGGCAGCAGATTACTACCTGAATGGCTGTAAATTGGGAGGGGAGTGTGCAGCGGGACCAGAGTATCCTTGTGCACCAGTCACTGAAGGTTAACATGCAGGTGTAGCAGGCAGTAAAGAAGGCAAATGGCACGTTGGCCTTCATTGCGAGAGGTTTCAAGTACAGGAGCAGGGATGTGTTGTTGCAATTATACAGGACCTTGGTGAGGCCACACCTAGAGTATTGTGTGCAGTTTTGGTCTCCTTTTCTGAGGAAGGATGTTTGTGCTCTCAAGGGAGCGCAGCAAAGGTTTACCAGGCTGATTCCGGGGATGGCGGGATTGATTTATGAGGAGAGATTGACTAGGTTAGGATTGTTTTCGCTGGAGTTCAGACGAAAGAGGGGGATCTCATAGAGACTTATAAAGTTCTAACAGGTCTAGACAGGATAGATGCAGGGAGGATGTTCCCGATGGAGGGGGAGTCCAGAACTAGGGGTCACAATCTGAGGATTCAGGATCGACCATTTAGGATAGAGGTGAGGAGATATTTTTTCACCCAAAGAGTGGTGAGCCTGTGGAACTAGATGTGGAAGCGTTGGAAAGGAGATTTACCAGGATGTTGCCTGGTATGGTGGGAAAATCGTATGAGGAAAGGCTGAGGGGCTTGAGGTTGTTTTCGTTAGAGAGAAGAAGGTTAAGAGGTGACTTAATAGAGGCATACAAGATGATCAGAGGATTAGATAGGGTGGATAGTGAGAGCCTTTTTCCTCGGATGGTGATGGCTAGCACGAGGGGACATAGCTTTAAATAGAGGGGTGAGAGATATAGGACAGATGTTAGAGGTAGGTTCTTTACTCAGAGAGTAGAAAGGGCGGGGAATGCCCTGCCTGCAGCAGTAGTGGACTCGTCAACATTAAGAGCATTCAAATGGTTATTGGATAAACATATGGATGATATTGGAATAGTGTAGATTAGAGGGGCTTTAGATTGGTTCCACTGGTCGGCGCAACATCTAGGGCCAAAGGGCCTGTACTGCGCTGTAATGTTCTATGTTCATTACCACAGGAAGTAGTTGATGCCAAAACATTAAATGTATTCAAGAGGTGGCTGGATATAGTACTTGGGGAAAATTAGATCAAAGGTTATGGGGAAAAAGCAGGATTACGCTATTGAGTTGGATGATCAACCATGATCGTAATGAATGGCGGAGCAGGCTCGAAGGGCCAAATGGTCTCCTCCTATCTTCTATGTTATGACCCTCCTCATTGCATTTCCAAATTCCATGTCATCTACACATTTCAAATTTATACCCACAAGTCCAGGACATTAACATGTAACAGAAACAGTAGTCCTAGTATGGAATATTCAAGAATTTTATTATATACCTTCCACTAGTTCAGAAAACAGCCATTCACCACATGCTGTTTTTTCTCAGCCATGTGTGCATCCAAGCTTCTTCCTGCATTTTTAACCCACGAGTTATTTTGCTAACATTTATCAAAACCTTTTGAAAGTTCATTAAACACACTGCCTTCATCCACCCTCGCTGTTACTTCTTTTAAAAAATCTCAACCGAGTCACTCAAACACAATTTTCCCTTAACAAATTCATTCTAGGACTTCCTATTTATCTATTTTATCTGCCCAGTATCCTAGCAGACCTGATACTCACCATAGCTTTGACAAAAATCCCCCAAGTTCTCATTTAGTACTTCAGCCATGCCTTCTGTCTTCACCGATAGATCTCCATGTTGGGCCTTAATCAGCTCCAACACTCCTCTGATAAACCTTCTAATCTTCAATCTTCCAGAAATTAGTGACAAAAGTACAGCTTTAAATGAACTGAGTTGACAGTTAAACACCTGAAGCCTCTCATTACTAAAGACTCAAACCCCATGTATTGTCACTTTCCACCCATGATAAAAACCACCTCCCTCTCCTCTGACTTGCCACTCATGATGACTTGATGCCTATCAATTTCCTCCACAAACTCTTGCCTCCACCCCGGCACCATTATCTTTCTCAGATCCTAAAGTTTTCCATCTACCACGACAGTTAGTTACATACCTCTCCTGATATTCCCAGAACCTCTTCAGATGCTCCATGGTGATTGGCAGTGCCATTCTGCAAACGTTCCAGGAGTTCCAGCAAGGCAA